>NW_026267173.1:1639425-1668492 GCF_000697945.3 Frankliniella occidentalis | reverse complement strand
AGGACCCATCCCATGGGGGTGGTGGATCAATGCAGGGCAAAGCTCCGCCCCCTCTCTATCTTTCGTTTCTCCCTCTGTCTCTTTCTCACTCTCCATCTTTCTCACTGGCTCATTGTCTCTTGCACCCTCGCTTTCTTCCTGCCAAAACTTCGCGCCTCTTTTTTTTGTTTTGAACTTTTTTTTACGTTTCCGAGGCGCCGCTCTGTGTTTACCACCCGAGCGCCTCGCGCAAGGTTGTGTTACACTAGACGAGTACTCAGCTTGATGAGACCAGCGCAAGCGCGTCACGACATCGAACCATTTTGTCTGCCCACGTTTTCGCGTTAACTTCACACTTTTTAATTTCTGCTTGGTGGAAACCTTAAGTATCTCCGTCATATCGTGACAAATGTTCACAGTGGTCCCCAAAGTAGTAGAAATGCATCAGTCGAAGTATTTGAGACAAACTGTTGTTGACACGTGTATTTGCGAAGTTTACGAGGAGATAGATATACCTTCCGTGCAAAATTTTCCACCCGAGAACGTTTTTTGCTAGTGTACAGCCCCAGCCCCGCCCGCCTGACGAGCAGAGCTGCCGCGTCCCGCTACGCCCCGCTCCGCCCTGCCCCGCCCCGCCCCGCCTCGCGGCTGCTCGCGGCTCTGGCAGCCAGGCTGGCCTGTCCCGGCCCCAGACCCCAGACCAGTCTCGAATGCGACTCCGAGCCGTGCGGTTCTGCCCTGCGTGCGCTCAGCCCCTCTCTCGCCGCGCCTGCTGGCCGCACAAGTTGTTGTTGCCTCTGCCTCTTAGGCTATGGATCCCATATGTGCCCTCACTGGTGCCTCATGTACCTGCCTGTGAATAAACGTGTGTATATGTGTGGGTGTGTGTGTTGTGGGGCTGAATCTCGAATCATTTCGTGAGATGTGGGACTCTTTTTCATCCACTCGTGTTTATCGCACATCTACGTGGCAGAAACAAGTCCACTCGCTTCCCATCAGGCCTCCATACGGAGAGTGTGACAATAAGACAGATAAGATACAAGACGTCGTGGCACTATTTTAATTACTCCTATTTTTCTGGGTGTGTTTGCGACTAAAGTCACTTCACATCACTTACTCACACACACGCGCGGCTCACAGGCGCACCTTTGTATGGACTGACTGGTCGTACTTGACCGTTGCGACGGGTTAGTGTGGCACGTCCACCACAGCGCATCAATTCTGGATGTGCGGCGAGTCGATGCGAGGCGTGGCGAGGCTCATCGGTCGCGCCTGATTCCCTAATCAAATTTGCCCGCCCGCTGAGGCTGAGCCGAGGCTGCGAGGCTGCTGACTGACTGTGAAAAATATCTCTTAAATTTAAAATATTTTTTGTAACGATTTGGACGATTTACAATCGACGTGGTAAATCTACGACAGCTCATTTTTACTCTGCGAGAAATACCGAGGTGATACACTTTGTCCTCCTCATTTGTGTGATTGTACAATTTGAAATCGTCACTTTAATCACTTCCCACCGAAAACTTTGCCCTGTAAAACAGATACACACGTTTTTCACTGTATCGGTGAAAAGAGGCCACGTGAAGCCTGCCACCCTGGCTCATCATAGTCAGTGTACGCACTCTGAAACGGCGGGGGTTCTTTCATTGTTCTTCTCTCATCGTGTGCCTCGTTCAGACTGATGGCTCGCGTAGATTGTCTCTGTGCAGTGGCGCAGCCCCTACCCCGCCCTGCCCCGCCCTACCCCGCCGCGCCACATCCCGCCCCACCCTACTCCACACCACCAGCGCGTACCTTGGACTGTGGGGCGACGCATAGTGCAGGCGGGCCTTGCCTTTGGCGCAAGGTGCGCCGTTATTTATTCCACGTCGCGAAGCCTGCAGAGCCACACGCCATCTTTCTCTGTCTGTCGGGCTTGCGCGGCGGACCCGTCCGTCTGTCTCGCTCTGTCTGCGGTGCGCTCCCCCCCTGTCCGTCACGCGGAACACGCGACAGAAAAAGTTTGTTGTACACTGAGGAAAATGTGGGTGCGGCTGGCGCACCGAGTAGTTTCCCTCAAGCGACTCTTCACTGTTTCCCCTCATCTTACGACCTCCTTACACCCATTGACTACTCCACGATGTGGACGCCCCCCCCTTCCCTCTCCCTCTCCCTCTTTTCCCTCCATGTCCGCCTGTCCACCTCTGGCTGTACACTTTGCTCCACTCGGCCCCCAAACGAAAGCAGTTGATGGGGTGTCCTCCTATCCCGCCGTATGAGGGCCCCGTATGTACCCCGACCGACTCATTCCCAGTCAATTGATATGACCCCGAATCGCCTAACAGCTGTCGCTCTCAATGCAGAGAGTGTTGACCCCCCGCCCCAACCCGCCCCTTGCCCGCTCCGCCGGGACAGACGTCCCGAGTAGTCTCTTGAATCAGTCGTGTCGTGGCGTGGCCCTTTGGACTTCTTATTTCGAGCGGCAGTCAATGTCGGTCATTATTTTATTTTATGTCTACAGCTTTGTCCATTTGGGCCGCCCATACTGTACCAGCTGTTGTCCGCCGCACTGCAGTCTGCGGTATGGGCGAATAGACGGGCGGTGTTGCACACGACACCCGCGGTATGCCACGCAGTGCGCGCGAAATTTCGCACTAGCAGACAAATATTGTCTGCGCTCTACTTGACGTGAAAATTCTGACGTGTGCTTTTTTGTGACTGGTCGAAGCGCGGGGACAGAAATAGACTAAAGGCGCACCCGCACGTGATTTTGACGTAACAGCAGTGTGAGCATAGCGAACCGCGGCGTGGCGTGGCGTGGTGTGGCGCGGCGCGGCAGAGTCCCCGCCAGGGCTTTATCAATCTTCGTCTCCTCCTACTAAGCCAAACGGCAGGCCTTGCCGGGCTGGCGGCGTTGCCGGCTCGGTGGGGCCTTAGAGGAGCCGTGGTGGTGGGGCGGGGCGTTCCGCGCACAGGCTGTTGCCGGTTTTCTCCCCCCGCTCCTTTTCCCCACTTTGTTCTGCCATTACACTGTAAAGAGAACTGTTATTGTCAAAATAACAACTGTAGTAACGATTGACTCTTAAGTGCAACTCGACGTTTCCACTTTTTAACGACGTTGTGTGCGACTATCGTAAATTTTTTGTTGCATGATTATTTAGTTTTTGTGTGTCGGGTTCTGCTGCTGGTGTTGCATGCTTAGAGCGCTTTTTTGTCGTAAAACTTGCGACAACATCCACATCCTCATCCACACGGCACGAACTAACCATCATTCATCACGATTCATCACATGACCCATTCATTTCGCTAATAACCCATATATACATATCATACACTCTCCACTCCCCCCCCCCTCACAAGAAGTTCATTCAACCAAATGAGTTTCAGACTGGGAGACGATTTGACCGTCCACCCCTCGCCCCAAGTCATACAGCACTATTGCGCAGACTGGCAGTGGCAGAAATTCATTCGTCTGCTGCGTCACCCCATGGCCACCCACCCACACCCCGCACTATTCACATTCACCCCTTTTTCTCCTTCCCTCTATCCCCCCCCCTCCACCCCATATCTCTCCCCCTGTCCCCTCGCTCTCCATCTATCCACCCCAACTCTCCTGTTCGACTGTTAGAGTGCCTCTGCCGCGGACTCAGCTCAGCTCAGACGCAGGCGGCCGGGAGGGAACGCGAGGGTGGTGGATTTAGTAGATTCTAAGTTTATGGGTCTCTTTTCTTTTTCTGGTCTGCGCGCCGTGGGGGTTGGCTGGTCGTTGCTCGCCTCGCTCGGCTAGCTTGCCCGCCCGGTTTATATTCGCGAAAAGGAGTCGGGGGGAAAGAGAGGGGGAGGAGGGAGAGGGACGGGACGGAAATGTGCGGCGTGCAAGCGCGCCCCGTCGCTGGGGGGCATTTTGGCCCTGAAAAATATTTACCCTTTGCGCCGGTCAGCCAGGCGAGGCGTGGCGGGGCGTAGCGCGGCAGCACGCCAACGTGACGTTATCGCGAGCCAAGTCTTCCACCTCGGGCGGAGCAGCAGGGCGGCGCGCGGTATGCGGACCAAACCCCCCACTCCTCTCATCCCCCCGAGGGTCACGTGAGCCGACGATAGACGTTTGGCCGATAGGAGCGAATGACGTGACATAAATTTAGATGCTGCCGCGTTGATAGAAAATGGCGTGACAGGAATTTTTGAAATAATGCGCCACCGCGGCCGGCCGAAATATAATGTGACAATAAAAGTGAGCCACTAGGTGGACGGAAGTACGTGGAGGCACAACGTCACGAGGCTTCGGCAGGCATTGTGCCTCGCAAGGCCGGCCGGCCGGGCGCCACGTGAGGCGTGGGTGCGTGCCGACCAGCTGCTGGACTGTGCTGCTGCTGCGGCCCTCGGCTGGACAGCAGGACAGGTGCCATAGCCCGGCACCCCCCAGAGAGACCGGCACCATAGAAAATATATAGACAGGAAACAAACAAAATAAAAACGATCGCTGTCGACGAAACGGTGGGCAATATCTTCCGCTGGGGTTTTTACTGGGAATGTACAGGGTCGCTGGTGCTGCTCAGCTCACTATCTTTCCCTCCTATCCCCTCCCTTGTCCGCACCGCGGCTGTGGCGATTGCGGGCGAATTCTTTCCGTCGTCGGCTCTATGTTTCTCGCGCCGTGTGCTTCACACTCGCGGCGGACAGCAGCGCCGCCCTCGCGCGGCTTTTTGGCGCCTTCTTCTCTGCTGGGGGGACTTTAGCGGTGTCCTTATCGCTGCTGCCTTGTCACGTCGAAGACTTGCGCGGGGTGGTTGGGAAAGAGGGAGAGGAGGGGGGGGGGCGAGTTGTGTCGCAACACCCATAGGATAGGGGATCCCGTGCGCCGAGCGCGAGGCAAAAAGACTGAATTAAATGTCCGGCCAGACGCATGAGCCTGGCGCGGAACTGCAGAAGTCAAACCAAAATGCGAAGCTGCACGGCCTTTAAGTTTAAAAGTTAACTGTTCATTCCCTGTGAACGTAACAGCTGGGGGAGGGGAGGGGTCCTACTACGTCCCCCTCTCTCTCCCGCTCCGGGCCGGGCTGCTCCAGGGCCGCGACCGTGCAGCCGCTCCGCCGCACGGGCCGCGCGTCGCCGCTGGGGAGCGCCGGGGAGGTAGGCCGCCCTGCTGCAGCCGTGCCCGGGCCGCTCGGAGGCTGCCTACCTCTGGGGCGCTCGCGCTCACCCCCCGTGTCGGTCGGGCCCCGAGAGGTAGGCCGCCCTGCTGCAGCTGTGCCCGAGCGGCGCGTAGGCTGCCTACCTCCAGGGCGCTCCCACTCACCCCCTACTCCAGCGTCGCTCGCGCCCTCCCTCTCTCTCTGCTCATCTTGGCTCTTTTTGGTTGATTCGGCGGTGGTATTCCGCTTGGTGGTTGGGCACTTTATCGGACGCTGCACGGTGGAGGCAGCAGCCTGGTGGGGTGCGTGTGGAAAGCCCCGTCATCCACCAAAATAACCTTTCTCTTATTTTCGTCTTGTGGTGGGAAACATCTGTTGTACGCCTGCTTTTTCACCGAGAAAGACGATTAAAAGCGGTGAAATAAATAAATAAAAACAATCAAGAGCTGGGAGAGGGCTAACCTGTACTGTTTGTCTGTCTGCAGGCCTCCAGAGGACCTCCAAACCTTCGATCGGTCTAGTCATTTTTACGAGCGAGGGGGGCGCGGGGCGACGGGTGAGGCCGTGGCCGTGGGCGAGGCGGCGTACCTCCGGCGGACAAACGCAGCCTTCCACGTGGAGCCCTTTCAGCGGGGGAGGACGCGGGAACGGCTGCAGCGCAACGGTCCGGCGGCGCCCTTCAGCGCAGTCATAGAGAGGTGAGATAGGGAGCTGAGCTAGGGTTCCCCTCTCCTTTCCCTCCCCTTCCCCCCCCCTCCCCTCCCAATCCGTTCCTCCATGTCCTCCATGTAGGTGCCCAGTCCCTTATTCACCAATCACACCACACTCCGCACAGTTTGAAACTCACACAATGCTGCACTGAGCAAACACAACACTTGGCTTCAAACGCCCCACAAAACACCACTGCGTGGTAACACTTCGCTGATGGCTCGATGTTGTGGTCTTGTGCTGCTGCTGATGCTGCTGCTGCTGTGGCCGATGTCTAATGTTAGTTCTGTTTTCTTTCGATTTTACAGCAGGTCGCCGGCGGCCCACCACCGGGTGCCACCTCCGGGCTCATGGACCGCGTACGATGGCACGCCGAGCAGTCGCTACACCCCGCAGCCCGGGCCGGCGCCGGCCGACGGCTACACGGAGGACGTCATTCGGAGGGAAGTCCACAAGAAGAGATCGTCCAAGTCGCGGTTAGTGTCTATTTCGCTTTTATTTGAAGGGGCATTTTTTTGATGGGGAGGCAATATGCTTCTTATAGCACCTGGATCAATGTAGGCCAGTGCGTACGACCGAGAAGTCGGCCTTGGCCGCTACGCAGACCGACCTCACGCCATTGGGGGCGGGCGGGTTCAAGTTCATTTGTGGAAGGGCATTACTTTTTGTTTTGTGAAAGCTTGTAGTGGTAGATTTTTTTTAATGCGTTCTTTGCTTACTACACTCATGTGTTAATTTTTCTTTGGCAGTTGTCTGGCCTCTAATTTATAACATTTTGTTCAATGTCAAAAAAAATTTGCTGGGCCATCTTAATGTTATTTTTGCTTTAAGCTGCTTTAAACCATACCTTTTATGCCTTTTTATTTTACTTTTCCGTGGCTGTCATGGTTAGCTGCATTGTGTTTTCTTTCTTGCGCTTATCATATTTATGTTCCTACCCTTCCCCCTTGGATATGCTTGAAGTGTCACATGATCAAAGTAAATGGAAACTAGTATAATAAAGAAAGATGCAGAAAGCTAACAATTTTGTTTCCACATCAGTAAAATCATCTGTGATATATTTATGACTCAATTTGCAAAGCTTCCAAGACTAAAAAAAAAAAAAAAAGAAGAAACGAATAAGGGGGGGAAATCTTAATCTATTATCTGTTGGTCTACCTTTCCCTCTGTAACTCTTTTTTTATTTGTGTGTTGTTTGTGTGTTTTGTGTTGTGTTGTGTGTTATTTACTAGAGTGTCGTTTTGTACAGCCGGGAAGGGGAGGTGATGACGCGTGTCATGTTCCGACGCAGGTCGGGCAGCGAGTCGGGCTCCCATTCCCGCTCCCAGTCGAGGTCAAGCCAGTCGAGGAGCAGGTCCAGGAGTCCTTCTCACTCCAGCGAGTCGTCCAGCCACTCGAGCGCAAGCAGTTGCAGCTCGGCTTCTTCCAGCCCGGGCTCCGACAAGTCTGTGTCTCCACACAGGTCAGTGAGACGAATCAGTCTTTTCTTTCAAATTCATTTTCATTAGAAAAATTTAAAATGTTGCTGACGTTTAATTTGTTGTTGCTTTTATTTTTGGTCACAAATTTAAAAACCTGTTACTCTCTTTTTCCCTTCAGATCGGTCGGCTCGAGTCACCATGGCAGTGTGAGAGGGTCTGGCAGACTAGGTAGCACAGTGCAGTCAACGGTGAGCGCACCTCACCAGAATAATTCAAATCATAGTGATGAATCGAGGCCACTCGTTATATGTGTAAGAAATCTTCCCATCAGATCTAGTGGTAAGTGTGTGACATCTGTTGTCTTGCTCTATTTTACTGACCCATGAACTTGTTTATATCAATGTTTGTTTGTGTTTTACAGATACAAGTTTAAAAGATGGTCTTTTTCATGAATACAAGAAACACGGGAAGGTTACATGTGTTAAAGTAGTTGGTCAGGCGGAGGACAGATATGCGCTGGTTCGCTTCAAGAAACCAGAGGATGCCGAAAAGGCCCTCGAAGAGTCCCACAATAAACTGTTCTTTGGCTGTAAAATTGAAGTAGCTGCTTACCAAGGTTATGATGTAGATGACAATGAGTTTAGACCTTATGAAGCCGAATTAGATGAATACCACCCTAAAGCTACTAGAACGTTATTCATAGGTAATTTGGAAAAAGATATATCTCCATCTGAAATCAGGAAACATTTTGAACAATTTGGAGAAATTATTGTAAGTATCTCTCAACATTTAATTGCATTCTTCATCTTTTTATATTTCTTTTCCTTTTCGTCTTTAGTTTGATCTAAAAACATCTTTTTCTAATTTACAGGAAATTGATATCAAAAAGCAAGGAGGAGCTACATCATATGCATTTTGTCAGTTTGCTGACATTGGTAGTGTTGTTAAAGCTATGCGTAGTCTAGATGGTGAACATCTAGGAAGCAATAGAATAAAACTTGGTTTTGGCAAGTCAATGCAGACAAATTGTGTGTGGGTTGGTGGTGTGGCCGATAATGTGCCAGAAAAGTACCTGAATGTGCAGTTTAACCAATTTGGTGCAATCACACAAGTATCCGTTGACCGTGAACGTGGATATGCTCTTATTTTCTTTGAACAAGTATGTTTTATTTTTATTTTTTTGTGTCATCTCCCCTTTTAATATTTTATTTACTCCTCATTAAACCCTATGTTCTTTTATTTGTTTCTTTAATTTAGGTGCTAGCAGCACAGATGGCTGTGAAAGAAATGAGAGGGGTATCACTAAGGGGCCGAAAGCTGCAAGTGGACTTTGCATCAAGAGAATGTCAAGATGCATTTTTTGTCCATTTAGAAAAGCAAGGATCAACCGACAGATCATGGAGGGACGCAACATATGACTCGAGGTGGGTGTCCACCTCTCCTAAAACTCCACAGTACGTATCCTCCCTCCTTATCCTTTTCCTTCCCCACTCATACTGGACCATTCTTACAGAGGTAACCATCGAGCAGTTTTCATTGAGATGTTATTTGTGGGTACTAACAATCCTCTTTATTTTCAGTGCCCGTGAGGTTGCTGCTACTAGGTTTGAAACAGCTGTTGTTGCTGGGGCAAGGTTTTCTCGATATGAGTCAACCACTCCAAGACAAAGGACAGCTTCATACTCTAGAAGTGGAACTCCCGGCTCAACCAGTGGCAATGTTACTCCAAGTGGATCATCCACACCTGTTGGTGTCACAAGAGTAATACCTAGAACCCCAAGGTCTTCCCAAAGATATGAACTCTTCGATGCTCCCAGCGCTTCTGAATTCACAGATCGGAGGTACAGGTAAGCATGATTATTTTTGCTATTATCATAGTATCTCAATAAATCTAATTGATTGATTTTACATTGTTTAGGAGCTATGATGAGTTTTCTACTGGAAGTGGAGCAGGTAGTGGTCACTCGGATGGCTATGAAGGAAGTCCCAGTTTACGTGGAGGTGGGGAAAGTGGCGGCGCTAGTGAGAGTGAATACTCAAAAAGGCTGCAGAGTGTTGTTGTGAGTGAGCCGTGTATAACTCACCCACACCAACACCCGCATGGTCCCCACCATGCTCCACATCATCCCCACCAACACCACCCTCACCCTCCTCAGGGTGAACTTAGAACATTACAGAAAGAAAGGTTACACATACAGCACCAGTTAGATCAACTGGATGATGGAGATTCATCAGGGTCAGAAGCAGCAGCATTTCCAAGAAAGAGGGTATGCATTTTGAGTAGATATGCAATATTTTTCAATAATTTACTGTTTAGACTTACTGCTATAGTGACCTCTCTTCTTTTGTTTGCAGGTACGGGTGGATGATTGTGAAGTGATATGTGATGCTCTACACAACAATCATCGCAGAAGTGTGTCTGAAGTTAGAAGGCTATCGGAGTCAGGAAAGCATTGTGGGAGAAGACAGTCAACAGACAGTGGCAAACACTGTTCAATATATTCTCCTCACCCAGTTTGTAAAAGAAGAAAAACTGGTAGCTCTACTTCAGAAGGTGATGAAAGAAGATATCACCACCACCACCATCACAATTCAATTGATGTCACAGTTCTCAGTGGGAACGAATCTGGTGACAATTCAAGACCTGGAACCCCTTTATTTGATGAGAGACCAGAAAACATTCTACCTAGCGAACCTAGAAGAGCGCCAAGGGAAAGATTAAATGATGGACCTCTCTCACTTCCCCTCCCAAGGTTGGTGTTTTAATCATTTTCTGCACCATAGCATTTATTCATCCACAACAGTAGCCTGTGTATAGTATTGAGTGACAAATCTTAACTGTTCCCTTTTTGTGTGTGTGAACAGGTTTGCTGCCCAGTTGCAGTTTCCTTGCAAACAGTCATCAGCTGCCAAGCTGTCCTCCCTGTCGTCGCCCCCGGCGGTGACGTCGCCCAAACCCATCTCCTTGCCGCCGCCGAGTCCCAACCCAAGCCCGGCACCTCCCCCGGCCTCGCCGCCACCAAGGCCACCCTCAGCACCCTCATCCTCGTCTTCGGATTCGGACTCGGGGAACCTCAACTCGCCCAAGCACTCTCCCACCACGGACCATTCTTTGGACGAGAGAGTCAAGGCACTGGAGAAGATGTATGAGCAGTGGACGGGGAAGCGCGCCAACTGTGCGTCGGGTGGCGACGCCCTGTCCAAGGTGGACAACTCGGTGACAGAGCGCCTTAGGTCAAGGCACAAGTGTCTAGACTTGGACTTGGCCGGGATGAAGCCCTCGGAGATCGTCAATCTAGTCCTGGCCAAGCGGTCCGTTTTCGACGAAGACTCCAAGCGGCTGGAGAATGTGAGTGACAAGTATGAGCCCAAAGAGTTCGTCCCCGTGACGAGGCCCTTGAGGATATCTGGCCTCGGGGACTCTCTGGGTGTCCTGGGCATGTCTCTGGGTGGAAAGGGCCCCATCTCTCCCTCAAGCCAGAACTCGTTACCGAAGGCGGGCGGCGTGGCGGGCCTCTTCCCGTCGCCGCTGTCGTCGCCGTCCGCGTCGGCGGCGGCGCAGGCCACGTCGTCCGCCACAGCCACCTCCACCACCGTCAAGTCGCCCTTCTCGGCTGCCAGCGTGACATGCGGGGTGACCTCCACGGCCACCTGCACCACACCCAAGGCCCTCAGTCCCACGACGCCGGGCAACAACAAACTGTCGATCTCAATGCCAAAGACTCCCGGGCTGCAGTATCCGTTCCCGAGCCACCCGCCAGCCCAGCCTTCCCCGTCGGTGGCGTCCACTTCGGCCGCGGCCTCCCCCACGTCCACCTTGGGCCTGCTCAGCGTCGTTACAACGGCGGCCCCGTCCACTTCAGTACCATCAGCTGCCTCGTCGCCCGTCTCCATCACCTCGGCGAGCAGGCCGGCATCGCCGGCTCTCAAGTTGGTGATGTTGACAACGTCGACAACCACCAGTACGGCGAGTGTGGCTGGGTCATCGGTCACCTCGGACGCACCATCATTGGCGTCGCCGCGGTTGGGTTCGGCGGTGCCCTTAGCGGGATCTCCCACTACGGGTGGCGTGACGGCCTGCGTGTCCGGGTCGGACCCGAGGTTGAAGATGGTCAACTCTTCGTCACCCACCACGGCCGTGACGGCGTGCTCTGGTAACACGCCGTCACCTGAGGCCACCCGGACGTTGGCATCCACCGCGTCCACCACTTCCTTGCCGGGACTGGCTTCCCCGGAGGGATCAAGATTATCAGCGAGTGCTGCGGCAAGTCCTCCGTGTGCGGTGGCGCTCGAAGCTTCTTCCAAACAGGAGATTTTACCAAAGAGTGTGAGCGTGTGCGGTCAAGTTAGTTCCATTCCTACAAGACTAAGTGCTTCTTCGCCATCAAGTAGAAACATTCCTGTTAGTGCAGAATCAGTAAGAATATTAGCAACTCCGTCTGTGAGTGCAAATCCTAGTTCAAGTGTAGTTTCATCCATGACGTCAAGTTTGAATGTTACAACAGCATCCCCCACTGTTGTAACATCAACCTTCACCAATGCCATTCCAGTTTCTTCGCCTCCAAGTGTTCCTTCACCAGACATCATCAAACCAGTACCTAAGAAAGAAATTAGTTCTATTCAGCAAAAATTAAGTTTAAAGAAAGAATTGTTATCTTCACCATCAACTTCACCTACTTTAAGCCCTAAAGAGAAGACATCAGATGCCTTCGCCAAAATTTCAGCACCTTCAAGAAGAGAGTCTGCATCTTCTAGCGCTAGTTCAACAAGTTCTAGTAGCAAAAAAGAGTCAGATCTTGAAAATCATAAAATTTCTAAACCACGGCATGAAGACAAAAGGGAAAAGAATAGCCCTGCTTCAATCAGTGGTAGAAGAAATAGTGAACCAGACTCTGAAAAGAGAAGAGACAGAACGGACTCTATGGAGAGTAGAGAACACCGAAAGAACAAAGATGGAGAAAACCATCGCCGGAAAGACCGTGATGTTGAAGGTTCAGAAAAAGAAAGATCTCGCAAACATCATTCGGAAAAGAAAGAAAGTAAAGAAGGTTCTCCACTTGAAGTTTCTCTTGACAGAAGAAAGGAAGATAGGAGAGATAGTGAAAAACATGTTGACAGACGAAGAGATGAAAGAAGAAAAGATGAAAAATCTGAGAGGAGGAAGGAGTCCTCAGAGAAAAGTGATAGACATAGAGATGACAGAACAACTGATAGACGCAAGGAAAGCTCCTCATCTTCTGATAAGTACGAAAGAAGGAAAGAGGAAAAGAAGGATGCTGAAAAGTTGGAGAGGCAGGAAGAAAAGGCGAGAGATGACAGGCTGAAAGAGGAAACCATCCTCAAGGAAGCCGAGAAACAATGTGATAAAATTAAAGAATCAGAGCGGCATAAGGAAAGTGACAAGCAAACTGAACTTGAAAGGAAAAAGGAACTTGAGGCGCAAGAACAGGATAGGTTAATAGAAGAGGAGAGAATTAAAGAAGAAGAAAGAATTAGAGAGGCAAAAGAAGCTGAACGTCAACTGGCAGCTGAGAGGCAGAGAGAATTAGACAGACAAAAAGAAATGGAGAGGCAAAAAGAATTGGAAAGACAAAAAGAGTTGGAAAGGCAGAAAGAAATGGAGAGGCAGAAAGAGCTGGAGAGACAAAAGGAACAAGAAAGGCAGAAAGAATTGGAAAAGCAAAAAGAAATGGAAAGACATAAGGAGCTGGAAAGACAAAAAGAACAAGAAAGGATTAAGGAGCTTGATCGTCAAAAAGAACTTGAACGTCATAAAGAATTGGAAAGAAAACGTGAAGAAGACATCCGTAAGAAAGAATCTGAAAGAAGGAGAGGAAATGAAAAACAAAAAGAGGCAGACAAGCAAAAGAAGAAGGATGTGGAAAAGCACACCGACAGGCATGCTGAAAGACAGAGAGAAAGGGATGATCGCAAGAAAGAGGAAAAACATGAGTCAGCTTCTGAAAGAAGAAGGCACACAACTGACGCACCTTCAGAGAAAAGGCGAGATGATAACATTGAGAGAAGAAGAGAGACAGTTGATGCTCCTCTGGATCGCAAACATTCCGTTGAAGTTTCTTCAGACAGAAAACATTCTTCAGAATCTAAGCATGATCGCACTGCAGAGCATGATAGACGGAGAGAAGATCACCCAGAACGAAAGAGAGATACTACAGAGTCATCTGAGAGAAAGCATAGTCATGGTCACAGTCATAGTCATAGGGACCATAGCCACAGTCATGGCCATAGCCACCGAGATGGCCATAGTCATAGCCAGCACTCTTTAGAAAGAAGAGAATCCCGAGACTCAACCTCCACCCAATCTTCTGAACGCAGGCATCACGATTCAGAGAGACGCCATGCTGATACAGAGAGAAAGAGTGAAATTTTATCTGAGAAAAGACGTGACACTACTGAGAAGAAAGATGAACATAAGCATACTGCTTCTGAATCTTCTGTTGATAAAAGAAAGGAAAATACTGAGTCCCATATTGACAAATTCTCAGAGAAGCGCAGGGATTCCACAGATTCCCTAATGGAGAGAAGGAAGGACACTAATGACAAGGATTATCATATGGACACCTCAGAAAGAAGTGTTGAAGCAATTCAGAGTGCTCTCTCAGAAAACGTTGAAATGGAAGATACTATGGACCGTCGGAAGGATAAACAGGCTTCTGAAGAAAGGAGAAAGGAACGCAAAGAAAGAAAGGAGCGTCTTGAAAAAGCTGAACGGACTAGTGCACCTTTGCCTGCTCCCATTGGGGGTAAAAGAAGAGTTAGTTCTCAGGATAGTGTTGAAGGTACGCCTGAGGACTGTAAACGTATCAAACTTGCTCCAGTTAGCGAGACACCACCAGAACGCAGAGACTCTAAAGACAGTGGCCGAAGTAGTGGCAGCAGCAAGAGAAGTTCTGGGGAGCGTCATCTCAACTCCACCGAAGAAATGAACATCCAGAGACATGACAAGGACAAAATAGCTAAGGAAAAGAAAAAGCCTAAGATTCCTCTGCTTATAAATTCCATGAAAGAGGAAATTGAATCCGAGGATGAAATGATGCCCGCAAAGCAAGAAAACAAAGAACTCAAGGTTAGTATTATTTTCTTTCTGTGTTGCCAAAATTTTATTCTATTTCCATCAGTATTTGTAAGATAAATTAATTTTTATGTTATGTTTTCGTTTACAGGCTATGAGCCCTGATTTCGGCAGCAGTGAAAGTCTAGATGAGAAAGGCAAGGGCCCCAGAAAAGAGAAACGCAGCAGTGGTGAATTTTGCAAAGATGAAAAGAAACGGAAAGACAGTGCAAGAAGAAGGGAAGCCAGCTTTCTCACTGGAACTGATACTGATGGCTCTAATGATAATGACGAACCCACTAAAAAGCAGCACTCCATCTTTGACATTGTTGATGATGGTCCAGCCTATATATCTATGTATGATAAGGTGAGGATGCTTTCGTATTTTTGGTTTTTGGTTTGCACTTAATATTTAAATTTGCACTTAACTTTATCAAGCAGTCTCTTATTATAATTTTGTCTTTGCATGTGTTGGTTCCGCAGGTGAAAGCCCGATCAACCAAAAACATGCAGAAACAGGAAGAAGAGAAGCGTCAGGAGAAAATGAAGGAAAAGTTTTCTGCTCTGAAACAGTCACGAGCCAAACGCGAAGAGAAGAAACGCTCGACATCATACGACGAAGATTCGGACTCTGAATCTGGTCGTGGGAAGAGCTCTCGGCGCAAGGCTCTGGTTACCAGCTCCAGTGAATCATCCGGCTCTGACAGCAAGCCGAAGAAAGCAAGCAGCTCCAAGAAAGACGACGATTCGGAATCAGACTCGCGCATGAAGAGTAAAATGCGTGAAGAGAGTGAGGGAGCAGCGCGCACCAAAGCCTTGCTCAATGCATTGGCGAGGAAGGGCAGCCGCTCTCGCATCGTCTCTGACACCTCCGAGGACGAAAGGGTTGTGAACCGCAGACCTAAACCCTCCAACATATTCTCTGACGATAGTGAAGCTGATATGGGCTTTGCCGAACTGGAAGACACTCAGCAATTCAAAATCAAACAGAATGCCATTGCTGACTCCTCCGATGAGGAAGAACACCAGCAGCAGATGGATGCCGCGAAGGCCAAGATCTTTATGGAGAGCTTGAAGCTGGAAAAGAGGATCAAGCAGAATCATGATAGTGGCGCGGAGGACGATGCAACAGTAGAAGGAACGCCTCCCCCGCCAGCATTGGAGAACTGCAACTTTTCCGGTCATTCTAAGGATAAAGATGGCATTCGTAAGAAGTCTCACAAGAACAAAAAGAAGAAGCAAAAGAGCTCACAGCATCGCGAGGATCCGATGGACGGGGACTCAGAAATGCCCGACAAACAAGACATGGCAAACTGTGTGGAGAAGAGAAAGAAACACACGTCGAAGAAAGAGCGCAGAAAGTCGAATCACAGCAAGCTCCTCAACGACGAGGAGGGAAAGCAGCGCCAGGAAGACGGAGGCAAGTCCAAGACCCGGAAGCTGGAGAACAACGTCAAGCGGGACGAGAAGATGGAGTACATCTTTGGACCGCTCTCCGAGGACTCGGAGAACAGCAAGCCGCCGCCCGCTCTCAACAACAGCAGCGAGAGTCGCGAGAGCCTGCCCCTCAGCCCGACGGCCCACAGCCCGCAACACCGCCACGGCTACGACAAGATGCCGGCCAAGTGGCAGGTGTCGCAGGTGTACGCGTCCGACTCGGACTCGACGGGCCCGGTGGAGCGGGAGGTGCAGGCGGCGCAGGCGCGCAGCAAGCGCAAGGAGAAGAAGCGGCGCGAGCGCAAGGCCCTGGACGAGGCCGGCAAGATCCTCGAGGCCAAGCTGCTCAACGACGACCTCCCGAACCTGTCGCCCATCAAGGCGGAGCGCGACCCCCTGTCCGCCAAGGAGGCCCTGGGGCCGGTCGCGCCGACAGCCAACGACTTCGACGTGTTCCAGTTTACGGAGGGGGACGAGAGTCGCGAGGCGGGCGGCGCCGAGGCGGTGGTGCACAAGGAGAAGCGCAAGAAGCGCAAGAAGTCCAAGGAGGAGAAGCAAAACCGACACCACCACCATCACCACCACCACCGCGACCGCGAGCACTCCAAGGGGTCTGCGTCCCCGGACCGCAAGGCCTCCACTTCGACGCCCAGCCCGCCCGAGGTCAGATCAGATGCGGAGGCGCCGAACAGCCCCACGCACCTGCCGGACCTGTCCATGCCGTCGCTCCCCAGCCTCAGCCCTACGCATGCGTCGACGCCCACCACCACCGCCCCCGCCGCGGCTGCGCCCACCGGGTCCGCGTCCAGCCCTGCCACCACCAGCCTGCCGTGCTTGTCGCCCGCTGCGGCCAAGAAGGTGCTCATGCCCTTCGACGACCAGAACATTCACGAGACGGCCGTCAAGAGCATCGAGCAGCAGTTTTCGCCGCCTCGTCTCGACCAGCCTCGCGCACAGGGACAGGACGACGTCAGAATCATGCACAAGGAGGACGCCCACAACAAGCTTATCATCTCTCAGGAGGAGACCGAGGACGCGGTCGCCGCTCTTCTCGAGGAGACTTTCGGGGGCAGCGAGGACTTCGGCGAGCACACGAGTTCGTACGACAACGAGGTGGTCGAAGAGGAGGAGGCGGCAGACGACGAGACGGCTCAGGCCGTGGAGAGCCTCAAACCGGACACGCCCCAGTCGGAGAACGACTTGCAGATCGACACAGACACAGACGACGCAGATGCCGATACGAGCGTCAGCGCGAGCGTCACTGGCTCCCTGGACCGTTCTTTCGATCGTTCCATCAGCACACCCGACACCATGGACTTCAGCCGGCCTCCAAGAACACCGGACCTGCCGGCGTCGTTCTTCAACAGACAGCAGCAGCAGCGTGAGACCTCTGACGAGGCGGAGACCCCTACCAAAGTGGTGCCGAGCGAAGGGCTGATGGAGCGCATTTCCGACCTGGCGATGTCTCGACCAGCCGCCCGCTCGCCACCCGCGACTCCTGCCGCGCCGTCGGTGCCCGTCGCGGCCGCCTCACCCGCCGCCTCGGCCCGCCTCTCGTCACCCAAGGCCGCCAGCGAGGTGAAGCCCGAGCTGTTCGACAAGCCCGTGTCCGCCCAGGTCACCTCCACCATCGTGACGGCGCCCAAGGCCGAGCCCGTCTCCACCGTCGTGTCCGCCCCGAGCGCCGTCCCGCCTGTCGACGTGAAGCCCGAGGCCAAGCAGGAGTTGAAGCCGCCGATCCCGGTCGTGCCGCAGGTCAAGCTTCCTGTGAAGACAGATACGAACCACGTAGCAAACCTCAAGTCCCCGGTCGAGCGAGAGACTTCGCCCACCAAGAGCTCAGTCATCAAGGGCACCGTCGTAGCGCCCATGCTGGTCAAGCCAGTCCCGGTGCCGGTCGTAAGCGCCCACCCCATGATACACCAGCAATTGCCCAACCTCAACATCAACTCCACGGCTCCGATCAAGAAACCAATCACAACCTTCCCTCAGACGCCCGTCACCACCTACCCGCAGCCGCCGTCTGTGGTGCACGCCGTTCGCCCTGGCCTGACCGCGGCACCGCAACAACAGAACCTGGCCGTGTCCACGACGCCGACCCTCATCAAGTCGACCGGTCCCGCGGTCAGCGCCGTGCCCAGTACGGCGTCGTCGACCCTGGTCAACTGCAACTCGCCGCGGGTGGTGTCCAAGGTGGTGCCCAAGGCGGTGCCGGTACCCGTCGTTCGTGGCGGCCTCGGGGTGGTCCCGCAGCCCGTCATCACCAGCCGGATGGGCCTGCCTCAGCATGCCATCGTGAGCGCTTCGCCGCGCCCAACCGGCTACGCCGCGGTCGCACCTCCACAGCAGCAGCAGCCTCAGCCTCAGCCCCATGCACTGTCGCAGTCGCTGCCACAGCCGCTGCCGCAGCTCCACCACGTGGTAGGCACAGTGGCCCCCAAGATCATCTCGCCGCCCGGGCTGAGGATGCCGCTGCCCGTCTCCACCCCGACCAGCGTCATCACCCTCTCGTCCACGGCCTCGTCCGCGGGCTTGCTGACCACGGTGACGCCCTCCACCGCCACGCCGCCCATGATGACCAGCACGCAGGCCCTGGCGGGCTGCAGGCCGGCTGTCCAGCCTCCACACACGGCCCACATGATGCCGACCGGCCCGAGGTTCGTGAACGTGGTGTGCGGCATGCGGCCGTCTCAACAGCCTGTCGTCCGCCACCTGGGCCAGCTGGGGTCGCCTCAGCTGCACCAGATGACACCCACGACCCTGCCTCAAACTCTGGCGGGCCTGGCCCGCGCGCCGCAACCCGGCGTGCTGGCTGTCAACACGGCCTTCAACAAGGCGCCGTTCCCCATGGTGTCGAGCCCATCGCCCAAGCCGCACCCTCCGAGCGCGCCGCAGTCACCCGCAGCCATGTCGCCCACGTTGAACTCGCTGGTTGCACCGACATCAGACAGCGCAATCATCAACACCTCGATTGCTTCACCATCCGGCGCCAGCCCCAAGCCAAGTCCTCGACGAAGCCCGAAGCCGAGCCCCAAGCAGGCTCCGGACAGCGACCGGGACGAGGACGAGGGTGAGGGCGCTCTTTGCATCGTGGAGGACGAGGTGGTCAAGGACACCAAGCCGTCACCTGCACCAGTTCCTACACCGGTGCTCACACCAGTACACATGCCTGTGCACACACCGGTGCACACGCCCGTTCTGACACCCGTGCTCAAACCCGTGCTTGCCCCTGTGCACGCACCCGGCCCAATTCGCCAGGTGCAGACCAACTTCAAGAGCCAAATCAAGTGTGACTCGCCTATCGACACCAAGGACGAGTTCTGGTCCAAAGAGGTCAACATCGACTCCGTCATCAAGACGGTGGACGCTCTCTGCTCCAAAGACGAAGAGGCGAGCGACAAGAGCCCGCGTGTCTCCCGCGACCAAGCCGGGGAGAAGGCGTGGTTCGATTCGCGGACCTCTACCGCCGCCACGGTCACCGCGGCGTCGTCGACATCGTCAATCACCACGACCACCAACACTGCAACCACCAACTCCTCTGACGCGGAGAAGAGCTCTGCTTGGCACCCGGAGCGCCCCGGCGAGCCGGAGAGGCCCTGGCTTGCTGTGAAGCCCATGGAGAGGGCCAAGAGCCCCAGCCCCAGCCCCGCTCTCATCAAGGAGGAACCCTCTGCGGGGCAGTGGCTGCCTGGCGAGAAGTCCCTCCCCATCTCTGTGCAAGCCGGGCCCATCAAGGCGGAGCCCAAGCCCTGGCCGCTCGGACTCGAGAAGGAAGACAGCAAAGCGTGGCTCGCCGCGACGCCCGTGGACCGAGACCAGGCCCTGGCTCACCTGGTGGCCAACAAAGATCGTGCCTCCAAGCCTATGCCCTGGCTGGAGGCCAAGGTGCCCGACAAGGTCTCGGACGCGTGGCTAGACAAGCTGAGCAACTCGACCCTCAAGGAGAAGGACAACGGCGCGCGGCAGCCCCCGTGGGTGCACCACCAGGTGCACGCCATGTCGCTCACGGCTGAACAGGAGCGCGAGCGCTGGCTAGCTGTCACTTCATCCGTGTCCCCGATGTCGCCGAGGTCACCTGCCCCGCGCAGCCCCAGCATCACTGCGGCGGAGACCCTGGAGGTGTCGCCCCTCGCCAAGGAGTACGCCGTGCGATCGCCCAACCCACAGCGGGTCTCCGAGATCATGGCCACCGTGTCGCCGCTCAACCGCGACAAGCTGGACTCCTTCGTGCCGCGGGACGACCCGTCCAAAACTGCGCCGCCCACCTCCACCAGCACGACGACCGTCGCCAGCAGCGCGTCGCAGGAACACCACCCCGAAGACGAGTCCAAGAAGCTTTCGCTGCACGGGCCGCTCTCCATCGACAGCAACGCGACCAAGTCACCTGCCTCGTCGCTCAACGAGTCCAAGGACGACGCCGACCTCTCGGACGCGCACGACGCGCAGGACAACTCCGACGAGGACGGCAACTCCAAGGATGACGCAGCGGGAGCGCGGCGACGCGGTCAGCGCCGCAACACACGCCGCACGGTCAGCACCCGGGCCGCGGCGTCCACGACAACCGCACCGCAGCAGGGCGTGACTACCCGGCGCGCGCGCCAGACCGACAAGGATGACGCCAAGACCAGCGCGGTGGCCACACGCCGCGGACGCACCCGCGCCCGAGGCGCCAACGACAACGTGACCCGCAAGCTGGCCGATGTCTACGAGTTTCGAGATGACTCAGATGACGACAAGGACAAGGTCAAAGTCAAGGATGAGATCAAGCGGGACACCTCGGAGGAGAACAAGACCAAGGAAGCGCCCGCAGTGGTCGTCTTGTCTACGGAGGAGAAAAAGGAAGACGTGGAGGTCAAGAAGGAAGACAAGGACGAGAAGCGCCCGCGGCTGATCTTGACCATCAAGAGCCCCGCCGTCGCCGCGGCCACCAAAGAGCCGACCGTCAGCACCAAGACGTCATCCGTCGTGCAACCCGTTGTGGAGACCCGCGAGGAGCCCGTGGTCGTGGTGCCCACGTCTACCCTGGCCGCTACGACCTCGACCACCTCTGCGTCCACCGTTGCGACGGCTACAACGGCTGCCACGGCAACAACTACGGCGGCCACGGCGGCCTCAGCTGCGTCCACGCGCAAGTCGAGGCGCCTGCAGGAGAAGGATGGTTCTCGCAGCACAGTGGACGACGTCATCGACGATGTGGTGAGTACCTCGCCCTCTTTATCCGCAACCTTGCTGACCAACCATTGCATGCCACTAACCTTGAGCATTCTTAACGACCCTCATAGTCTTGCCTACCCCAGGTCCGCAACGTCGCCGTGGTCACGCGCTCGGCGGCGGCGGAGACGACACCCGCGGCGGCAGGGAAGGCCGCGGCCACCCCGTCAGCCCCGACGACGCCTCCGCCGGCGCCGCCCGCACCGGCCCCTGCAACGCGCAGGCAGACCCGTCAAGCCAACCGCGGCGGCCTGGACGCTTCCGCCCCGGAGCAGCCCAGGAAGTCGCCCAGGGCGACGCGCAAGACCGCGACCAACGCCACTCCCACTATCCGACGAGACTCGTCCAGCGAGGAGTCCAAGAAGGTAACGCGAACCTCCCGCACCCTGTGTCTCTTAATTCGTTTGATACCAGTGACCCGAACTTGTATATTTTAACACTTTTCCCTCCTGTGTTCCTCAGCCCGCCGAGTCGAGGGTCAAGAGCCCCAGCCCGACGCGCTCCGTGGCGTCCCCGCTACAGTCTACTCCAACATCCGTGCAATCTGTGGCGACTACATCGGCGCCCGCGTCCACGGCCAATGTCTCGAGCATTGTGACGAGCCTTGCAACAAGCATGGCTACGAGCATGGCTACAGGCATGGCTACGAGCCTGGCCACGAGCCTGACTGCAAGCTTGGCGACGAGCCTGACTACAAGTATGGCTACGAGCCTGGTGACCAGCATGGCTACAGGCATGGCGACGACCATCACCACGACCATGCCCTCGTCTCTGGCCAACCTCAAGGCGCCCGGCAAGCTGACCACGCGTGTCCTCGAGAAGGAGAAGGAGCGCGAGGAACAGCAGAGGAAGAGACGCAGCGCCGGGTCCCTGGACGAGCACAACGAGCCCACCATGATGATCTGCCCGGAGACGGGCGTGCTCATCCCCATGCAGGAGGCCGAGGAGGGGCAGTACGTGCCTGTGCCGGGCTCGGTGGACGCGGTGGCCGTCAAGCCGTCTACCATCATCGTGTCCAAAGCCACCACCTCGACACAGTCGGAGCCACCGTCAGTGGTGTGGCCGAACCAGTCCGTCACCGTCAAGCCGCTGCAGAGCCTAAAGCAGCACGTCCTGGCCCAGGCCGTCAAGCAGGAGCAGCAGCAACTTCAGGCTGCCGCCAACGCGGCACAACTACTAGCTCAAAAGCCTGTGGTTTACGGCAAGCCGGGCCAGCTTCCACCCCAGGAGCAACCCAAGTTGGTCGTGGTAAGTAACTCCCTTACAAATCTTGCTCTCACCCCTTCTCTTTTTCGCTTCGACGCCCTGCTTCATGTTTATTTTGTGCTCTACAGGCTCCCATGCCAGGCACCCCGGTGCCGCAGGCTGCCAAGGTGTGTGTCGTCCAGCCCGACCCCAAGGTGAATGTGAACGTGGTGGTTGGACAGCCTCAGGTGGCACAAAAGCCTCGCGACATGATACTCAAGAGCAACATCGCGGGCGCTGCGCCGCTCCTGACGTCGCCCAAGCCCATGAACAACACGCCGGTGCCCTTGGTGACGGCCAACAAGATGGGCATTGCCACCTCGGTCCCGAGCAAGCCGCCCATGCCCATCGTCAACCAGATCTCGCCCCAGGCTTTGAACCCCAAGATCCCAAAGATCCCCAAAATCCACCTGCTGCAGGCGGCCACGACGATCCAACAAACACCGAACTCAGTGCCAATTTCTTTGGCCAAGGTCAACCAAGTGGCAACTGTGCAAGCAGGGTAAGTAGTGCACACGCATATACAGATATTGCTTCGCCGCATGTCCTCGACCTTGAAGTTTAACAACGTTGCTCCTTGTCTTTCAGTGGTCCGTTGAACAAGCCCACCTCGGTGGCGCCCATGACACCCAAGGCGCACATCCTGAACTCGGTCAACCAAGCCAAGAACACCCCCAAGGCACCGCTGGGCGTCGCTCTGCCGCAGCCCGCGGGCGTCGTGATCCAGACCAATCCGGCGGTGCACATGCTGGCGTCGTCGTCTGCAGGGGCGGTGGTCAAAACGCTGCCCCAGACTGTGTCTGTCGGCGTCAAGCCGCTGTCGCTCGTCCAGCCACCCAAGGTGCACCACATCCACGGGGTGCAGCAGGCGCAGCCTCAGCAGCAGCAGCCGTTTGCAGGCGCCGTGGCCAGCCCACCGCTGCACAAGCCAGCCCAGCAGCCCGTCATCGCCGGTGCCGCCAACTACAGAGCTACCGTCGTCCCCGTCGCGCAGGCCAAGTCTCAGGTGAGTCGTCGACGATTGTTACGCTTCTTTCCTTCCCGTCACTTGGTTTCGCACTGCTTTGGGGTTGAGGGCAGCACCTATACCTCCATTTGTCCGTTTACCTTCGCCTTAGACTCCCCTACCCTTGCTCTGCTCCGCTTCAATGTTCAGGGGTCCTATGACTGTTCACTGCTCTGTGGTCTACATTACATATGTGGATTCTTGCAGATGGAATCTGAACCCCCAAATCTGGTTCCTCTAAGGGCTTCTCAAATCTCACCAGTATCCTCACTGAACGGTGGAACACAGACTCAGACTTTTAGTTTACTGTCCTCTCTGGCCATGCCGTTGGTAAGGAAAATTTGTGTTCAAGCCGTTTTGGGCGGGCTGAGCTTATGACAGATTTTCTTGGGCTCTGAAAAATAGCCTTTGTTTTTATTTTGAATTTTTGCTTGAATAACATGTTGTGTGCAATTCAGTAACAAACTGTTTTGCATATTTTCCAAGAAAATATTTACATTGTAATCGCCATGCTAGGCTGCCCTCTCCTCCGTTCCCCTCTTCCTATGTGCTTTAAAACAGTTTAACTAATTGGGTTTTAACATGGGTGTGTGGCTCAGCATGCTTCTGGTGGCTTGGCTCCGAAAATCCTTCCCGGCACTCACTATGTCAACAATGTGGGAACGACGCATGGGGTCATTCAAAGCCCTCCACCTGCTCACCAGGTCAGATAATTACTCCTTCACAAGTCTATTCTATTCCATTTAACAATCTAATAACCAGATTGAATTCTTGTGTGGCCTTTCTTTTAAAGTGTAATTTTACCTCAATGAATTGAATGTATTACTGGCTGCATGTTCTACAGAAGTTCTAAATTTTTATTTAAAAAAAAATAGAAGCTGTTAATTGAAAATTTTGACTTATACGCACAGATTCAAATATCCTTATCCTTTGCTTCTTTCCCATTTTGTAGTTTGTTGCTTTGTTGTACTATTACCTCTGGTACCGATTCATCGGTTGGATGTCTGTTCTAAACGAACCTTCTCCCTTCTCCTTTTCTCTATAGGGCGAAGGTGTGGTGTCGCACCCGTTCCAGCCGCCGCACATGGTCCGCGCCGCGCCGCCGGGCGTCCACGATCTGTCTCAGCACGCCCAGTACGTGCACCCCACCGTCATGTACCAGTACCTCCGGGGCGACGGCATGCTGCCGTACCACCTGGCCGCGGCCGCCGCCTCCGCCACCGGGGCCGTGGTGCCGCCGCCGCGCAGCCCCATCGTCCCCAAGACGGAGCCCGACCTGGAGGACGGCAGGGTGGTGCCCTTGGCGTCGCCCTTGGCGGCCCCGCCGGGCAGCAGCCCGCCCATCGAGCTGCGCCGGCCCGCCAGCGCGGCGGGCGCGGTGCCCCTGACGGTGCCGCTGGCCGTCCCCCTGACCGTCCCCCTGGCCGGCAACCTGGCCGCGCCCACCACGGCGCACGGCCTGCAGTCGCCGCATGACCGCGCCACGGACTCGCCGAGCCTCGCCACCGTGTACCGCGGCCTGCCCACGCACCTGCACACGCCGGCGCGCTACTACCCGGCGGCCGACGAGCCCCCGCCCGCGCACGTGCACGCCGTGGCCAGCAGGCCCGCCGCCATCCACCTTCCTGGTGCACCCTCCACGCCGCAGCAGCAACAGCAGCAGCAGCAAAAACAACAGCAACAGCAGCAGCAGCAGCAGCAGCAGCAACAACAACAGCAACAGCAGCAGCAGCAGCAGCAGCAAAAACAACAGCTGCAGCCGGGCCCTGAAACCGCTGTCGCCGTGTCCAGCAGGCCGCCGATGGGCGATGTCTCCACCCCGCCCGTGGCCGGCCAGGTGCCCGCGCAGCACGATTCCCTTCTGATGCTGTTGCAGGTGAGCCTAAATTACAATATAATGATCGATTTGTTAGTTTCTGTTTTGCCTGCTTTTCCTTATGTTTGACACGACTGTTTCTATTTTCCTCTCCCCAGCGTTATCCTGTAATGTGGCAAGGACTCTTGGCCTTGAAGAACGACCAGGCTGCGGTCCAGATGCACTTCGTCTTTGGCAACCCCGTCGTCGCGCGTGGTTCGCTGCCGTGCAACGGCGATGGAACGACACCACCACTAAGGATTGCCCAGAGAATGCGTCTGGAGCAGACACAGATCGACGGAGTAACACGCAAGATGCAGACTGAAAACGAGCACTGTATGCTCTTGGCTCTCCCTTGTGGACGAGACACCATGGATGTTCTTCAGCAATCCAACAATCTCCAGACTGCTTTCATAACATATCTTCAACAGAAGCAAGCCGCTGGTATTGTGAACATTGCCGCTCCTGGATCACAGCAGGTTAGTTTAATCAACTCTCAACTTTTCCCCCTTTCAATGTACTTTTATTTTACATTTGTATTAACCAATGTTTTTTCTGTCTCCTCTTTCCAGGCTGCATATGTGGTCCATGTGTTCCCGTCTTGTGAATTTGCCAACGAGAGTTTAGCTCGAATTGCACCAGATCTATTCCACAGAGTTGCTAATCTTGCTCACCTAGTTATAATTATTGCCACTGTGTAAGTTTGAAACAGCTCATTGCACATGTGAAAACGTTATTTAATCCTAATTGTGACTTTGACCAAAATATATACACTCTTATTCCTACTTGACTATTAACGGAAGCCATGTATTCAACTTATCTTAAGTAGACTTCATTCTTAAACAGACTGCTGTTTGGGAATTGCAGCTGCCCTACAAAGATTTTTATATTGTTGATCTCAGCTGTGCACTATAAAAGATGCCCTTGTTATATGGATCATTGTAAGATTTCTTGGTCCTTTTGCTGTGTAGTATGCCTGTAACATTTTTCTATAGCTTAATATGTGTATCTATACATTCTATCATTATAGTTTACATACCTTATCTTTTCACGTTATCTTAAGATACTGTCAAGCCTTAAACATACTTGCTTCATTCATTTTAAATTTTGAGATTTTCTTTAATTTTTTTCTGAATGACAAATGGAACAGGAGGTACTTCCTGTCTCTTGATTTTGTGTGTGTGTGTGTGTGTGATAGTGTTGATGAGTGAATGGTTTTGTTTTACTTTTGGACTGGTGCTCTTTATTAGCCTGCTTGATGCAAGTATGTTGGGTTGGAGGTGGGCATGTGGTTTCACAGTCTCTTTTTATGACGATTTAATTATAAATTTTGATGATCTCTCCAATTATGACCTCTAATGGCATACTAAAATAGCAAGAGGGTCCGAGGGCATTATATGAAGTTACCGTCAAAGCTGGTTATGCTAATATGATGAATGTATGTTTGCTTGTAAAAGTTGTTTTAAAGATTGTTATATCTTGATGTTAGTTGATATGCCATTTGATGCGCCTCTTATTCACTACTTGCTATGTCTATGTTGAGAAAAGTTGTTAATGTTTAGGGAGAAATGTTTATACAAATCTACCTTAAAACAGTTCAGTAAGTAATTCTAATTTATAGTCTTCTTCTTCGTGATGTGTGGAAATTTAATTGAGCCTGTCAGGCTATTGTTATCAAGCTGTGATGTTGATGCGGCTCAGTCCGACCAAATGAACGAAGGCGAAGGTGAAGTCGCATACATTCACATTTCTCTCTGTCACTGTGATGTTGTTGTACTGATGTCTGCAGAAGGAACTATTATTTTAAAAATATAAATTTTAATAAGTAACCTAATCAAACTTTCGGGGGAAAATTTGAAGGTTTGGTTATTTTTACTTGTCTAGTTAAGTGCTTATTTAGAAGATTCATGTCTGTCACATTTGTTACCACCAAGTTCTATTGCATGATGTCAGAATATTGTTTCTTAATTATTCTTAAAATCAAAAACAAAGTTAATTTTGTTTTAAATGTCTTATTGTCCAGATGAACATGTAGCCTAAATTGGCTCCAAAGTGGCTTTATTAGAAGTAGACAAGTTGACTGTCACCCTCCGCTCACTGTATATATTTTGTACAGAAAGTGTTTGAACTTTAGTCCAAGGTACCTACAATATAAATAGACCTATAAAAATTATTATATGTACATACAAAGTAACATCTATAACTGATTCTAGTAGTGTACATTTGAAAAAAAAGTATGTGTAAAAATTGATATGGGAGTTAGCTTAGTGCTGTTCCTGAGGCTGTTAAACTCATGAAAAGTGTAGATTTCACCTTTTTTTTTATTATTTATATTTTATCTATGTTTTCTTCAAGTGTTGATCTGAGAAATGATTCAAGATTTGAAAAACATGCAGTTAAACTAATACCATTCAAGTACAAGCTTTCTGGTTGTAGCCATTGCTACTTGTTCTAGTGCCTCTTAAATCATGACTAGGGAAGTGAAAAATACCAATGAGGTTCTTTCTATTAAATCTTACCAGATTATTCATTGTCTGTTTGCTCAAAAACAAGAAGAAAAATCCGCCTTTATAAGTGATGGAATATATTTTTTTGATAAAAGTGGTTTCAGACACAAAACATGGATGTTTGAGTCCCAGCTATTTGTGTTTGAAATGTAGGGAGGGGAGAGGGGGGAAGCATACACACATGTAAATATTCACATACTTTTCCAGGCTGTGATCTCTCTGCATTAAGTTCTTTTTCGTTTGAATATTAAAAACAAAATCGTCCAGTGATTTAAGTTATTAATTTTATGAATGAAAATAAAATGTTTACGAAACCAAATTAAATAAAATTGTTGTTTTTATTGATGTAGTTGAAAGTTCCTATTATTTCCACCTAACAACCACTCAACCACTTCGACGGCAGTTCTTTCTTACCCAATCGGCCGCTTTGGCCTCAGAACTCAAGTGCTCTTATCACTTTTTTGTGAGCTCTGCCTCATTTTTAACCACCCCATTCAAACCTGCCCAACCATGGAAACGCCTGCAAGCCAACAAAGGGACTTTTCCTTGCGGGAGCTGGTGAAGATGCACCAGCTACCCCGACATGATTATGAATCTGAGAGTCGCGGAGCCCCCGAACGAGTTGTCCTCCTTCATGGGGGTTAGGGCGAGCGCGAGGCGGGGCGAGCATGTCCCGCGACTGGGTGGAGGCGCTGGTCGACGCCGACCTGGGCAGCGCCCTGCTGTTCCACTCCCACCTCCGTGACGACCCGGAGGCCCTCCCCCTCCCCCGAGTGCGCCCGCAGCAGCGTCCGGGTGGCCTCGCGACCAGGGTGGAGGCGGGGACGGGCGCCTCTTCCCGGGACGGCGGCAGAATGGACGAGGACCCCAACAACATTGTCTCAGGTGACGTGTCAAAACAGGGCAGGTCTCAGATGCATTTGTAGCGCATTGATGATGGCCGTTTGAGGTACAGCGCCCATTACCAGATTCTGCAGTGCAGGGCTACCTTCCATAAACCGACCTTTTCAGTAGTTACAGGTAACAATTGTTCTAATTTTAAACAAGACATACTGTCTTTTTTTTAGAACAAAGCCATGTTTTTGCATTTTCGTAGGGTGAAGGTAGCGCGTGTTGCTTATTGTCAGATGTTCTATGGCAATAGAGCCCTGAAGCACTCCAAGGAATCTGTCAAAAATGTCCGTCAACCTTCATAATTTTGAAAACTTGAGAAGTCGTGTCAGAGCTTCAACACAGCAGTGTGCGGGTTTGCCTTCTCACTCCGCATGTAAGGGATCGTCTTGGAAGTACGTCCGTTTTTCTCAGATTTATTTAGTAAATTACGGAAGCTCGTCGCCTGCGAGACTCTAGGTAGGCCAGCCCGCAGTACACGCATGCACTGCAGGAAAAATGTTGCCTACCTATCAGGCGCCATGCGCGTTTGCAATGGCTGAACGTGGCAGTTTCGTAACGGCAAAAGAAGGACGCACTTCACTTTCTGAATGACCCCTAACGCGCCGTGGCCCATGGCCCCTA
>NW_026267173.1:1628831-1633218 GCF_000697945.3 Frankliniella occidentalis | reverse complement strand
ACGAGTCTTGGTCTCCCGGATTGCAAGCGTTCAGGTCGGGTCAAGTCCACCTCCTCGACGCGCTGCAGCCCGGGTCGAAATTCTTGCAAAAAGACAAATAAATATACTCCCTGCTAGCCTAACCTAACCTCCTCGCGATTATGGGGCTCTTTTAGTGGCTATTTTCCTTGTTTCTGGCCAGGAGTCGATCCGGGCTGCAGCGCGTCGAGGAGGTGGACTTGACCCGACCTGAACGCGTGCAATCCGGGTGACCAAGACTCGTAAAGCAGGACCGAGTTCTGAACTCTCCTCTGACAAGTGGAGCCGACAGCCGAGTGGCGAGGGCGCTGGGGCATGGTGCGCGAGACACCCTCGGCCCTGGGGTCGAGTCCTGGTCGGAGCGGACATTTTGTTGGTTTTTTTTTGGGCAGAGGGGGGGGGGTGGCTGCTGAGTAGGCGGTCAAGTCCCCCTCCCCATGTCGGCTGGTCTTTTGTACTAACCCTTGGTCCCCGCGCCGCAAACTACTAAATGGGAAAAAATGAGCCTCTATCAGTATTCGAACCCACGACCATCTGCGTCCCGGGCGCACGCTCTACCAACTGAGCCAATGAGGCTTTTGCTGTTGAAGCTTATCTCCGCTGTGGCTCACACCCCGAAACATATGGCTGGCAGATGGGCGATAGGGTTCCGTCGACTAGATTCGAACCAGCGACTGTTCGCGTACCGGCCCATCACATCAGGTGTCGCACGGCTGTAGAGTCATGGCCAGCGGAGCGCGAAAAATATCACCGGGAAGAGATTCGAACCAGCGACCAGGTTCTTACCGGGCCCGGACGCTACCGACTTGGCCACCACGGAACGACATAGAGCACAACTTTCGGCGGCATCCAGATCTCAGCTGTGACTGACGCCCGAAGACACTCTTGGCCAGCAGAGCAGGAAAAATGATCGCGGATGGGATTCGAACTACCGACCATCCCCCCGATCTGCCAACGACTACGCTTTAACACGCTCGGCTACCATCTTGCCCCTCCGAGGTCGAGGTCTGAGCTCGGTCCTGCCTCACGGGAGACAAAAAGCGACAAAGAAAAAATTTGCCCCGCCCGGGCTGGCCCTGCTGGCCCTGCTAGCCCTGCTGGTCCTGCTGGTCCTGCCTGTCCAGTAAGACAGTGCGCAGGTGAGTTCGTAGAATTAAATAATATATATTTTTCAAACAGGTGCACTTGGGAGGTGGAGTTGCGGTCGCCAGACGTACAATTGTGTCTGAGGGGGCCGGTGGCGGCGGGCGCATCAGCAGTCTGCGGCCCTCCTGTGTCTCCGGGGGTGACTGCACTCGGGACACCTCCAGGACTCCTGTACCCTACCGACATGAGGACCCCCGTGCCCGTCCTGAGTCCTGGACACACCCCCACCCCATCGACGGGGCTCAAGCTTGACCTGGACGTGTTCAACCAGTTCATGGAGGCGGGGAAGTACTCTCTGCGCATTGCCCTGCACTAAGGTTGAGTTGTGTGTGTGAGTGTGGGATGAGGGAGGTAACATAATACAGCACACTTTCACTATTATCGTTATTTATTTGTTTTGCCATAGTGAAGACATTGGGTGTCCATATTCTATGACCTCGACAAGACGTATTGGCTAGTGAAATAAAATATAAGACAGCGATTGAGGGTATTGAGGTACAGGCAGAACTATTTCTAAACAACGCAAAGAAAATCATTTACAAAAATCGACAAAATAACTTGTTTTTTGTGCACTATGAATCAATATGATCGGCGGGTATCCCCAAAATCTTAAACTCTGAAGTGAATACGACATTCGAGCGGGATGATAGGCCGACGAAAGTACTATGCATGCAGGCAGATAAGCTAGGCATGTCCAATAAATAAAGCATGAAGTCTAGTCTGATTACTGAGGCCACTCTTCAGAGCCCAACATGCACTCGACTAAGGCCCCTTCTGCAGAAATGATTAAAAAGAAATGTTCCTAGTTCGACTTACAACGTAATATGACACAAATGTGGACTTCCTCCTCTCTACTCTCCTCTTTCGTTTTGACATTAAAAGTACTACTCCTTCCATCATGTAGTGTCTCCTCCACTGCTCCTCAGAGAGCCTTTCATAGTGCACAGGCTCCGATCGCATTGGTTCCATTTGGAATTTTACCTTCTCTCCCTGCAGGTACTCTCACGAAAGGGTAACTTTAAAAAAACAAAACAACCAAAGCCGTGCCAGAGCGCGCTTCTACTCTACGCGCACACACAGCAGTCCTCGCTCGTCTTCGGGACACAGCGCACATCACCACGGGCGAACAGACCATGGTGTCCTCGCCGCCCCGAACGTGTTCAGTTTCACTCGCGCTTCACGGCAGCTTCCACGACAGCCGCAACATCATCATCAATGTCCAAATACAACAAGATTGCGGCCGGTGGCTGCACGTGCACGCGGGGGGAGCCGCCGGGAGAGCCGCTCCGTCCAGACGGTCGCACGCCGTCGAGGAGGCCACCTCGTCTCGCGGCGCGGCCGCTACGGGTTGCAGCGGCACACGCAGCACGACGGGAAGAGGAACCAGTCCATGAAGATCCCCTTGCAGTCGTTGTCCGGGTCGTAGGCGAGCAGGCGGTGCCACTTGTACTTCTGCTCGCAGCCGCAGTCACCGGTGCACCGCTTCGTCTGCGGTTTCCTGAGAGAGAGGGAGAAATGGACAAAACTTAGTTTAATGAAGAACAACAACACACAGTTAATTGTGACGCGCTCAGTCCGCATAGTCAGTGTCGGGAGACTGCCCCACAAACTCACGCGCAGACTTCCTGGTGTATGGCCTGCTCGAAGTGCTGGGTGTTCACTATGGCACGGATTTTGCCCGCAGAGTTTGACGCCCAGTAGGGCGTCACGATCTCCACCTTGCTCTCGCAGGCGTCCAACCTTGAATAATAAAATTAAAAGAAAATACACGATTAACTTGCGCGTTATTACCTACATACTTCCGAGGAGAGGAAATGAAGTAACTGATGACGGGTGCGCGGACGGATCAGCCTGGGCGGTAGGCAGCCCGGGCCGGGAAACGCACGCCTGCTCGACGGGTCGGCCTACCCGTCAGGCGGACTAGCTCGGCCTGCTCCTTCTGCCCCCACTCACCTGCCGGTCTCACTCTGCGACTGGTTGTTTCTGAACGACTGCCTCGTGGAGCGGATTTTGTTGACGAACGAGTCCCCCGCAGATCGCACGGTGTCTTCGACGGGGTCCGGGGGAGGCAGCGGCGGCGGCTCGGCGTCCACCACGGTGTCGTTGCCGGCCTCGCGCTTGACGAGCGAGCGCCGCCTCGCCGGGGCCGCCCCGGGCACGGCTCCAGGCACGGCCCCGGGCACGGCCCCGGGCACCGCTCCGGGAACGCCTCCAGGGGGGCCGGTGGCTGTCGTCGAGGCTGGTGTCTCAAACACCTCTCGCGCAGGCGGACCGTACTCGGTCGTCATTTGGAACTCGCCGTACATTCGCCGCATCAGGGACTTGTTGTCGTCGATGAAACGCTCTATTCTATCACTGCAACACAAAAATTGAGTGCGTCAAATAACACGTCAAGTCTCGCGTGGGCCGTGTCTTGCTGGGAAACGCCACCCCGCGTAATCTCGGTCAATCTCTTTGGGATTCAAGGTGTCAAAAGTGCCCTGCACGTTCTCTCAACATGCCATTCCACACCATTTTACGATCCATGCTCTATTTTAAAATGTCTGATTTTAGGATATAAAATGTTGGTTGTTTACTTACATGGGGTAACTGTTTCCGGCGGTGGGACAGAATAGCTGGTGAAAGCGTTTGATGCAGGGGACGCCTCTGATTACCTCCCCGCGAATCTCCAGGCCCAGAGCTAGCGACAGAGCCGTCCAGAGGATCTGCAACAGAGATACGACGCACATCGCTAGAGTACAACGGGAGAGAGACCGTCCGAAACACGACGCGGAGGCGGCTTTGAATCAGCACTGCCATAACAATGCAACAACATTCATGAAAGAGCAAATATAAACAGGTAACAGTAGAGTGTTTTCTTCCTCTAGAAACATTTAAACTGGGTAAGTACGCGAGGTTTTTCTGAGTCGCCAGTCGCCGCAGACTCGCGAAAAAAAAGAAAAGGAAAAGAAACATCAAAATGATACCGTGTGAAAAAGGGGCCTTGGTAGTGGGAGGCACCGAGACCAAGGTGGCGTCGGGCAATGGAACAAAAAGTGTTGTCTTCTGTCACGGATGGCTGGGCAGCCCCTCCCCCCTCCCCTCCCCCCACAGCACAACTTTCGGCGGCATCCAGATCTCAGCTGTGACTGACGCCCGAAGACACTTGGCCAGCAGAGCAGGAAAAATGATCGCGGACGGGATTCGAACTACCGACCATCCCCACGATCTGCCAACGACTACG
>NW_026267173.1:1625412-1628781 GCF_000697945.3 Frankliniella occidentalis | reverse complement strand
TTTCAAATTGGTTCCATCCGAGCCAGCCCGGGGTGCGTAACGGTCGAACGAATGTCAGGTTACTTCTTTCTCTGTACTTTAATGAGACCAGCGGTAAATCGGTGAATTTCGACGCATCTTTTTTTTTTTTTTTTGGCCCGCAGGAGGCGCTGATGGCGCTGCTCGAGTGCCCCGTGTGCCGGGACTTCTTGCAGCCGCCCCTCAAGCAGTGCTCCAACGGGCACGTCGTCTGCTTCGCCTGCTGGCCGCGCCTGGCCCTGTGCCCAGCCTGTCGTGCCCCGTTCATCCCCACGGCGAGGTACGTACCCTTCCCCGTTCTTAAAAATACGCTTTTCTCGACTTGCAGTCTAAATTCTGGATGTTCTGGATATTAAATTGGCCTTTTGGGCTACCAATGTCGCGTCCACATTTTTTTCAGCCTCACCCTGGACGGCATCCTCAGAACGCTGAGGTTTCCCTGTCCGAACAAGGATCACGGCTGCAGCCTGTCCTTGAGGATGGATGCCCGACCCGGTCACGACCAGGTTGATGTTTTAGGACGACTGATGGTATTTTCCGGGCGATCGATACGGAATACTGGGTGTTCGTTTTGCCCTGTTGGAGCGAAACGGGTATACCAGCCCGGCTAGGGCCCTAAGGGATCGTCCAGAAATTACATCCGTTTTTCTCAGATTGATACGGCAAATTTACGGGAGCTCAGCGCCTGCGAGACTCGGGGTAGGCCACCCCGCCGTACTTGCATGCATTGCAGGCAAGATGTTGCCTACGCATCAGGCGCCATGAGAGCTTGCGTTGGATGAGCTGTGCTTGGGGGAGAGCGGGGGAGTCAATTGTATCGTTCGTGAAAGGTTTCGCCTAGTTGTTCAGGCGGAAATCGTATATAATCTTTCCGCTCTCGGCCGTTTCCAATCTGCGTCGGCGTTGGTAGGGGGAAACCGTCTGGTCTGGGCTTGGCTTCCGAATTCTAATCACTCAAACAGCTGCCCTGGTGGGCGTGGCTGGGAGCGGCCCGGGAGTGGCGTGGGTCAGCCGGTGCTGGCCGGATGCTGCTGGCTCTGCCGGAGCCGCTGGGGCCGCCGAGCTGTGCGAGGCGTGATCCGTATGGGTGGCGCCGGCGGGGGATAACGCCACGGCGGGCGACGGTGGGGCGACTGGGGCGGACTGGGGCTCGGGCCGGGCGAGGAGCTATCCGGTTTAGAACCCATTCTTACCGAGTCGGCGCCAGCGCAGATTTGGGGTGTTTGTCATGTAATGCCGAATCTCGGATGCTCGTCGGGTCCGGTTCGCGGCGAGACGCGTTCGGTAGTTGCGATTCGGGTCCGCGGGTCGGTTCACTATTTCTCGTCTCGATGGGCCGGTGAAGTGGTCGATGAACTTGCAGACTATCACGACTGGCATATATCGATAGGTTTCTTTGCAACAACGTTGGTAGATGTTTGCGAAAAAAATGAGAGCTAACACTGAAACACCACCCAAGTCAGTTTTACTGGGTGGGTATTTCTGGATAGAGGGAGACCATTCTTGACGCACTTTTGGGCCTCGGGTGCTCTCAGTGCGGTAGTGTTGTACTCTTGAGTTGGTATCCAGCGGCCGGTCGCGTTTGACTGCCTCTGGGGCCCGAACGACTGAAGGTAGCGGGCTTAGTGGTTTGGAATCAAACACAAAAAATAAACTAAGCAAAAATTACCACAAAAAAACTTTAAAAAGTTCACAACTTGATTTTTAAGTAAATATTTAAGTAAGAAACTCCGTAGGGGAATCCGTAAAACTACCCGGGCACGACTGCTTAGCGCCCATCATTTTCTTAGTCGGATACCTGCTGTTCTCGTGTCAGGTGTGCCCCTTCCGGCCGCGGGGCTGCCCGATGGCGCGGTGCGAGTGGCAGGGGCTGGCGGACGCCCTGGCACCCCACTGCCGCGCGGCCCACTCCCCGATACACGTGGACCGTCACGTGGCCGTCAGCGTCCCCTTCCAGGTGGACAGGGGAGCCTCGACCCTGGACGGCGTCCCGACCATCGTGCACCACGAGCAGCGCCTGTTCAGCCTGAGCGGTAGGTGTCGAGTCGAGTGTATACCCCTCCCCCTCAAATAAATTCAGCAAAAATCAAGAAAAAAACAGAAAAATCGCTGTACCTACGCTTGTATTTATAGTAAAGAAACCCTCGGAGGGTGTTCGGTGTTTGTGATCCCCGGAGTGTGTTGGGGCAGAGTCGAGATTCCACACATGTTTAGTTCCCCTTTGTACTTTTTTTATATCAGGTGTCAACCAAGGGGAAGGGCAGATTTTCCTCTTCCAGTCCCGTTACGATCTCTGGCGATCTAAGTTCTTCGCCGAGATGATCCGCGTCGCAGGCGAGCCCCACGAAAGCAAGTGAGTTGAGCTTTGGTGTTCTAATGGCCGTTCTTACACTTAAAGGTAGTGAATGTGAGGTTAGCCTATGTTCCTTTGAGATTTTGCCTGCATGTGTTCGAAAAGAGAGATCGATACCGTAAACACTGTAAAACCAACTGTTGACCATGTACACAGAACAGCGTGCATGCAGGTCCGACGCCACCAGCCACACGCCCCTTTTGTAGCTAACCAGTTGTAGCTACAGTCGACAGTCGACATGACCGCATGCAACTTCATTCGAACCAAAATTGTCGGCCCTAAGATCAACTCCCGGGCGGGGCAAATTTTTTCTTTGTCGCTTTTTGTCTCCCGTGAGGCAGGACCGAGCTCAGACCTCGACCTCGGAGGGGCAAGCTGGTAGCCGAGCTTGTTAAAGCGTGATCGTTGGCAGATCGTGGGGCGTGGGGATGGTCGGTAGTTCGAATCCCGTCCGCGATCGTATTTCCTGCTCTGCTGGCCTCGGGCGTCAGTCACAGCTGAGATCTGGATGCCGCCGAAAGTTGTGCTCTATGTCGTTCCGTGGTGGCCAAGTCGGTAGCGTCCGGGCCCGGTAAGAACCTGGTCGCTGGTTCGAATCTCTTCCCGGTGATATTTTTCGCGCTCCGCTGGCCATGACTCTACAGCCGTGCGACACCTGATGTGATGGGCCGGTACGCGAACAGTCGCTGGTTCGAATCTAGTCGACGGAACCCTTTTGCCCATCTGCCAGCCATATGTTTCGGGGTGTGAGCCACAGCGGAGATAAGCTTCAACAGCAAAAGCCTCATTGGCTCAGTTGGTAGAGCGTGCGCCCGGGACGCGGATGGTCGTGGGTTCGAATACTGATAGAGGCTCATTTTTTCCCATTTAGTAGTTTGCGGCGCGGGGACCAAGGGTTAGTACAAAAGACCAGCCGACATGGGGAGGGGGACTTGACCGCCTACTCACCCGTACCCGTACGAAAAAGTTTAGTCCGGCATCAGTCCGTTTTCGGTCCG
>NW_026267173.1:1599087-1616349 GCF_000697945.3 Frankliniella occidentalis | reverse complement strand
CGGTCGCTCATAAGCGTCGCCATCAAACCGAAACTCCATTCCCCCAGATATTTGCAAGAAACCTAACTCACCAATACCGAATGGTTTCGTCTGTTGGTCTATAACCAAAGAGCGACTAGAAAGTTAAGCGTACATCCACCCAATACACACAGAGGAGGACCACTCCTCTGTCATTATTTTTTCCAAAATCTCAGTTTCTGCGGCTGGAGCAGACGGAGCGAGGCGCTACCGCCGGGCCGGGCCGGGTTGACCCGCAATCAGATAAGCCAGGCCCGAGGTCTCGTACTCGTATCGCTCGCTGGCACGTTTCGCTGGAACGCTGGGATAACACGCGGGAGAAACATCTTCAGCCAAACTTGCCGCGGCTGCTGCAAGCTCCCGCTACTGGCTCCCGCTACTGGCTCCCGCTATGCGCCTCTGGCCGCGCCACTGTCCCACCACCTCTGGCAAAAACTCTACTACTAATTGTGCACCGATACCACCACCAATACCTCTCGATAATTTTTTATTTTCATTACTCCGCTTTTTTCCCCAGGGAGATGAAGAGCGGGCAAGAAACTGAAGGTGGGAATGTCTTGCGGGCATGTCTGCGGAGTCTATAGCCGCGAGTAACAAGTAACTGTCCAAGAAAGTGAAACAACAACAACAAACAAACAAAACAACCGTGCCTCAAAGAATACATGTAAACTGCTATTTTTGTTCCTGTCCTTTCCAAACATAAACGTTATTGATGCATTTGAAATGTCTATCTCGCGTAAGAACAACTACACAGATAAACCAAGTGTCCAACCGCTGAACACTTGGCTGATCAGTGTTTTAAAAAGTGACACCCCTGTGGTCACACACTCGCGAATGTCGTGTGAGACAAAGCCAACAACAGACAAGTGCGTGATTAAAGTCACGCACGCCCGAAAAATAGCATGTCAGACCAGTTTGTCACAACGCCGCTAAACCAACCCCGCGTGTGTCGTGTGCCTGTTTCGCTATCTGCGACATACTCTTGTTTTGTGGGGAGCGGGCGAATCGATCGACGACGGCTGCCGATCTTGAGAACGCAGACGTCAGACATCTAGATGGATGTCTAAAAAAGCAGAAAGTCATTGGGCGGCGGTCTAAATGACCCGTGGCCACGGGGTGCCGTAGGTCAGTAAGGGGGTGGGAGGAGGTGTGCCGGTAGACATCATTATGATGTCTGCGAGGACGGCCGAGGGGGGCTAAATTGTAGTGCTGGCGTCATTCGCCCACGGCACCTAGCACCAAGAAGGGTTTTGATTCCTACCTGTGTTTTTACGGTGAACACAGGTTAAAGGCACAAATGTCACAATACAAACGCAGAGTTCTGAGTTGGACCATGGTCCAGTATTTGACTTGGGAGGACCTCGCCACCACACGATTTATTCCGTGCCCAGCATGCACTGTACAGCCGTACATGAGAGACGATACTGTACAAAGTGGGCGATTCCTATTTTGCGAACATACAATCCGTCCAATAATAGTTCCAGGCGCGAGAGAATAGGAATGACGAAGAGTGGCGTCACTGGATGAGATAATGACCCCCTCTAGCCTCTCTGAACGACGGAGTACTTCAATGAAAAACAAAAGAAAAATACCCAAATGATGCTACGATGCACAATTACCAGAATGAACACAAATTAAAATGGTTGTTACATCCAGTCAGTGCAGCGTTGACCACAACGTGGTCATCACTTTACTGAGTACTCCACACCCAGCGGATGTGCTGCCCCACTGAACGGGTTAATAAGTCCAAAAATTGCGTACGCAATTCTTTTCGTCTGTGTAAGTTACGGACATCTGCTACGAAAATGAACGACAGTTCTTGGAGATTTACACCTGTCCGATGAGTAATATTTCCATCACTCCACCCTGACGCCTCGAGCCCCGAATACACAGCAGAACAAGAGTTTCACTTGAAATCTTAACCCGACCCCTGACCTTGCACCCCCATCTCCCTCTCCACATACACTTCCTCACCCCTCTCTCTTTCTCTCGTTGACCTTGACAATCATGCACCCGATGGGTTGTGGGTGGGTGGAAAACACAAACAACATAGACTGAAGCAGAGCTGCTTCTTCATTAGTAGAATTTTGTAATGGTAAGAGAGGGAGAGGGAGACAGAGTGTGTGAGAGAGAAGAGACGATCGTCTGCTACGAACCAGAAATAAATTAGTGTTAATGGAGACGGAGTAGAGAGTGTAATGGCCAAAAACAAAAGTAAAATCATAGACTTTTAAGTTAGGTCGTCTGTGGCTCTATCATATTCAAAAAATTTTCCAATCCATGACAGAACGTCGCCCTTCAGCTCTTGTGGGTATGCAGTGCTCCCGACAAACTCACCATCAAGAGAAGCGCCGTGGCGGAGGAGCCACCCATGGCGTACGACATAGCGGGCCTTCAGTTGTTCGGGTGTCCAGGGGGTTCGGGGGTCCAGGGGTCCAGGGGGGTCAGGGGTCAGGAGGCTCCTAGTCCCCTCGCACGGCGACACAGCATGGCACAAGGGCGTTCTTTGAACCGCGCGCCCGAAACCGTGAACGGCAACCCGTGTTGTTCACTTTGGGGGTCCGCGATTCACTGCACTGACCCGGCACACACACGCCGCGTCACTTGCCGGCGGAGACAGACTAGACGACTCCACCATCTCCGCGGGGCACGCCGCTCCACCGTGCAGCCGGCCGCGGCCCCCACTCCGCACCCGCTCCGCGCTCGGCCAGCCCGCCCCGCCCCGCCGAGGCCCGCCACCGACGACACAGCCCCGCACCCCGGGCTCATCAAGCCGCACCGGCTCGCTCGGTCTGGAGACCGGCCGGCCAGCCGCGCCCTCCGCGCCCGCCCTACCTCACCACACACGGGGGGTGAAAGTATTTGTGGTAGTTGCACGATGGCCTATTTGATTGCCTTGCCATTTAACTGTATGTCCACGACGGTCGAAGAAGTTGCCTCACCACGACAAACAGTTGGTTGCATTCGTTGCTGTTTTCACAGTCGTTTTCCCCTCTTAATTTTGCAGACTGGAAGCATTACCGAATGGCAGAGCATTTTCTTTCACACATGTCTTGTATGCATTTTGCTTTGCTGCAAGACTGCATCCGGACAAGTAAAAATGTTCTTGGTGGGGGCTTATTGCACGTACCGGACCAAAACAGCTGAAAAGTTCGCACAGGGTGTCCAGCGGCGAACAAATATTGAATTCAAGGGTTCTTCCTGGGGTTTTCCCGGGCAAAATCATCAAAATTCAAGGGTTTTAGAGGACTTTTTGGACACAAAAATTTGCTCATAGGGGTTAGTTTTCTTAACAATAGTCCCAAAATTATATCATGAAAAGGGTTGGTCCATCTACAGAGCAGGAATGGACACAAAAAAAGGAGAGGCGTGCACAGAGCGTTGCAATACGGAGATCAGCTGCTCGGTGACGAGGACTCTGCGAACTTTTTCCCGGGTTTGAGCAAAATTCAAGGGTTTTTCCCGGGTATTTCCCGAACGATTTAAATTCAAGGGTTTTTCCCGGGTTTTCAAGGATTCCAGGGTCGCTCGACACCCTGTCGCAATTTTCTGGGCGCGCTTGAACCGAGCTTCAGCACGAAGCTAGCTCCGATCATTGGGGTGGCGCGGCGCTAGGCACTGAGCCAGTGGGATAGGGGGCCTCGGCACAAACAGAAAGGCGGATGCAAGACAGGCGAAAAAGTCGAACTGTGTATGTGTTAGAGAGAGAAAGAAGATCGAAGAAGAGCGAGAGCAAGCGAGAGAGAGAGCGAGGGAGAGAGGGGGGCGAGAAAGAGGTAGTAACAGAGAGGGAGACAGCATCAGCCCTTGCCTGGTGGTCGGCCTTGCTCGCAGTAGTTGGACGACTTCTAGGCCCGCTAGGCCGCAATAATTCCACATTTTTCACGCTGACAATGTCTAGCATAAATAACCGACTCAGGCAAAAATTGGGCTGACTTAGGGGCGAAGTCGAAGTAGTGCCTTAACCCGCCCTCAATCATCGGTGCAGTCCAAAGACTTTAAAGAGGAAGTAACTGCCAGAGTACTAGTCTGGCGCAATCTTCTTGCAATCCGTGTAAAAATCCGAGCAATGAGGGCAGGGCTTCGCGCAAACCCCACAGCGGGTCGCACAGCTGAGTGTCGTGGCGTGCGTGTACAAGTGTGGTGCGGTCGCATACCGGGTGACCGGACGGCGGTGGTTGGTACCCCTGGCCATACCAACCCCGCAGGGGGACATGGGGCTCGAAATGACGTGCAAAGCGGGAGCTCCCGGGCGCAACATGCAACTTACTCAGCTTCCGCTTTGGGGTGGGGCATCTTCTGAGCCCGCTACCTCGTCAAAGACTACAAAATACATTTACAACAAAAGAGAAATTTAAACGCAGTTTTCAACCTGCAAGCACACGTGCATAAGGGGTTTACTTTAACAAAGGCAGTGTACCTGGGTTTTCAGTTAAGGTATCTGTAGTGTAACAGAAGGAGCATGGAGGATGCTTGTGTTCCCAGGACAATATCGTGGGGTGGCGTTTTCCAGCAAAGCATGGCCTTTACGTGGTCCTGGTACGTCGAGGGTGGTTGCAGTGTGCAGACACCCAAAGGCAACCACGGCGGCGGAGTTTAAAGTTAGCAGCTCCCGCGGAAGGGGAGGAGAGGAGAGGCATAGGCGGGGCTTGATCGCGGGCGGCGGGGGAGGCTGCGTTGCTTACTCTTCTATTTTTAGGCATAATCTGTGACGCAACGTGTGCGCCTTCAGGCATCGGATAGCACTGATGAGTGTATTTTTGCCAGTCCGCTCCGTGGGCGCGTTTTATCCCTCCCCCACCTGCCGGCGTGATGGTGATGGGCGCGGCCGCGTTTTCATGCCTAATTGACGGAAGGGTCCCCAAGTCTCACAAATTTTGAGATGAGATGCCTGCTTGCCACGTCCACGGGAATTCCAGTCTAACTCCAGACGGCTTGTTGTTATAGGGCTGACCTGGGGGGTTCGGGGTGAGGTGGCGAGAGAGTTGGGAGGGGGAAGGGCTTCCCTCTTTACCTCCCGTGCGAACGGCAAGCTCCCCTGCAGGTTGTGCAATGGTGCAACCGCCGCACGTCTACTCGGTGGTCTCTGGGCTGACAATACGGTGGTCTCTAGTGTGGTCTGTCGGGTCTTTTGAGTCGATTTGAGGCATGGTCTCTGCAGCGCGGCCTGTACAATGATCTCTAGGGAAGGCTTTTAGGGTGGCCTCGACTCTCCCGGAGGGGATGGGCTTAAGACCGCACGGCCACGACCAGAAATACAAGTGTACAACGTACAACCTAACTCAAAACGAAATGGTATTGTTTGAAAGTAGGTTTTTCTCAGTTTTTCTCGAATCACAGTTATTCTAGGAAGATTAAATAAGATCGATTCGATGCGTTCGAAGTGAAACCACACGATGATGACTCGAAAGGGAAACAATACGCTCGTGAAGAAACTATCTCTAAGCGAGAGAAAGCCACAGACAGTAGTGGTTTTAAGTACGGGGAGGGGACAAGGGGCGGCCACCACTTGTCAGTCTTAGATGAGACGCCTGGAAGAAGCCCACATACGTCCATATCTAGGCAACCCATGTGACATATCGTCCCGTCCGAGGGGTCGATAACTCAAATTTCGTGAGGGTACAGTAAATCCGGAGTACACTCCGGGTTAAACTCGGACCTGGAGTACCCGGAGAACAGTCCAAGTACACGCTGAGTACACCCGGAGACGTGGAATTCGACCAGAGTACTTGCAGACTGGGACACAGGAGCAGCCCAATGAGGAAGTTGCCCGATAAGAGGAACAAGAAGAAGGTAGCATTGAGGAGGTGGCGTGGCGTAGCGTCGTCCCTAAACAAAGCAGAAGATGATAGCGACAGTCTAGCAGAGGTTAGGATGCGTGTCGTTAGATTTCAAACAGTTTAGAACGGGGCTACGCATCTAGCACTTTGGTACCACCTATACCAAAGTTTATTACGACAGTTGAGTCATTATCACTGAGTTAAAATAGTACCAATGAAATATGTCCGTACACTAACCTAAACAACGACACCGAGACGGTTTAGAGTTTACCTTTCTGAAGCCAAACTTTGCAGAAGCACTTTTTGACACAAGATGGTTACGCCGGTCTAGTATGGACCCAATTTTTCTTTAAAGATTCTACGAAACTAGATTCATTATCACACATCCACTTGCGACAAAACACAGTATGGTCGCCGGCGTTCTGCTTTGTTTCGGGACGGCACTACGCCACGCCACCTCCTCAGTGCTACCTTCTTTTTGTTCCTCTTATCGGGCAACTTCTTCATCGTCGACCCCTCGGCCCCGAAAACCCAGACCGTGAATAGTTTGAACATAATGTTCTTATTCTTTGTCTTTGGTGTCCGTAACCAAGATCTATCCAGTATTGCAACCAATATTGCAATGACAACAACAACACGATGTTGCGTGATTTGTACGACAGTAGCGAGAAAGCTTAGAAGAGAGTTATGTTTTGGTTTGCAGCTGTCTTTATGCAGCACCCAATGTTAGAGAATAAATAAGGGAACAAAGCGGAACAATTTCTTACATCCATAGTATTCATAGACTGCTCCATGCCTCCACTGCTGGCTGATGTGGTCAGCGTCCGAACAGAACGAGGTGGAGAGGCCGCCCGGCCAGAGGCAGACACGACCGCGCTCGAGCACGATGGGTTGCATACCCACACGGCGCAGCGTGCGGGGCTCGAGCTCGAGACCTGGGTAGGCAAGTTTAAGGCCTCCAGTTTCCCGGAGGTTCTCCGCGAGTGTCTAACCCCAACGAAACGGCCGTCTTGAGATCAAAAACAGCCCCTTGCCGGGCAGGCTAGGGCCAGAGGGACCGACCGACACACACAGGGCGCTGAACAGGTGAAAGGCGAGAGGCCGACAAGCTGCGCAGTAGTTTCAATGAGCGCCGTCGACTAGTCAGGGGCGCCCTGCTTGTCTCTGTCGAGTCGACTCGTGTTAAAAATCATTAATAAGGTCAACATGATGGGATGGAGGCACGGGGAAGGGGGAGGGATCCCTTGCGCTTGCTTGCACGTATACAGCGTACTTGGCCGTGCGCGGGTTCAGCGACTCGACGCGCGCAGACTCGCGCCTCTGCACGCAGTGCAGCGTGCACGCCCAGCCCTGAGCCTGATATGCAAGGTACTCCAGCCTTTCTATTCCGCGCGACTTCGACTTGCCTCTCGTTTCCTGTCATATTCGACACCGAGGAATGTGGGCGGGGGTTGTTATCTGCTTCTACTTCCGTTCCCTAGCTCTCGCCATAAGGGGTGGATGGTGGATAACCCACGCCGACACCGTCCAGCCGTCCTTTTTTCTGGTTGTAATGTACCGAATTCATGGAAGCGGGTGGGCTTGCCCCCTGCCATCGCTCGCTAGAGCGCCTTTGCGCGAGTATGCATCGATAAGCATGCAACCCGTCCACACTGAACTTTACAAACCGACATCCAAAATGCATTTTCCGCTGTCCGCCATAACTGCGGCTCCTGAGCCAGTTTTTCTTTGCGGCGACCCCCTCTCTTCTGTTAAATGTTGTCGGACCACGTCCCCTCCCGCCTCCTCCGGCCTCCTCCCGCGTCCCCGGGTCAGCGGGGCACACGTGCAGCAGGTTGGGGAGGGGCCTATGGCCAGGCCTGGCGAAGGTCCATCCGCCCCGGTCGGTCCCCGTCCCGGAGGCGACGCCGGACCACCAACCACCACCGCTCGGGAGGACTCAGATCGAGTTTCACTTGCTGAGGAATTTCGCGGAAATCGCCCCCCTCGGCGGACGCTGGCCCTGGCGGCGGCCCCGGGCCGGGCGGCCTGCTGGACTCCACGCTCACGCGCAGGCGCAGGTGTTGCGCGACCGGTGCGCAACAGTTCAGTTCAGAGCCGCCGCGCGGTCGAGCAGCAGATGAAGTCGTCCGCGAGTATTAATAGGATAATCAACTGGCCTGCAACAGACACCGTGACTGTTGAAAAAAAAAAATATAAGAGAGAGACCAACTTTGGCCGACTGCCGCGCAGCTCAGAAATGATCGATTTTATTTTCCAGAGACCACTACTTTTATCTTGCCGACCATATAAGAATAGTGCTACCTTTTTTGTCGGTATTAACAGACTTCATCGACCTTTTTCCATATTCTGGCCAGGGTACACATTATATTGCAGAGGAGAATCGGCACAACCTCTCTGTGCGGGCAGAGCCTGTTGCAGAAAGGCCCCACTTGTTCCATTCATTCATAATCAGAATGCCATTCATTCAGTGAGGGAGCAGTATGACTCAGAGGCGACGTGCTTGTGCGTGCGCGTGAGTGTGCGTGCGCGCGCGCGTGCGTGTGTGTGTGCGAGCGCTGTTATGTAACGCGCGCGAGGGGATCCTGCTTCCAGAGCCTGCTTGCTTAGCGCCCTGATGACCAGATGTCAGGTAACGGCAAGGTGCGAGAGAGAGATGGCGACGGCTTGGGGAGCGAAAGAGAAAGGAAGAGAGCAGCAGTCTGAAAGAGGGAGGAGAGCGGTAGGAAAAAGGAGGGGAGGGGGGGGCGACGCAACTTTTGGGGCTCGGTCTTGACTTGACAAACAGATGGGCGGGATATGCGGGATGGCTTTGCCTCCTTCAGGAGTTCAGAGCAAAGAAAGATTCGTATAGGAATTCCACTATCGTTATCATATCGGAATCAACTCTGTAATTAGAGCACCAACAGAATGAATCCCCTCCTTCTCGACTGGGTTTTCCGATACACTACATATCCATGTCATCAACGTGCATGACTCTGCAAGATAGCAACTACACATTTTACCATGGCATGTGATCATAGCCCACTTTTACCGCCAGACACCTCTGTCCCCTCGCGATCTGCTCACCGGGGTCGTCGATCTTTTTGGCGAACAGACTGCTGGCCGGCCGGCCGGGCCGGAGGTTTTACTATTGGTAACAAACGTTAACGCTGACCTTGATCTTTAGGACTTCCCGCGTGTTGGCTGGCGGGCCATGAGATTAAGGGGTTCGTTCGGAAAAGTTGAAAGAAAAAACTTGCAGAGGTGCAGACGTCCATTAGACACACGCCTCGGTGGCACAAATGCCTTTTCTCTAAAAGGGGCCGTGTCTGTTGTTGGAATTAGCGACACAACTAATTCGAGCATTTTTGTTTATATACATGCATTTATTTTTTTGCACTGTCTGAGATTTTGTCCTTATTCGATGAATATGATTTTACGAATTGTTTTGGTTTTGAGGTTGAGGTGCGGTATAGCGCCCATAGCGATGCCTAACGAAGATTGCAATATAGGCACTCCACCTCCACAACAACGACACACGCACACACACACACACACACACACGAGCCGCGCGCACGTCCTTGTCATTGCACGTTCATAAAGAGGCGATCCAATTCCTGATCCTGATATCCCTTCCCTTCGCGAGGCGCGCCAGGACGCAGCCGCCCATTCGCCACGCTTAGCCGCGCCGGCTGAACTAAACGCCTAGTGCGGACGGCAGCGGCGGCAGCGGCGGCCAGTCGATCACATCGAGAAGACTTCCTGTCACCGCGTCCACAGTGTTGCCAAGCCGTCCCTTTGGCGCCTGACCCGCGCTCCCGAATACTACTACATCGGATAAAAACGCCGCTGTCATAATAATTGCAGGAAATCTCCTTTTGAAGAAAACCAACAAAAAACGAGTCACAGACGGGATTCCCGACAGTGCAGTAGCACGGGCGCCCAGCAGCCGTGCTACAGATTGTATGACGAGCTATCGGTCGCCCATCGACGAAACGCCCCGCCCCGTCCCGTCTCACCCCCGCCCCGCACGACTAAGAGCCCAGCCAGCGTCACAACCCGCCAGCCTTGGTCTACTGCACGGGGTATGCGGGCAAAACAGCACCTAGGCCGAGTCCCTGCGGCCTGCGGGCCACGCCTCGCGCCACGCCGCGGCCGGCCAGCGGCAGCAGTGTCCGCGGTGTGGGGCGCCTGCGACGTAGGCAACCCAGGACGGTGCAGCGCAGGCGTGTGATGGTATTGCCTACCTCACAGGCTGAGTCCCTCCGGCGGCCAAGCCTCGCAGCGGCAACAGTGTCCGCGGTGGAGCGCCTGCGACGCAGGCAACCCAGGACGGTGGAGCGCAGGCGTGTGATGGTATTGCCTATCTCACAGGCTGAGTCCCTCTGGCGGCCAAGCCTCGCAGCGGCAACAGTGTTCGCGGTGGAGCGCCTGCGACGCAGGCAACCCAGGGCGGTACAGCGCACGCCCGTGAAGGTATTGCCTACCCCACAGGCTGAGTCCCTCTGCATGTCGGCCAGCCAAGCCTCGCCATGGTCGGCCATCGGCAGCAGCGTTCAAGATAGAGCGCCTGCGACGTAGGTAACCCAGGGCGGTACAGCGCACGCGTATGGAGGTACTGCCTAGCTCACAGGGCTGAGCACCTACGGACCAAGCCTTACAGGCTTGCAGCAGCGGCAGCGTCCACATTTAGAGCGCCTGCGACGAAGGCAACTCAGGACGGTGCAGCGCAGGCGTGTGATGGTATTGCCTACCTCACAGGCTGAGTCCCTCCGGCGGCCAAGCCTCGCAGCGGCACCAGTGTCCGCATGGGTGGCTTGCGACGCGTATTCTGCAGTAACTCTAGTTTATTCTAGAGAAGGGAGGTGGCTTCATTGTCTCTCTTTAATTGGGTGAGGTCAGGAAAATCTTACTCCTTCGGAGTGACCGCAAATTATGACTCAAATTGAGTGACAGTCAGATATCTCGCGATAGTGCTATGCGCGGGGGTGGGTGGGGAGTCCGGCGCGGAACGACCGCGCACAGTTGCACAGTGCACACACCCTAGTGTCCTTTTAGTACATTAGTTACCTTCGCTTACCCTGCCGCGTATAGCAATAAACATTTGTCAAACGGCCGGCCGGCCGGTGGTGCGCCGGGGCGAGGCGTGGTGGTGGTGTCGGGGCGCGGACTGCAGGAGTGGCGCTGCCGCTGCTGCCGCTTTAGCCGTAGGCGCAAAGGTCGGCCCATTGTCTGCGACCCCCTCACCTCGCACAGCTCCAGCAGCGCCACCACGCGACACCATACAAATAAGCAGCACACAACAACCTTTCTATGTCTTTTCGAAACATTTCTTTTGACGCGCCGCAGCATTATTTGAGAGGTACATTGCAGATTTCCAGCTCGCGCACTCGCGGGTCTGCACGATTACTTTGGAGAATTTGTACAATAGCAAAGAAACGGTCGCACATGTAAGTATCATAATCCGCGAGAGGCGCGGAGCGCGCCTATTTTACTGCCCCGCCTTCTCGCAAGGTCTCTGTCGTCGTCGGGCTCGGGCTGGAGGAGGGAGGGGTGGAAAGACTATGGAGAGGGGGCCCAGAGGTGGGCCAAGTAGTCGGCAAGTCGGCCGCCGCCGCCCGGCCTGTCCGGCAGCCGGTCGGGGTCCCCGCCTCTCGCAATGAAGCTGCACCACATGACTCGATCCATATCACGCGTTCACCGCATCCGCCCGCACACACAGACACATACACACACATACTGCTCGCTGCACGCTCTCTCTCTCTCTCTCTCTCTCTCTCTCTCTCTCTCTCTCTCTCTCTCTGTCTCTCTAACACACACACACACACGCCGTCATCCGCAAAAGGCTCCGTTAATTGGGTGCCGCGCATTTGCTCGGTCGAATTTCGTAAAGGGACGAGAAGTTGTGTGTGTGTGTGTGTGTGTGTGTGTGTGTGTGTGTGTGTGTGTGTGTCCTTCGTCCTTTGCAGAGCTTGTCCGTCAGGAGCGGCGTCAGGAAAAGACACGCAAAGACGACGGATCAGCTCGGGAGGCGATCACTGCTCTGGTGGCCTTATTGTAATGTAATTGTAATGGTTTGAGGGAAGTCGCCCCCTACCCCACCCCCCTTTTCCATCTGCATCCCACACCGCGGACAAAAATGGGCTCAAAGGCTGCTACTACTTTGTTCTCATACTCCGCCAAGGTGCTGTTGCAAAATAGCATTAATTAGTCGTTTCTTTCCCTTGATGGTCGGACTAGAGTGGGGGGATAAGGTAGAATCGCTAAAAGCAAAGTCTGGCGACTCCTTGCACGCGTCTTTCTTTATGAGTGAGACAGAAAGGAGCTCAGGTAAAAGAAAACAAAAATAAAAAGAAGGTAACGGGAGTCGTCTCCTCAATGTGTAACACAATCCATTGCTGACTAAACCGCTCTGGCAGAGCCCACAACAAAAGAGAGAAAGACCTGAGAAAAGAAGGCAAGAAAAAATAGAGTGGAGTGGACGCTTGGCTCTTTTTAATGGAGTTGTCTCCTTCGAGTCAAGAACTCAATGCACGTCACCATAGCAGCTCCCGCTCCCGATTTCATGTATTCTTCATTTTTCACAAGTGTTTTAATGACAGCTGGTTCCTGGTTAATTATACCTTTTATTTCATCGACCACACTTGTTCTCCAAGTATGATACTTGAAAATCGCGCGGGCACAGCGTTTTGTTCCACCAGTGTAAATACTTTCTTCCCGGGTGCGAGAGCCAAGTCATCTCCGATCGCGTGAGCAAACTCTCGCATGCTCAACACCGATTGGCCCTTTCTTACGTCACTGACACGTTAGTCATCCTTCAAGCGGATCAAGCAGGAGGAGAATTTTTCCGTAAAAAAGGTTAGATCGGATAAGATTCAATTGCAATGAAATACCTATACTTTTGAACATTTTGCATCAAACAAACCTTTAATTTTGCCGAGTGATTCACTCGCTATTCGATTCGTTACCTAAGGCAGGGGCCTAGTCGACCCGTTCGGCCTTGTCACGCAAAAGACCTGCAGACAAGGCAACCGACGGAAAATGGAGCGGATTTAGGCTGAATCACCACAGGAGCCGTTCCTCGCTCTTTTCAGACGCGTTCGTATTTAGGCTCATCGGGTCTGTCTGTCTGTCTGTCTGTCTGTCTGTCTGTCTGTCTGTCTGTCTGTCTGTCTGTCTGTCTGTCTGTCTGTCTGTCTGTCTGTCTGTCTGTCGTCTGTTCGTCTGTCTCTCTCTGCCTCGTCCCCCTGTTCCCCTCCTCATGCCGTATGCGAAAACACGCGGTCAATAACAAACGGACAGGAAGAAGTCAGGAAGCGTTCCACGCCCGGTCCGGTTTGTGACCCGTAGTGTCATCTCTGCCAAACGGTTGTGCCATATTGCAGTGGGAGAGAACATCTGAAAAGACTGACCCAAAATTCAGAAGGAGCCAGACCAGTCAGTTGGGATTGACCGACACTTGTTGCTTTGAAGTGTCTTAATTTATGTTAAAAAGCACTCAGGTTCGTTTTCTATTCACAGCGTGTATTGGCGTTTGAGACTTTGAATGTCTGATTCGCAACCGGCAGCGAGAAAGGCGAGAGACCAACGTTGCAACGTGCCGAACACAAGAGCAAACATGGCTTAAGTGCCGAACGAGCGGGAGGACAAAGGAACTGACCGTGGAGTGAGAAAGAGGGGAAGAGAGCAGAGAGGTAGAGAGAACCTGCTGCAGGATAGCGGGGGACATCTCAGTCCTGCCTACGGACTTTACACAAGCCGTCCGTCCAGAGAAGCGAATGGAGAAGAAAAGAAAGAAAACGAGGTCAAATCTGGTGTGCCACTGCTTTTAAATCTTATTTTACTGCCGAACATAGCAGTTTTGGATGCTCGTAATACGCCACGGCCACTAACAGAGGTGTTACTTTTCATTGGAGCGGGGGGCATGATTTGACAACCATACTGTCAAATAAAGCAGCAGTAAAGAAAGAAGAAGTGCTTCATTACGCACTGTGTTTGTAGATCTTCTACAAAAATAAAAGTTTGCGTTTGTTTGCTTTGTTGTTTCAGCAAACGTTTTTGTTTTACTTCTTAAAAGGTTTTTGTTCCAGTAGTAATATTTGTATTGTCACAATTAGTGATATTCACGATTACACAAACATAAAACAAAAATATTACTGGTAAAGAAGAAACTTTAGCTAAAACAACAAACAAAACAAACGCATTTTTTTGTAGCAAACATATTCTAAATCTACGAACACCGTGGCGAAAGTTCACAACCTTCTACGGCCTATCGTCTCTTCTGCTATGTATGACAATGGAAGAACATCGGCCTGTTTTGAAAGCATGAGTATGCAAAACTCGATTGCCACTCTACAAGCGCAAGACCTCATGTCCCGCGCGCAATCTTAGTACTCACCGGTATTTGAACGTAGGAGCCGTTGTTAAGGACCGGGTAGGAAAACAGAGGGACCACCGGAACACTGCCGTTCTTGGCGTAGATGGGCCCCTGGATAGGCGTGACCTGCTGCTGCTGCTGTTGCCGGGGAAGGCCACGGTGCTGGGGTGGGACGGCCGTGGCCCCGGCACGGGGGGCGGCGGGGACCGGCGTCGCCTGGGGGTGTCTCCTGGTGCCGACCCGCGCCCCAGGCTGGGGTCCTGCGCCGGGCTGGTAGGAAGGGACCTCCTCGTCGTCATAGTACTCGTCGAAGTCGTCATCGTAGTCGATGACGGCGTGCAGCGTGGTCTTGGCGCTCGGCGATGACCTGGCCGCACCGGTGTCGATCCGGGTGTACCTCGTGGCCCCGGCGCTAGCTGGGGTCCCTGCTGCAGCCGCAGCTGCAGTACGCTGTCGCGCGGGCTGTTGCTGCTGCTGCTGGGCTTGCGGCTGCTCATAGTAGCGCACCGGCTGCTGCTGCGGCTGCGGCAGCTGCTGCGGCGCGTAGCCGCGGTACGGATCCCTGGTGTCCCGGGGCGCGGCAGCGCGCCGGCTGGGCGAGGACGTGGGCGGGCCGTACTGCTGGTGGGGCTGGTGCTGCTGGTGCTGCTGGTGTGCCACCTGCTGCTGCTGTTGCTGCTGACGCCGCTGCGCGTGGTACGGGTCGTTGGTGTAGAGGAAGTTGTTGACGGCGGCGGCCGTGGCCACCCCTCCGTCGAGCGCGCCGGGGTGCGCCGCAGCCGTCGGCGGGTAGAAGACGTGCGGCACGGCCGGGGGCAGGGCGTTGTAGGGCAGGCTGTAGTTGACCACCGCCATGGTCACGGGTCCGGGCGCGAGCCGGGCGCGGGCGCGGCACTCGCGGGGGCGGGCGTCCTAACCTAGCACAACCTCGTCCTCACCATGCCGAGCGGGTCCCCGCGGCGGGGGCACCGGCACCTGCAAGGCGTGCAACGCACAAGCGGGCGGACGCACTCACGCGCAAGCGCACGCCCACACATACACACGCACGCACGCGCGCACACACACAAACACACACTGACGCGACTATTTCAGCGGACGCTGCAAACGTCGAGAACGGTAACGACACCGGCGTCGTGGTCGTCGTCGTCGTCGTCCGCGTCACTGACGGCTGCGCTCCCGGGCACTCGCGGTGTGGTCTCCCTCCAGTCCAGGCCAGTCCAGGCCAAGCAAACGGCTCAGCAAGCTCCGCTGCGCGCCATCGACTGACTGGCCGACCTGTCCGGCCCGGGCCGGCCCGGGGGCCGTCGTGGCGCGGCGTGGCGCGTGGCGTGGCGGCGCGGTGTCACGCATTGCGCCCCGTGGCGGGGCGTGGCGGAGGAGGAGGAAGAGGAGGGGGAGAAGGAGGAGGAGGAGGAGGAGGAGGAGGTGGTGGAGGCCGGGAGGTGCGGCAGGGGCGGAGGCGACACACGCCGCGCAGCGCCGCCGCTGCCGCCAAGGGGCCTTCCCTCTCCCCCCCCCCTCCTCTTTCCTTTGCGGCGCGCGAGATTCAAAAGGAGGGGTATGGCGGCGCGGGGATCTGGACGGAGCAGGAGGAAGGAGGGGGGGCCGGCGCACCAGGGCCACGCGCGCGTTGAACTCGGACCGCAGCAGCTCGGTTTCCTCGCCTGCTCCCAATTAAGTAATGGAGCAGGGTCAGGGTGGGTGCTGGCCGACCGACACGGGGGAGGGGAGGGGGAAATGACCATCACGCGATATTATCGGGACGCGAGACTACTGAACTGTGAACCTCCGTCCAAGACAGGATGTGGCGTTCAGGGCGAGCTCGCCGCCGCCGCCGAGAGTCTTGTCGTGCGCACGCGCCGTCAAAAACAAGGCGATCGGGGGAGATCAAAATGTCGCGGTGGTTGGCCGGCGGCGGCGTGCCGGGGCTTAGTGCAGTCGCACTGGCGCTCGGCAGCAGCGCCCTCCGGCGCACGGCTCAACGTCTTAGTGCGCTCAGCCGGGCGGGCGAGGCGGGGAGGCAGTTGTGCGGACGCGTGCAGAGCAGCGTACCAATCGCACCGGTATAAATCACCTTGTAAGCGATCGGGGGAGGTGCGTGACCTTCTCTAATAAAACAGAGGGCCCCGTTTCATTGTTCCTGATAGCGCCGTCTGCCCTCGCCTGGCGGCGCCGCCCCGCCCGCCCGCGCGTGCACACAGTAGTGGCCGACGGGCAGCCCTCGGCGCGCTACAGAGGGGCGTTACCCAACTTGTTATTCCTTTTATCGGGCCGTGATGGTGTAACTGCACCTACCGCGAACTTCTTATCAATTACTTCCCGGAAAACGGTGGGGCGAATAAAGCCCCCCACAACACAGAAACGCACCCGTGTGGCCCCGGGCCATGTGGCGGACGATTAGTGGCTGAGCTCCGGGCGCCCCTCATAGCGGCGCATGTAAGCTGCATGGGCTGCAAGGCTCCGACCGTCCACCACTAGCTGCTTTGCCCTACATCGTAGGCGTATTTGGATGTTTATGGTGCGTATTTCTGAAAGACCTCACGTACGCGTGTAGGAAATTTTCATTATTCCCACTTCTGCTGGTCGCTGGGCCTCCCGGGCTACTGCCCGATAGGTAGCCGACTAGCTGCGGCCCAGCCAAGGCTGAGATGCCGTCCAGATAAAGTCTTCTACTTTACGCCAAGAGCCATTCGGCAAGTGGAGTGTTTTGGTTTCACTATCGGCTCTGTCGTTCCCGTAAGAAAAAAAAAAGTTTTCCTACTTCCGTGGGGCAGTTTTTTGACCATAGGCATGGCCACCCGCAGTATAAATAACAAGATAGTAGCAATTTTTCAAACCTTGCACTTTTTGAGGTATGTACACCGCACGCATACGTGCATGCTGGTTGCCTACTCGGGGCCGTCAGGCGCTGTGATCAGTTACGATAGGGGCAAAGTCCGCCCGCGTGCCTGCATCCAGTGCAGTATACCCACAAAGAAACACGCCTTGAACCGCCTGCGTCGTGTACTACAGACTCCCACCCACATGCAGACCTTCGAACTGCTGGAGCGTGAAAAATAATTCCTGCGTCGATTTAGAGCTTTTTATCTGAGCTGGTCAAGGCCA
>NW_026267173.1:1588878-1593584 GCF_000697945.3 Frankliniella occidentalis | reverse complement strand
GAATGTTGTTCCTTTGATAGGTTTTTAATTTGTCGTTAGCTCACACACACTAAATGGCCAGGGACAATTTTTGTACAGACTAGATGTGTCTTTGTGCACATCTAAATCAAATACAAATGTGTATCTGATGAAGGTTTGAGCAAAGACACATCTTACCTAGGTACAAAAATTATCCCTCCCCATTGAAACTGCAAATGTTTGCATTCCTAATATGTCTTAGAGAAATACTTATCAAATAATAATACAGCAGAAAGTAGGATGCTACGAGAGAATGTGTTTCGCTGCATACTCACCCACACCCCTCTGGGTTTCCCGTCTAGCGTGCTCCCGCGGCTAAAGGGTCTACTATAGGTATACCTGGGGTCGCGGCCGGCTGCTGCTGGACCCCTTCCTGTGGAAACATGGAAAAACCAACGGCTGTGCGCCTACCTCAACTTAAACTGGCTCGGAAGCGCCAAACAACCGGTGGTTTTTCCATATTTTCGCACAGGAAGACTCCTTCGGTGAGGTACAGTGGGAGCCTGGCCGCGACCCCAGGCGACCCCCGGCCCCTCGCCGCGACCCCAAAATTTCTTCTCGCGACCCCAAATGGGGTCGCGACCCCGAGGTTGGGAACCGCTGCCCTATACCCTGTTTGCTGACCATCGCACTCCCCGCCCGCACCGACCGGGGCATGGGAGTGGCCCCCTTGATTGCTATCGTCAGAATTCACAGGCCGGAGCACAAGTATATGTATCGCTTTCAAATCAGAGCGATAGCCGGAGCACAGGTTTGACACGTGCGTTGAGCTCTCTTCTCTCCGCCATGCAACCTCAGCCTCAGTACTCTTCTGTACGCCACGCTACTCGTACTCCGGCTCTCGCTGTTGTAGCACCCGTACTGTGCGTCTCGAAAGTCTGGCTTGACTCATAATCTACTGGAGTACGCCTTGCTACCCCGACTGTGCAGTACTCCTGCACTCGTACACTACTGTACACGGCGCTACTCCGGCTGTGCGGTGCTCTTGCACCTTGTACACTACTAACCGCCACTAACTGTACCCCGCGCGGTAGTACTTCCGTTTTGCTGCACTCGGATACCCTACTGTACCGAGTGTAAAGGCGAATACTCCACATAGTGTTGCGGGTTTGCAAGCCCAGGGGGCTACGGCGCCTTACGGGCAGATCGGGTAGGCAAACCCGCGACACTGTGGTGTTTTGTCTTTACGGTACGTCATGTCGCTCCTCTGACTCCAGCTGTGCTGTAATCGCACTCTTACTGTCCGGCCCGGCATAGTCATCCGCGAACGGTGACTGACTACTGTAAAATGACACACACACACATCATCATCTGGGATGCCCCTCGGCTCGTCCCTCGCCGGAGAGATGTCGGCGGTGATGGCTCTCTGACACACGGCATGATGATGAGCAGCACGCTCTGCTGCGGTGTGTCAGTGTTGACACTAGGCGCGGTGTGGCCCGCCCCACGTCCGCGTCCCGCCCCGGCCGCCACCCGCCACACGTGATAAAGTAATTAATGGTCGGTAATACCGACCTCTTGGGCGGCAGACGGGCATCGACCGGGGGGGACCGACGCGACGGCTGCTGCTGCTACTGACTCACGGGCGGATGTTGTCTCAGATAGCTCTTATAGCCTTTTCACCGGCTGGAAATCTGGCGCCGGTCGCCTTGTGCACTGACTGGGCGAACCTTTACCAGGGAGGCTGGTGGGAATGCGGTGCAGCATATAAGTACAGCGGTGCGCTGGGTTAAGCAGCCGCCTGGTGTAATGTGGTAGGACAAATAAAATACAATTAAAAAATGAAGATATTATTTTTGTAAAATAAAGTTTTCTTTTCAATTGGAAAACAACTGAATATTGTCCCTTTTCTCTCTGCTAGTTCATGCATTGGCGCTGCATTGTCTCCATGCACACCAAATGAGAACGGCTCGTTTCCGCCATGGTGGCCTTGCGACACAACAGCGATACGGCGCGTGCCTCCCGCCCCGCGCCCCGCTCTGCCGCACGCCCCGGCCAGCTACGCCACTGTCCATTCTGCCGCCGCGACCAACCATCATTTCTTTATCATTCAAGTCGACAAATAATTCAGAGTGAAAGTTTGGGGGAAATGTTGCTGACTGGTGGAATCCACTCACTCGACCCACTCACTGGAGAGAAGGTGGGAGCGTGTATCATAGATAGCAGAAATAAAGGGGAAAATGTTCATCCTGCTGACACCTTGCCGACAAAATTATTTTTGTTATATTACATTTTTTTTGTCTATGAACGAGGCGAGGCGAAGCGGAAGCTGTGCTTGCTCAGTTCTCGAAACTCGTTCACTTTCTTGGTACAGTACATCACCATCCAATCCAGTCAACGTGCTGCTAGTATAAAGACGTCATCGATATCGTCGTTGAGCAGCCACTTGAGCACACGTCACACACACACACACACACACACACACACACCAAAAAAAACACACACACACACTAATAAGACAATAGACGAATAAGACAATAGACGAGGATGTTAACGCCATTATTGACGAATGCGGACCACCTAGTCTCACCCACCCACACCCAGACCAAGCGACCGAGACCAACGAGTTTTCCCCTCATCCTGTTGACCGCGACAAGACCAGGCTAAACATAAATCCTTCATATTCACTTTGAATTTACTCTCGGGCTCTCTTTCTACTACACATTGTGACCCACACGACGATTCTCTTTCGCCTTATGTCTCTGCAAATGCGGCGCACTCCGCGGTTGTGCCCCCCCCCTCTCTCTCTCTCTCCCTCTCTCGCCCTCTCTCTCGCCTCTCGTTCTCACTCGCAGAGCCACACCCGGATGCGACAGGGCGTGGAATTTCTCCTGGTTATCAGCGCACCTGTCAGTCGCCCTCGCTGATCCATTATTGATACAAACCAGCAGGATACTCGGTGGGTAGTCGCCGCCGAGCGCCGGCTTCGCAAAACAAACAAAGCAGGCGAACGTTTTGAAAACGGGCAGCGCGGGCAAAGCTAAGCCCTCTAAGCCTTTTGCCAGATCCTCCCTGTCAGGGTGGCTGTAGTCCGCGAACTGACGGGACCGTAAAAGCTTCCGTGTATTTTCATCCACGGGGGGGCTGCTGCAAGGTGCTGCGCGTGAACATGTGATTTCAGAAATGATACGCTAACCCATGACAGCTCTGGTTTCCACTGCCTCATAAAGCAGGACGTGAAGTAGGGGCGTCAAGGGAAGAAACGCGAGCAGCAAATCAATTTATTTTGCCGCTGTCCATTATCTTTTATGATATTGCTCGGAGGAGCGAACATTATACCTCCCAGCGATGACTTCGGTAGCGCTGGGCGGGGCGGGGCGGGGCGGGGCGGGGCGGGGCGCAGCGCGGGGTGCGATGAGAGCCCCGCTCCCCTTCGGACCCCCACCTGCCTCCGGCCTCCCGCATCCCTGATTCCTTTTCCCCCTTCTGACTCAGCGATTGTCCACCCAAGGGCGAACGCCACGGCAAAGCGACGTAAATGGCCAGCTCAAGGGACTCGCCGACCGGCACCGCATCGCATACGTTGAAAAGTAATAATGGTCGTAATAATGGTGATGATGGTGATTATAATAAGAAGGATGCAATAATAAAACAACTTGCACCCAATGTTGATGCTGGCTGCAATCAATAAAACAACAACATCACGGGGATGTATTCGCGGAAATGAGTTTGCACGCCTTCTTATTGATCCCTTATTCAGGGTCCGTCATAAAATCCCCGTCGGCGGGGCCGGCACTCCACTCTTCCCAGAGCGTCACTTTAGTGCCGAATCATGACGCTGCACAACTAACCCCAACAACTCATTTAATAAAAAAATACAGTACCACTGGTGCGATTTTCCACGCCAGGGCTATTTCATTCTGATTGTTTCGGAAACACGAAACCACACATACACTGCACAATGGCATGCGCCTATGCCTCCCTCCCCCGCGCCCCTTCAGCGCGGAGACCACTAACAACGTTTTACCTGCGTCTGATGGCCATCATTTGGAGCCAACAGTTATCGCGCCAGACACGCGCGCCGCACCCCACAGCCGTCGCAGTAAGTGTGCACAGAGTCCGCCGAGTGCCCGGGAGCATGCCCCGCCCGCCCCGGCTGTATGGCTTTGATCCGCCACGCTTTTCTCACAGCCCCGCGGCGGCGGCGGCGGCGGCATTCCGCGAGCCACTCTAACGCGGCTAAAACAATGTCTTCTATCCGAAGGACGTTGAGCTGGTTATCGTGAAAAAAAGAGGAAAATAACAGTTTATTGGCCGGCGCACATTCTCTCTGGATAGGGGCGGTGGTGGCGGATAGCAAAGTGTCAACCGTTAAAACACGAAGACAGAGAGACCGCGACTGCGACTGCACGTCGCGTCGGGCCACAGACTTTGCGAAAGTCCTGCACCTGCACCACAATGGAGCACGCGCACTTCTACATGCGCAACGAGAGGTCCTTTACTATAAACTCAAGCATGATTCGAGCGTACACCAATTGCTTTTTCTTGTTTTTTCTTTAAAATATTTCTTGGACTTTTTCTTTCTTTTTCCTAACTTTCCCTGTCATGTTCTGATTTTTTGGTGGGGGGGGGGTGATACCGACCTCTTGGGCGGCAGACGGGCATCGACCGGGGGCCCGGCCCGGGGGACCGACGCGACGGCTGCTGCTGCTACTGACTCACGGGCGGATGTTGTCTCAGATAGCTCT
>NW_026267173.1:1562751-1583887 GCF_000697945.3 Frankliniella occidentalis | reverse complement strand
CACCCTAGCATACCACCGACTTCCGTCCTAGAGCGAGAAGACGACACACCCGCCCCACCCCCCTCATTTTCGCTACCGCCTCACGGTTGACATACGCCCACATCATCTTGGCAGCCACTTATTTCTTTTATATTTTACCCCCGAAGTCAATTTGACAACTTCTTTTCAAACTGATTGATCGATGTGTGATCGCCCAGAAAATACCGCCGTTTTCCTCGGACTCAGTTGGCTAACCACGGCGCCTGCGAGGCTGGGGGTAGGCCACCCCGCGGTACACACATGCACTGCAGGCGTGATGTTGCCTACCTACCAGGCGCTATGAGAGCTTGCATGGAGCTGAACCTGGCCGTTCCGTAACGACGAATGACGGACTTATTTTCTAAATGGTCCCTAAGTCTTCAACATGTGAGATGCGAGAGAGGAACCCAATGAATAGGCGAACAATCAACACGGTTCTGCTCTTTTGAGGGAAACGCGTGAGGCACATCCTAAATCCTAGCACATCATATACGACAACGACTGCGTAGATAGACTGTTGATGTTTAAAAAGCACAAAATTGATTTGCCCTTTATCATTTTTTCTTATTGCGAAAAGACAAGCAAAGCAAGTAGTGTCGGGAACAATATTTGAGATATGGAGCCAAGTTCGTGCGTCGATTATTAAGAAGTCTCCGGCCGGGGCGTAAGGCTCACTCACTCACTCGGGCCGGTGGGGAGAGGGGTAGGGGCAGAGCGGGGCTTGTGCCAAGTGGTGCTGTGTATGGCAGCCGGCAGCCAAGGACGGCCACGCCCGAACCAAGGTCTGGGGCGGGGCACGGGCGCGAGCAGGACAGGGCATACCAGAGCAGATCAACCCCCCCCCCTCCCCTTTACCCTTCCCTCCGTTTGCCACATCTACCATCTACCTCGCCCACCCAAAGCCAACGCCTTTTCTTTACGTGCGATCTTCGTCGGCCACTTCGTCCAAGTGCAAGAACAGAGGGTATCGCCAGACAATAAATTTGTAGTCGATTGAGAAAACAAATCCTTACGCGGAGAGAGAACGGGGAGGTAGGGCGGGGGCACAAAAGGAAGAGGCAAGGAATTAAGTTGGTCCTTTACCAGAATAGGGGGTGGGGGTGGGGAAGAAGGTTTAATTAACTTATTTTTTTAAATTGAAAATGTTGATCGAAAAAAACCACAAAACTATTACTCTACCGCGAATACTCCTACTGTTCGTCAGCCTTGTCAATGCAATATCCGGTTGTTTACTTGATGCTAGGCAAACCCCCTCCCACGCTCTCTCCCTCTCTCTGCTGCTGCATGTATTGCTATGTTTATTCATAAGTACAACATGTCCCGGAACACGCCGCACGCGGGTGCTGGCTGCTCTCTCCGCCGTGCCGAGAACCGAACACCGAGCTCGCACCATCGACGATCGATCGATGCCTTGCTTGTTGGTGGATGCGTGTGCGTGAGTGCCAGGTAAGACACAGGTTTCCTTCGCAGTATCGGTTTTCTTAGGCGCAGTTTGCTTCGTTTCGGCCAACTCAACTCAGCGGAAAATCAGCAGCTGACCGGGCTCCATGCAATTGGTGCTGCCTCCAAGAGTAAAACGGAGGAGGGGAGGGGGAATTCCAGTAGTGTACGTCGCCATGACGTGTAGGAAGGACAGATCACGATGACGGATCGACTTTATGACGTTATATATATGCTCGTTGACGGGTAGAATGACTTCTCCGAAACGTCCACTTGCATCCTTTTCTGCTCCAGACGCCGGTGGTGGTGCGCCGCAGTGGTGGGTAGCACAGAGGTGGTGGGTAGGGGGACGGGGCGTCGTCGGTTAAGGCACGTCGGGGTGTCTAGGGTCTCCTGCAGCCAGGAGCCAGGTAGGGAGGCCAGCGCACACCGCTTCACACCTTTCGCCTTCCTGCTTCCGGTTGGGTGCCTCGTCGCTTTGGACACAGCCACAGTCACCCGGCCACGCCCAAATCAAATAAGAGATGTTATCCCCCCCTCCCCTCTTGAATAAAGCCACGCCCACGCCCAGCAGATATCGTCGAAATATTAGAAGGAAGACAGAATCCACTTTCATCCCCTGTAAGCTGACAGCATCTAGAAGATAACAAAACAGGTCCTGCGCCTGCGCAAACCAAAATAATTCGAACTTTTCATAGTGCCATTATTCAAGGGCAACTTGGAAGTACAAATTAACACCTTCTTTGAATAAATCTCTAATATTTATTTTAAGTATAAATAATTGAAGGAGAATAAACAACACTATAATACACAATTATGTTACAATAAAAGAAATTGTAAGGCAAAATTCATCCGCTTAACTCATTTCCTCATCCTCTTCCTCAATTGACCTCAGGACAGTCTTAAATAAGGGGTCAGGTGCAGTAACACATGGGTCATAAGTCCATTTAGGGAACACTCGCTTGTACAGATGAAGCATGACTGTATCCTGAGACTTGAGTTGACCATCAAATACACATTTCATGTGACCATGAGTACCTAATGGGAAAAACAAACAAGGCAATTAAATCATTTGATTTTAAAGTTTTGTACAGCTACCTGGAAATGAAAATAATTTTTGTCTAATAGTAAATTTGATGCATACCTAATGGTTCTTTAATATGTCCACGCCGGCCAAATTTGGTTCTGAGTTCTACCGGTTTGAACCAGTTTATGTCCTCTCGATTAAAGAACATGAATCGAATGACTGCTGAGCGTTTGTTCACTTTGAATGGATGTCCACTCAAAACAACTCGTTTTGAAATAATACGATCAGGATTGACCGAAAGTAAACTTCCTGTAGCGACCAGTTGCTATAGACACACAAGACAATAGGGTAAGAGCAACAAAAAAAGGAGAAAGCACATAAATTTACCAAAACCTATGCACTAACTTACCTGAGTTCCATCTTTACGCTCAATAAATGCTAAAACTGATGCAGGTGGAAAAGTAATTGGTGCAAATACGGTAGCAACAACAACAGCATCAGGTTGGAAATACCTCTCAAACTAAAATTAATCAATGGGAAACATCTATATAAGTGCACTGGAAAGATTTATGAGCTGATATACAAAACTGATGTGACTAAATTTTACCTTGTGTTTACTTCCATTTGTATGTTGACTAAAAACAGGGCATGCTTTAAACCTTCTAAATCCACACTGAAACACAAGCTGTTCTTTAGATTTTATAGGGGTTTGCAAACCAAATGACATTTGAGCAGGACGTTTAAGAACCAAGTTCAGAACAGACATTTTTTGCTCGTGAGGCAACAGTCCATACAAAACTAAGGGAATTCCATGCTTCTGATTTTCAATCATTTCCCTGGGAACATTGGTGATGACAAGGGTGATATACCAACCAGGCTAGAATAGAAACAAGACAATGTTAAATTATGAGAAATAACATTACTACTACTAATTTGCTGAAATGTGACAAATTTAGAATAAGATTCTGGAAGTACCATGGCTCCCAAGCAATTATCTTTAAGCTGGTCTAGGACACGTTTTCGAGTACGATCAAAATTTTCAAACTGAAATATTCTTGCATAATCGCTAGGCAAATTTTCTTTGGGGTCCCAAGGAGAAGTACGGAATGACTGTAAACCACGGTACTTTTGAAACCGCAACCTTGCAGCCATATCATGAGGTGTATCAATTTCATCAGGAAACTGGGCATCAGATTTGGCATCTAAAGAAAAAAGAATCCAAGCAGTTGGCAAATTATACAGAAAAAAGGTTACAAACAACAAATTTAGCAATATTATGGTTTGAATCTTGTAGACAGCTTTACCTTTGAGTTTTTTCAATGTCTCTAGCTCTTCATGCATGTCCATTTCTGCATCATAACGATCTGCATCAGGTGCACCTTCGGTGACAGTAACAGTATCATATTCTTCATCATCATGTTCATCTTCAGATTGGTTACTGTCCTCTGCTGACATGGCATCAAGATCTGGGTCCTCCATGGCATCATCATAGTCAGATTCCTCCTCATCACCAGAAACTTCCTCTGAAGGAAAAACAACAACACAGCTTTAACAGCTTGAATGTTTTTAAAACATTTCTGGATTAGTGGACAGTTTGGTTTTCGTCTAACCTGCATCACAGTCTGGAATCCACGCAGCCTGATAGTCAGAAAATCCTTTAGGAACTTTCTTGATTATTTTCCTGGCCTTACGTTCGGCTTCTGCTTCAGCTATTTCCTCCTCTGTGGGCCAAGTTTGTTCAGCATCCATAGGATCGGGTATGTTTTCACTCTCAAGACTTTCCTTCAAAACAATTCACAGTACAACTATAGCATAAGTAAATGTAAACACAAAATATACATACTGTGCCTATGATCAATTAAAAATTAATTCTTAATTACCTGCTTTGATGGATCAGCAACTTCAAGGACTTTTGCATCTTCTTCCATGCCATCATCAGTCCGCTTGCGAACATCCAGTGGATGAGGATCCAATGCTGGAGTTTCAATTTGCTGGATTTGAAAGTTTCCCCAGCCAGGTATATGAACTAATTGATTTGCCGTGATATTCTGACCTCTCAAGTATCCAGAAACCCGAAGATTGATAAATTCACAACCCTTAGAAAAAAAAATAGAAAATAAAATAAAATTAGATCTGCTGGTGTAAAATACGAACATGTAAGCTCAATTCGAGGATAAAATCAAAAGAATTTACCTCTGTCTCTGGTACTGATTGAATTTCTTCAACCATTAAATGTGGTCTACGATCTCGTTGAGTTATGGACTTTTGTTTTTGGCTACCTATTCGCCTGAGTAGGAGGATGGAGTCACTGTCTGATGATAAAGTTAATACCTTTTCATCGGGCAAGTACTGACCCATTTCTTTTTGAATAGAGATCTTGGCTTCTTGCTGTTTCTGTTTGTTTTTTGTTTTGAAAAAACGTAAAGCAATGGGATAGAAATTTGAAATTATATGTGAATATAAATGCATGTTTTGTTGGAGTAGGTAAATACCTTTTTTGGAACTGATTCTAGGTCCATAATTGCTACAACCGATGTGGGCAAGCCCTGAGCCATGGATGTAGTCAATAGCAGTTCTGCTTCAGGGTAGAGACCTTCTTCCCAATGACGAGCTGTTTCCACAAATAGAACAGTATCAGCAATCTTTAGGGCATCCAAAGTAGCATACACATCACCAGGTGCCACTTCCAGGAAGGAAAAACGTTGCTTAAATCTTGGAACACTGAAAAACGAAAGGCATGTTAACTCACCAAGTAACTCACATAGTGATATTATAATATTGGCAAATGACATTTCTTTAAGTAAATTCATAAGCTTACCTTATGTGGACAATTTTGTTAGGACTGTTTGTGACAACTGCTTCAGGGTCTGCTCTTTGAAGCATTTCCAATACTTCAGCAGTAGAAATCTCTGGAGAGAGTGCGACAACTGCCACCTGAAAGAAAGTACAATACAATACTGATTATGAAACTTAACAAGTCATTGACTGTCCTCGTCTCAGAATTCAAAACCACTAAAATTGTGATTAGAATTTTAAAATTGATGTGGTATAGGTTTGGCGCAGACTTCTGCTCACCAGGAATGGTGCAGTTTTAGAGCCTCCGAGGGCTCGTTTCTTGAGAAGGACTTCATCCCTTTTCTTCTTACGAAGCTGCCCTGCTTGGTGTCGTCTCTCGTCTTTACCTAGATCCTTCTTGTTTCGTTTAGTGATGGCCTTCACTGAAATCTTTCCTAGGTAACATAAATCGCAGAAATGAGAATTAAGTACACAACAAATACAGGCCTAATACCTACAAAGAAAGGTTAAGTATCTCACCTTTAGTCTCATTATCAATAATTCCTTTACTCTTATGGCGACCATGTTTGTGAGCCTTGTTTGACTGTTTAAGGGCACTTGCCCTATGGCGTTCCTGTGGCTTTGTTAAGCCCATGACTTCCTTTCAAACATAAATTCACAAAAACAAACAAGTCGTACAAGTCAACACATGTGTTCCATGTGGCTGCTGTCTGCTGTTTTTTTTTCTTTCAGAGCACCGCCACCGCCGTAAGAACGACTTGGAAAAAGAAAACAGCTGACAGGGCAGCTAGAAGATAACAAAGGCGGAGTACGTCTTCTGGTGGTAACAGAAAGGTTATATCTTTCTTGTTCCTTGCAATAATAAAATAGTTTTCTACTTTACTTGAAAGAGTTTTGAAAAAGTGAGGAAATGTCGAAAGCTGTTGCCCCACCTCAAGACCTTCCACCTCCAGGTGGATTTGGTAAAGTTTCATACGAGAAAGTACCCCACAGGACATTCTTCAATGGTGAGTTAAGCTGTTTCAATGTTTTTCTTAATTTGCCAAAACTATTTTGTCTTTTAATAACCATTTATATATTTTGAAGTAATACAATTTCCTTTTTAACACTAGTCAATCTTGCTTTGTTAAACTGTGACAGTGCCACCTGTCAAGACTTTGTGTCAGTGTCTGTTGTCTGTATACAATTTCATTTTGAAAATTATCTTATCTTAATTTTTTAGGATCACGTATTGCCTTAACCGCTTTTGTTTCCTATGCCGTTGGCAGTGTTTTATACACAATGTCGTGTCAAAGGTTGAAGAAAATTTATTTGGAGCAGAAAAGTGGTCAGATTGCAACCCAACCCTTCCTTCTGGCTGAACGTGATCGACAGTAAGTGGAGTTGTTTTTCTTGATATCTTAACTATTCTATCTTCCTTGCTTTGAAGTATTGATTTCAATTAATGTATTTTGTGTTTATAGGCTTTTGAGACAGATGAGGAGGAATCGTGATGCTGAGGCAGAGTTGATGAAGGATGTCGAAGGATGGGAGGTTGGAACCTTGTATGGTACTCCTGTATTCAGCACTCTTGGAGAGAATGAGTGGGTTGAGTATTCTGCTCAATCATACTATGCCCATGCAGATCCTCAGGACCGTATGGAGTATGAGAACTCATCCCACTGGCTGTGAATGTACCATCTAGTTCATTGGTACCTTGTATATTTCCTTGTAAAGATAGACATGTAATAATTTGAATAGAACTTGTGACTATTGCGAAATAAATGGGTTCTAAAAACATAGCAGTGTTTCATAATCTCCTTTCTGCTATCTTTTTGGTGAGATTAGCAACTCTAATTTCACAAACTTCTCATGTAAGCTGTTACTTGTATAAAACTGGAATTGCAAATAAAAACTTGTTTGGCACAATTAAAAATTTATTACAATGGATAGAACAATTTTTCTTGAATGATAATAATATTATATACATTTATCATCATGTACTATATTTGGAATTTTTGGCTAACACTACAGAGCCAAGACAAAAGTAGGTATTCGTAAGTGAACAATTATTTAGATTCAAAACATTTGGAAAGGTTCAGGCAAGAGTGGGTATATTAGTCTGTCATTTCTACAAGATGTTTATCATATACTAACAGATTGTTTCAAGTAATTCTCTCTCCAAAATAACTTAAGTTGTATATTTTAGAAAGTACAAATTAGCCGCACACCATTGTCTATATAGTGCGAAGACAGGCACAAAAAGGTAGAAAAATGTAACACTTGTTTCACTAATGAAGTTACTTAAGGGTAGCAATAGACATCTCATGATCCACAAACTGGTCTTTGACTCTTCAAATTTGAAGGTGTGAAAACAGTAAGAGTAGACAATTAATTTTTGTTTTGCTGTGGAGAACTAACACCATTTTGCAAGCCAGTATTAGGAAAGAGAGGGTAGTACTACTGTCTTGGTTTTCAAAGGATAAAAAATGATAGTACATACGAATTTGAACAATCACAAAATTAGATATCACATTTATATTGGCAAAGCTACAACTTTGCATGCAGGTCAAATCTCAAGAAAGAGAACACTCAACAGCTCAAGAAACTAAATCTTAAATCTCAAAATATCACAATTGTAACAGTATGCCATCAGAACATTTAGAAGAAATGCAAGTGCATCACATCTTTAACAACCCAATGAAAGGGTAGAGAGCTAATTAAAAGTAATATTTAGAAAAAAAAAGCAGCTACAATGGTGAGTACGAGATAGTCAAAGTTATTGATGTGTTGAAAGATTATCTTAATGCTAGAAACCAGCTTTTGTATGTAAATATTTGATCTGCTGCCTATGAATGAATTTGTGTCAGTGCAATGAAAATTGAAACATTAAAATTCTTACATAAAAATAAATTATATTCTACGCTCAGGAATTTCCCCTAATTTGATTGGTCACTGGAAATCAAAATTTTAAAATCTCTATATCGGTTACAGACTTTTGAAAGTCCTGCAAGAATGTTAAAACACCTAAAAAAAAAAAAAAAAAGGTATAGTATAATACAGTAGATACATTTAGTGTTTAATAAGAAAACAATTTTTTTTAAATCTTAAGTCAAAACAGAAATTTAAGATTATAAAATAAATACTACAGATGTAATTCAACTCACATAAGTAAGAATTACATTCCACATGATATTGATTTTGCATAACAGATGCTAGATGCACGTTTTGATTGTAAGTACAGTGAAGAGATCATATCTGTGTACATAGATGAAACTTAAATACCAGCACAACCATGGCATTAAAATTGAAAAGAAAAACTTGATGCAGAAAAAAGCCCAAAAGATGTGTTTCCTGTGATACTTTAGAAATTAAATGGCAGGTGGAGCAATGGGGAATGGGTAACTGATGATGGACGGTTCAGTGGTTGTACCATGACATACAACTTTGACAACTTTGATGCTTTTCTCATCACATTACGTAGGTTTGTCAATTATTGCAACACCTGCATAGCTTCTTCCAATGCCCATGGAAGAGGGAAGCATGGACCATGAGTCAGTTTTTGGATTGTATACCTCCACTGAAGCCAAGTTTGCTGAGCCATCATCTCCACCCACAACATACAGCAGCCCATTTAAGGCAACAACACCTAGAATACAGATAAAAACAGAATGAAGGATAAATACAGACATATGAAGTCTTAAAATTTCATTTAACAATACATGATTATTGGTAGGCATACCAGCATTTCTTCTGCAAAATGACATATCAGCAACCTGGGTCCATGTTTCTGTCTCTGGATTATACGCTTCAACACTTTTACGCACTAGAGGTCCATCATGACCACCAACAGCGTATAAAATACAATCTAAAACTCCAACACCTGCACCAGAGCGCCTAACTGACATTTCTGGTACACATGACCAGCTATCCAAATCAGGGTGATAGCATTCTACAGTAGAAAGACACTGACGAGATGCTCCATCATAGCCACCGACCTTAAGACAGAGTAGGGTTCAAATAATGAGTAGTCTATTTTGGGTTTCGAAACAAGTCATGCATATGTGAATTTACAGCTGATAGGGATACTTACTGCATACAATAGACTGTTGACCACCCCAACTCCAACACTACTTCTTCTTGTAGACATTGGTGCAATCAATCGCCACTCATGTGTTCGGGGATCATACATCTCTGCAGAATTAAGTCCTGTTGACCCATCAAATCCTCCAACCTGATTACAGATACAAAATCCCAAATGTAACCAGAACTGGCGTGAAAAAGACAAAAAAGGGGGAAAAAAAGCCCAAAAAACTTACAGCATATATACAGCTATTCAAAACGGCAACACCAAGTGTTGAGCGTCGAGCTTCCATACTTGCACATGAGGTCCACTGATCTGTTGATGGATCATAAACATCGACAGTTCTCACTCTCATGGACCCATTGAAACCTCCAACTGCATAGACTCTACCACCAATAATGGACAATCCAGCTCTGTAATTAAAAAAAGAGTTGAGGAATAGGTAACCCAAGGACAACTCTCAAAAAGTGTATGCATAAAAGCATGATAAAACTTGAATACCTGCAGCGCCTGGTAGGCATTTCAGCAACTTGGTACCATCTCTCCTCCTTGAAATCAAAGCACTCTACACTTCGAATAGCTTTTGGAGCTTGTCCACCTACAACGAGGAGAACCTGCAAGATTTGATAATTAGTTCACAGTCAATTGAGAAAGACGTTTAGCAGTGTATGGCCTTACTTTTGGTAAGCCTACTGGCTGTCTTGGTTTAGTTCTTGGAGTTTTGAAAGACAATTTTTGTTCTCCTTTCAATAAGTGATATTTAAATGCTTCAATAAGAAAGTCCTTACCTGCAAAATAAGATTGCCGGGGTAATCAAGAAATGGATTAATTTTGACAAGATAATATTTATACACAAAATTTTAAAATTAAGAGAAGATTGAAAATGCTTACACTGAAGATTTGCTTTTAAAAGTGGTTCTTCTTCTACACGCTGCATTAAGTACTCTTGAGAGAGCAGTGGTAAGCGTACATGTTCCATCAAGAGAGGGAGCTGGGTCTGTCTTAATTCGAGATCATGATGAACCCAACCAACTACACACTCAAAAACCTGAACCAACACATAGATAGATAGAATAATTCATAATAACAAGTACATGTAAGTAATTGACAAAAGTTTACAAAAATTTTACCTTTTCTTCTGATGGAACTGTCAAACGATCACTACAAATAAGTTTTGAAACTTGTTGAGGAGACAAGGTGAGAAATTCTTCACATTCTACAACTTCCCTGAAGTACAAAATTACTCAAGTAAATATTTTCAATCAATATTGCTATACATCAATACTGGACTGTACATACGAAAAATGTTGTTCTATGTAGGAATCTGCATGTGACAAGAGCTCAAGACATCCATGGAGGTCTGCAAAGGCTCTTATTCCGAGGCAATTGGTAGGGTGCAATTGACCTTGCAAGAAGTCGCAACAAGCATCTCTCACATCAGTGAGTTGTAGCAGATTCGCTGCTGGCAGTAAAACCTAAAGAGGGAAAATTTAATATCATGCAGGTACAGATAACCAATTTATAATCTGTGTTCAAATAGCCTGGGACTTTTGAAGTACCTGTACATTTTCCTCTGTAACATGCACCTCTGAGGTATATACATAATCAACAAGAAGCTGCAATGCAGTTGAATCTACACCTTGCAATGTCACACGATCTGATTTACTTTCTTCAAAACTTGTGAACATGGCATAAAAATATGGGCTACAGGCTGCAAGTACCATTTTATGAGCTGAAACTTCTGAATTATTATCTGATATAAGTGTTACATCACATAATAAGTTTTGCCTGCAAATGACAAAAAAATAAAAGTTTTCAAATAACTGCTCTTGATTTGCTACAATACTAGAATGTGATATACTTACTTGCGCATGACATTCATAACTTCAAATGCTCTGTTAGTATGATGATGATTATGGTAAGGGGGTTTTTCCTTGGCACCAGATCTAGGGAGGTGTTTTTGAGAGCTTTCATCCAGTGAATTTTGGCTTGCATATCGTAGCAAAAGACAGCTGGAAAATTTTGCAAAAACATCGAATTACCAAAAAAAAAAAGTCAACATGGTTAAAAAATTAACTTTAGAATGATAAAGTTGATTTGAAATAGACCAGTAGGCAGACCTATCAACAACAGATTTGGTTTACGAATATTGTCATCAACTTTGAACATGAAGTGACACAAGATAAATTTAATCTGGCTGTGGCACATATTTCATCGACATATTTGCCCTTTGAACTAAGGAAATATTCGTAGGAATAGGTTATACGAGCTTTCGTACCTTCCTTGTTTGTCCGAACCATTTTCCGCAATAGACATTAGGTTTAAAGACGCAGCATCCATTTTGATGAGAGACAAATAACAAAAGGCAGAAACAAAAGGGACCTTTAAAGCGACAACATTACGCGAAGGGACATTTCAAATCACGATTTTTGTCCTTGTCTTCCAAATCCCAACAGTACACAACCAGTGGTTGAGTTGAACTAGTAATGAAGAACAAAACAACAACAAAAACAACAACAGACTATTAAACAGTTGAAGAGGAAGCCACTGCTGCCACCACACTAACTTATTTTCTAGAAATAAAGCAACGCCTAGAGACAAAATAAGAACCTACACCACCAAACTATGCAAATAAAAAGAAAACTTTACTTTTTTAAAATAATCATTGGTTGCCGTTGGGCGATATTCCTGCATACAATGCGTTTAAAATAGTTACTGGGGTTGGCCAGCCCTGACTGATTGGATGAGGCAAAGTTCAACTTGCGACGCAAATCACCAGCGATTTAGGTTTTGTTTAGCACCCGGATAAGTGAAGGCCATGTGGCGAGTTTTAATGAGAATTATGCCTTAGAGGGAAAAATGGCACGTAGATTGAACGGAAAATATGCCTGATTGAATGAACGTGTAGACGAAAAGATTTTTAAACCGTGAATTACGTTGGTGATCTTTAACATTTCTTTTCGTTGTTTCTCACACAACGATCATCGACCACGATAACTCAAATATCTAAATGAGCAGTATCCTCAATCGCTACTACATCTATCAGATGTGGGGTCAGCGACCCTGACCCCGGGTCACTGATGAAAGGTGTGTCAGGTCGTTTGTCATGCGCAATCAAGAAAAAACATGCGACTTTGAGTTTCTCGTCTATACCATACCGCATTCGCGACAGACTGGAGGACAGCGAGTTGTGAAGTCAGGGACGTAATCGCACCGTCCGATATACATAAAATTCATAGACCAGGCCCCATGTTCGTAAAGCAACATCTTTCTGGGCGCGGGCTTTAAAATGACGGGGGAAAGGGAGGGGGGGGGGGTCGACTCCAGTCGTCTTCAGTGATCCGCCTGAAAGGTAGGCAACAAAAACAAACCCAGTATGTAGGCAACCAACAGTGCATCGCCCCAACAGTCATAAATCTGTCAGTCGGATACTACACGACACCTGCTCCCCCCTTTCCTCTCCTCCACCCGTTCTGCTCAAACGGTTTAATACTCCATGAAGCCAGGGGTTTGCTAATACACGATTTGGGTTGATTACTAATGCTATAATTGTAGTTTTACGAATTTCTATGGCGATTTAGTGAAATGATGGGGATCGATTTTCAGAGAGGCACAAATGTCTTCATGACTGACCTGTCATTGCCAAAGAGGCTGCTGGCCCCGTTGGACCGAGTAATATCAAAAACACAATATTGCATAGTCACGACACTTGACATGGTCAGAAAAAGAAAAGCTTGGTTTTAACAAACCTTTCGCAACTAGGCCAATAATACAAGGCCAGGCACGGCTTTAATCCGTCTCATGCGTATGGGGAAATATGTCCCGTTGTGACTTGAGTACATGTAACTTTGCCTAGCGGGGGATTGAAAGTAGAAGAACTACCAACAATTTTCATAAAAAAGAATTAGGTAGTGTCCAATAATGACGAATGTAAATTTATCACACAGTACTGCTGAGTCCGATCCCGTGCTTGAAAGGAATAATATTTCAAATAACTGTTCATGAAAAGTATGGGTCCGGAAAAAATGCTCCACGAAACAAGAAAAGCTTCGACCAGATTTTGTGAAGACGTGTGAAAGGAAGACCATCAGTACAACCACCGCTGCCACATCTCGATCAAAGATATACCCGCGTGAGCCACGCCGGCGCGCCTCGCCCGGTCCCGCCCGGTCCCGCCGCGGCTCCGCCCACCACCCCCGCAGCCCCTCCCCTCTCACCGCGGGCCGCGACCCCATTGGCCGGGCCGGGGGTGCAGCGTGCAGGAGGGCGGGGCCAGGCCGGGTGCCAGGCCGGGTGCACGAGCGCGGGTCAGGCCGGGGGTGGTCTTCCCCGCGTCGCCCGGCGACCAACTGGGCCGCGCACCAGCAGACGACGCAGTCTGCACACGGAGTCCGGGAGAGACACATCGCCCCGCGGAGGGTGTCCCGTCGCGGTCGAGGACAACGTGTACTGGTTGGGCGCGGCGGAGCGCCCGGGTGGCCGCGCGCGCGGAGGGCAGCAGAGTGTTGTCATTTGTGGTGAAGGTGGGACCGTATGATCCCCTTCCTGTGGCGGCCAGCGGCGGCATGGAGGCGGTGCATCTTTTGAACAGTGTGCCGTAGTGAAAAGGAGAACAGACGTCATCCGACCCGCGGGGGAGACACGTGACATCCAGGTATATAGGTTGTTGCCTGCTCTGTTAGCCGTCTGTTCTTAATTTTAAAAAAGTTTAAGAACTCCTCTGAGTTTTTTTTTGTCTTTTTTAACGGTGTATATTTAAGGTAGAGTTCGAGTTAGTTGGTAATCTTTTTTATTGTTTGTATTTCACAAAACTTTGAGCGTGTTCTTGACATGGAAAGGTGTGGAGCGGGGCTGCCGACTTGAATAATCTAAGAAAAATAATAAAGTGTCAGAGTTACCTCACTGAAAAAAGCAAAGGGGTGCTAACTCCTACCTAACTAAAACTAATGTTTTAGTGCCTTTGTTGCACTAATTTTTAGGATCTTTAGGGTAATTTAGTGAAAATGTGTTTAGTGCTCCAGGAAAGGCACGACTCAACACATTTGTTTTACTATAGTGCTGTGTTTAGTGGACCTTGCTTGTTAAGGTAGGTCTCCTGCCGAAACCGAGGGGGATCTCAATTCTCATGAGAGTTTTAATAATTATTTTAGAGTGTGCCAGGCGTATCGGAGCGTACGCGCCGGTGAGAAGCGGGTTTGCCTACTTCCAGGGGGCATGGCGCCTTGCGAGCAGAGGGAGAAAGGAACCCAATTTTACGGGCGCGTGTAGTAAGGGGAAACACCCGGTAGCATGTACCAGTACCATATTGCCAAGATTGTCTATAAGGAATGAGTACTTGAACTCTGACATAAAACGACTATAACTAGGCAAAGGCGCGACATTTTACCTTTTATTTAGGTAGAGAGAGAGCATGCTTCGGCCGACATTGAACCTGGAGGAAAGAATATTCGAGGCGAATCATTTACACCGCGATAACTGGTAATCCGGCGTTTCACTCGACCTTTCCCCCTACGAAAAAGCCGATTATTGTATTCTACTATATGTATCTCAATTGAGTTTTCCAAATATCTATTGTATTTTTTAACTTCAAAATAACACCTAACTATTATGGAAATGCAAAATTCTTTCTACTATACGTGCTCGGCATTCGCGTGCATCGGAAATTTATTGCTACACGCCTCGAATTGGCGAAAAATGTATAGGGTAATAATTTGTATTTCTAAAACGTTACATTCAATTTGTACTGTTTTATACTGTATAAACTTTATACTAGTATAATGTTGTTCTCATGACGTGGATTTGCGCTGATGTAGGGCGATATTTTGATAGGGGACTGGTTGTCTTACGGATGTCTCTTGCTACTGTTTATGTGACTCGAGCGTCATTACTATTGTAACGCCCCGCCCGACAAAGGGAGGCCACACTGCGAGCCCCAATCGCTCTGGATGACGCCCTTCTACAGCCTCACGCCCCTCCCTCCCAAAGGCGGCTGCCCGTCGCCGCCCGCCGCCCGCAGCTAGCGCCTGCGTACCGGCGCATAGGCCGCCCGCCGCGCTGCTGGGCTCAACTGGTTTGCCTACCCCGGCCGGCGGCAGGCGGCGGCGGGCGCGGCGGTCGACCCAGCCCCAGTTGTCAGCGAGGGCGAGGGGCGGGGGTTCTCAAATACTAGTCTGTTGTTTTCGTGCAACGCTCGGCAAAGCGGGCTATAACGAGCTGAGAAGTGAAATATTTCCTTTCAGATGATGGACATCATTACAAAAGTTAGTACACATATCCGTCTTTGTCGTATCCAGTAATCACACTTGACAACGCCGCTTTATCCAAAAGCGATTAACAAGCGTCATACCACTGTGATTTGACGCAAATTATAGACTAACCCCCCTCCCCCTCGGGCATTAGACGTGTGTTGAATGGTCCCAAATTTGTCCCAGCTCACAACTAGAAGTTGCTTCTACATTGCGCAAGCATGCTTTGCACTCTGTGCAGTAAATTTTCTTGCGCTAGGCTTTAAAAAATGAACGGATGTTGCGTTTAGATCCCAGCCCAGCGCTGCAAACAGTTTAGTGCACACTGTGAGTTTCTTAAGAACAGCTCTTTGTAACGTACGAAGAGTTTGGAACCTTTTTAATAGAAGCAAAGTCTTTGAGTTACAAAGACATCCGTTTTTATTTTATTACAAACCGAGATGGTTCGTAACATGAAAGAAAAGTCGTTTGTAATATAGCTGCCGCCGGATCTTTATAAGTTACAAACCCAATGCTCTGTGATAAGGACAGTGCTGTTTGCATGGAACTATATAAAAGTGGAAACGAAAAAGCTCCGATTCGGACACTCAACGTATAGTAGTGCAGATAGAGCTCAGCCCCAGAATTCTTCTCAACGTAGAGACTGATGAGGGGGATGAGTTATGGAAGAGTCTAAGTACGGAGAGCTGGACGGCGACGGTGTGGTCAGGTAGCCAGCCAGGATAGCTTCAAATCTTCAAATCCTTCGTCCGAAAACCCCCGCTCAGTAGGCGCACGGGCGTGAATGCGCCAACACGTTTTATTACCCCGACAATACGCGAGAGAAGTGGACGAGGAGCAGATACAGACAGAGAGAGAGGAAGAGAGAGAAAACGAGAGGGAGAGAGAGGCGAGGGTTTCATGAATAAAGATGCCTGTCCGGGGGTTGTGGTGGAAACAACGTGGTTATGGAAAGCGCGACCATGCCCGCCCCTCCCTGGGCCCGCCCGCCACGATGGGAGGGCGAGGGTTGGGGAGAGGTCTTGCCAAACTCTACCCCCCCTCTCTCTCTCTCTCTCTCTCTCTCTCTCTCTCTCTCTCTCAGCGCGGGCCAGCGGGCCACACGATTTGTGACCGGAGAGGCGGGCCGTGTGTGTAGGTGTGAGTGTGTGTCAGCGCGAAGTGCGTGTTTACAATTAGGCATTATTAACGGCAATCCAGTTCATGTCCATATATTCGCACTTGCACACGGCACTTGCCATACAAGAGTGTTTGGGTTTGCCGTGGCCCACACACCATGCGCGTATTGGAAGCTCATCCATAGTCTGTCTATACCTGTCGTTGCGATTTGGGTTTCAATACATCACAATCCATTTACTGACCTGGCAATTCCTCAAGAATACTGAGCGATTTTACTGCAAAATAGGATGTTACAAAAATAAAGATAAAATAGCCAAAACATAATAACAATCAAGTCCCAAAACGAGAGCCGTATGCGACAGGCAGAAAGAAGAATGACTGCGTAGGGAGGACGAACAGATGGACCCGAGCAATGTACACGGAGAGGGAGGATGGGGGCGGGGAGGGGGAGTGGGCGGAGGACCCGTGTGTTGTAAATATCATTTCTTGTTGATGAATCTGAATTGCCGCCGGCCGGCCCGGACCCGGACCGCCCCCTTTATTAGATTTACGCCTGTTGCCTACGGAAGTCATTACTACGAGCCACACGCCGCGCGGACTCTCATCTCCGAGAATCTGTTATTCAACTTTACTAATTTGACTTCTCTGTGTTTAATGCGATTTGGGAGTCGGTCGTTATTGTGGTGGTGGCAGCGGCGAGCACCCCCTCTCTCCCAACCCTCCGCTCCAACCCCCTCCCGCTGCGCTGAGGGGACTACTTTGCTCTCGTCACCGTCGTCTCCTGCTTGCTGCTCTGCTGTATCGTCGCGAGCGTCTCGAGACTCGCCGAGCAAACGAGGAATAGGAGGAGGAGGAGGAGGGACCTTTAGCTGCTTGCCCTCCTCCCTTCCTCTCCCTCTCCTGACGATCGTCAGCCTCCAGCGCCGCCCTTACCTTTGCGGTTGCCCCAAGCAACCGTCGTGTCGCGGTGGCAAACGCGGCGCCAGGACCTGGGGATAGTCAGTGATGAATGGTGACGGGCGACAGCAGCGAGGCGGGGCCGTCAGAGAATCGAGTAGAAGGGGTCGCTATCATTGGGGGGTGAGGGAGGGGGGGGGGCTGGTTATGAAGTTCCGCGGATAGGAAACAAAGTGGTCTTTTGCAGGGTGATTCCTACTTGGATTTCTGCCAAGACCGATTGCAAATAGGCACAAATTATTTTCTTCGGCGACGTGGTACAATCCTACTTGTAAATTTACAAGGTTTGTTGTCATTTTTAACAAAACATGTTGTATGTCGAAACAGCACGTAAATTTACAATGACATATTGTAATTTTTTTTGAGACACATCATCTGGACAATTTTCCCGTCAATCTACGACAAATGCCTCACAGTGCCTCTTTTCCCCCCTGTTGCAGGGCCGTAGGGACATGGAATCGCCGCCGGCGTCCCCGGCGCCGGCGCCGGCCCCAGCAGCCCCGGCCTCGGCGCCGGCCCCGCCCCCGCAGGTGGGCACCGTCAAGCTGCACGGCGAGCCCATCGTGTCGCTCGTCATGGAGGGCTGCGAGCGCCTCTGCCTCGCGCAGATCTCCAACACGCTGCTCCGGGACTTTTCCTACAACGAGATCCACAACCGGCGCGTCGCGCTCGGCATCACCTGCGTGCAGTGCACGCCCGTGCAGCTCGAGATCCTGCGCAGGGCCGGCGCCATGCCCGTGTCCTCGCGCCGCTGCGGTGAGTGAGCGAAACTGCACGGCCGCGCATTCCACTCGAAATTTTGTTAGTGGAAGTACCTCTGAATGTGCTCTAGAGTTTGCGGGATTGCATTCTCGCTAAGGACGCAGGATCCATGACGTCCTAGGGAGCAGGCAAGCCCGCAACACTGGAGCGCATTGAAAGATACATCCGGTCCATAGCTACCTACATACTTCTCATTCTGTCTTACCAACTTTCAACTTTAACAAACTATTCTTCTCATTAAAACGCGACGAAAAAAAGGGGACACAATCAAATAATTGGTAAATCAGTACACACTTGCCGCAGACAAGTTGGTTTGCGCTCCGCCCTTCTGATCGGTCCCTGGGGAGACCTCAACGCCAGGCTGGCCGTGCAGCGGCCCGCGCCCCTTTCCAACACCATTACCTAGTTAAACGGCATTCGGAATCTGTTTTTCAAAGAACGCGTCTGCTACTTCCGTATTTCTGGGTGAAATAAAACGGGAGGGATTCTCACAGGCAGGTCCATGGACTTGTATGCCTGCCTATGTATTTACGGAAAAATGATTAACTGTATAGACAAAACCACTGTGTTCAATGAGGGATACGCAGTTATATTTTAGATATGTAGCTTATCATGTAGCTAAACACCTAAATTTTTAGCTAGATAGCTATTTTTTGTGACAGCTAAAAAAATAGTTATCGCCTATTTAGCTATTGTTTAGGTATTTAATAGCTAATCCTTTTTTTTTTCGTGTTGCTCCTCCCGTCCGCCAGGCATGATCACGAGGCGCGAGGCGGAGCGGCTCTGCAAGTCGTTCCTGGGCGACAACACGCCGCCGCGGCTGCCGGAGGACTTCTCGTTCCGCGTGCACCACGAGTGCGCGTGGGGCTGCCGCGGCCTGTTCCTGCCGGCGCGCTACAACTCGTCGCGCGCCAAGTGCATCAAGTGCGTGCTCTGCGGCCTCTTCTTCTCGCCCAACAAGTTCATCTTCCACTCGCACCGCACGGGGCCGGCGGCGCGCTACGTGCAGCCCGACGCGGCCAACTTCAACTCGTGGCGCCGGCACATGCGCCTGACGGGCAGCCCGCCCGAGGAGGTGGTGCACGCCTGGGAGGACGTCAAGGCCATGTTCAACGGCGGCACGCGCAAGCGGCTGCTGGCCAACTCGCAGCACCACCAGGACCGGTCGGCGTCCAAACCAGCGACGCCCTCCCAGCAGCAGCAGCAGCAACAGCAGCCGCCGCAGCAGCAGCAGCAACAACAGCAGCAGGCTCCGCGGCAGGACGGCGAACTCGGCCCCGGAGGGGCGGCCAACGCGCCACCGTCGCCCGTCAAGGCGCACCCCACTAGCCCGTCCGGGCCCAGCCCGGCCAAGATGAGCAAGTCCTCGAGCAGGCCCAGGACGCCGCTCGACTCGCCGCCCGGCGCCACGGCCGCCCCGCCGTTCCCCTTGGCGCCCGGGCAGTCCGCCTGCCTGCCGCCGCGGGGGCTGCACCTCGAGTGGGGCCCCTGGGGGCGGGCCAGCCCGCTGCCGCCGCTGGGCTCGCCGCTGCCCCCGGCCATGGCGCCGCCCCCGCTCGGCCCGCCCCCGCACCACGTGCTGCCCCCCTACGCGGCCCTGCCCTGGCTGGCGCCCAAGAGGTCGCTGCTGGCCTTCTCGCCCGACGGTAAGTACGCTGGGTCGGCGGTATGGGAAGCTCGGAGACGGAAGTGGCAAAGCCAAGGTCCTTGTCGCAGGTGTGGTGCCCCGTGCGTGGGCGAGCGCCCTGCTGCCGCCGGTGCCGCCGCACCAGGCCCACCAGGACGCACTCCGCTCCTCCGCCTTCCGGCCCGTGTTCCCCGTGCCCTCGCTGCCGCCCGCCCTCCTCTCCCGCGAGGTGGCCGCCGAGTCCCGCGACGCCCGCGAGCCGCGGCAGATGAGGGACCCCACCGCCGAGCTGCGGGACCTGCGGGACCTGCGCGACCTGCACCGGGACATGCACCACCCCGCCGACCTCACGCGCGAGGTGGCGGCCGAGGAGCGCAAGCCTACCCCGCCGCCGCCGACGGCGCTGGGGGCCAGCCAACCCGCGCCCCGCATCGTAGACGAGGTCGACAGAAAACCCATAGTGGTTGAGGTAAAATGGCACCCCCTTCTGCCCCTGACGCGCTGTGCACTACGATTGAGCGCGCCCCCTAAACGCGGTAACTAAACGGCGTGTGCTTGACCAACAGGCGGAGGACGCGACGGACTTCGATGTGCGTAGCAGTCGGAGCTACGAGGACGAAGAGGAGACGGTGGACATCGAGACGACCGAGGACGGCGATGACATCGTCATGACAGCAGACAGCCCCGACACTGGCGAACACCTTCAGGTAGGAGGATCAACAGTTAGTTGTTTGTAGTTTGCACGGCATATTTTTTCAGCGAGTCGGTGTGTGGAAACACCTCTCTTGTGGCACGCCACCCCCTCTCCTCCCCCTCTCTCCCGTCATTTTGTTGGCTAGTCCTCAATAGGGACTCAGCGAGCCCCAAAGGCTCAAGTAGTGCCGAGTCTATCTCACCCCCCGGGACCCACCCCTCTTCCTCCTCCCCAAACCCCGCGCGCGTTCGCCCCGGTCACTGAGGCGAAACCGTTTGTCCGTCCTGCTCGAGCTCCACCACCGCGCGGCGCGGCTCCGTGTAAGTGTCCGGCCCGGGATCCTCTCCAGACTTCTTTCCAGCTGGGCCAGTAATTACGCGCTGGGTCT
>NW_026267173.1:1560211-1562654 GCF_000697945.3 Frankliniella occidentalis | reverse complement strand
CTCTCTCTCTCTCTCTCTCTCTCTCTCTCTTATAACACACGGCTAAGTGTGCAGTCTCTCTCACTGGCCTTCAGTGCTGCGAATAACGCGTCGTGTCTTTGCCCTCTCGTCCTGATCCCCCCAGCTGCAAATAACATACACCTCGGCGTGTCTTCGCCCTCGCCCCACGCCCGCGGGTAACGCTGCTGCTGAAGGGGCTTTGCAGGGACCCCCAGGTCTTTGCGACTTCCGGTCCCGATCACAGATGCAGTCGCCAAAATGTTAGAGTTTGGTCAGTAAAAATGAATAGAAGAGGCGAACATTTTTTTGTGTGACAGCGTCCGCGATCGGAACCGGAAGTTGCGAGATCCGGCCGTGTGTTTACTGCTGGACGGTAGTGTTAATAACCCACGCAATGTCGCAGAGCTGAGCACGCCTCGGGGAGATGGTCTTAAATTAACAAGTTTTAAGCAATAAGGACAAACTAAGCAGCGCCTTCCGCCGTCGACGGGCGAGGGAGAGGGGGAGATCGCGTGCTAGAGAAGGAAGGAAATGGGAACGGCAGAAGGAGAAAGGTTGCTTCCGTACCTTCCGTCTCCGTCACTCTCGCGCGACTATTTTCGAACGCGCGGCCGCGCAAGGGAGGGCGAGAGAGAGAGAGAGAGAGAGAGAGAGAGAGAGAGAGGGACGAGGCGGGGGCTGGACAGGGGATGAGGGGAGGGTGAAGAGGGAGGGAGACGGAGCGGGCGAAGAATACTTACGATTGTTGTCGGCAATCATGCCCGGCCATCCATCCGACAAGTTTACCTAATGCATATTAACGACTATTTAAGGCGGAAAGAGCGGCCCGGCAGCGGCGCAGCCTCCGAGCGACGCTCGCACTAAAGAGAGAGAGCGAGAGAGGGTGAGAGAGAAAATAGGGGAGGGGGGGGGGTGCTCTCGCACCTTAATTCTGCGACAACCATTCCAAAGAGATTCCCAGTGACTCGAGTCGTGAAAGCGGTAGCGAAGGAAGAGGCGGCAGGCAGGGCGCTGCGAGGAGAAAGGCGTCGCGCGCGGGGATTTCAATGCGGCGGGCCTGACTGCCATCGAGAAGAAATAATGAAAAGGACAGGAAAAGCAAACAGGAAAATAAAGAGTATCCTGTTCCAGTGAAAAAGAAAATAACGAGGACCCCCGTCCGGGGGATACTCGACTTTAATCGCATTAAGCTCGATTCTTTTTTTTCTATTCAGTGAATTTAAATAAAATCATGCGGCAAATTGTTCCGCGATCAACAACACAAACACCAACAAGAACAACAGTACTATACGCACACGCACACACTTGCGATGTACACCATTAATTGATGGCGGCGTCTAACCACTCAATTATTATGTGTTGGACGGCGAGGGGAGGAGGAGGAGGCAGAGAGGGGGAATCGATTAAGGGTGCGTGCGTGTCTGTGTGCGGGTCGCGCGTGCGTGTGGGTGCAAGTGTGAGTGTGTGCGAGAGTGTGGGTGTAAGTGTGTGGGTGTGAGTGTGAGCGTGAGCGTGTGCGTGTGCGTGAGTGTGGGTGGGTGTAAGTACGCGGATGGCCGTGCTCATCATTGTCGATTACAGGAGATTAAGCAAATCCCGACAACGAGCTGGCAGCTGGTTACTGCGGGAGGGAAAGGGTTCCTGAGCATCGAGGAGCAGAGCGGCCACGCGCCCCTCCCGCCGCCCGCCCGGCCCCTTATACGCCGCTGGCTGGTCAGGCTACACACACAAACACCCCCACCCCTGTCCCACTCACCCCCTCGCGCACCGCAGCGAATGAGAAGGGATTCCGTGCAAATAACACACTTAGCCAAAGCTAAACTTTCATCGATCAAGTGGTGCGAAACGAATGCCAAAAACGACGATTAGATGATGTTACTTTTCTTTACGTTGGGAAGGGTCGACGGCCAACGCTTTCCCGCCGAACCCGAACAACGCCCCGCTACCCCATATGCACCACAAATCTGTTCTTGCTATAAGTACATTTTCTTCATTTTCTAGACAGTGTTGCTTTTGAGACGAAAAGCTCGCTCAACAGGAGCACATTGTACTCAAGAATAGCCAGTACACGAAAAAAATGTACGAAAATCAATAACATATTTCTGTGGGTGCGCTGGGACCAGCACCAGGCACAGCGTAGCTCTCATGTTGATTAACCTGTCAGGGCGGAAGGGAAACCGACACGGCGTGGCGTCGCGTGGTGTGGCGGGGATGGGTGGTCTCCGGACTTGTTTACAGGTGACCCCTCTTTGCTGACCAGACACCAGGACCCAGGGTCGGCCTGACGACCCTATAAGAGCTGTTTGGCTAGAGGGTATTTTCCTCGATTATAAGGAAACAAAAACGTCCAACGCGAAAAAAAATTACACGGTGAAAATGGTTCTTTGTTGTCCAAGGACCATCAAGGACACCCCATGCAATTTTTAATATTCCGTCCTTGAAT
>NW_026267173.1:1554072-1559471 GCF_000697945.3 Frankliniella occidentalis | reverse complement strand
TACTGCTACTGCTACTGCTACTGCTGGTATTCAACTCATTGGATTCGGAATACCTTGAGGTGCGTTGCGCTGGCATTGTCACCCTCGTTGTCACCGGGGGTTGATGGGGGTGGGGGGTCGGTATGACAAGGAGGGGACAGAGGTAAACAATCCTGTGAGTGATGACTCGCCCAACCCGCTTTTACTTAATTATGTTTGTGTGTCTCGGGCGCGTGCCGCTGCCCTTGCCTCAGCACGCCTCGCCAGTAGAGCGGTTTCTGCCCGAGGTAGCCGCGAGCAGCCGAACAATCCGTCGGGAAAAAACAGTCATCGCATAAAGATGTTCGTTTCTTTTCAAGCCCGCCTCTTCTCTTAAGAGTATACACTCGCGCCAATCGCCCGTCGGTTCGACCATCCACAACACTCTCATCGAATAATTGATTACTCATGCCTCAAATTGCGGCGGACTATGGTTACGATCTGATCGACGGCCACACCGGATCATGCAGTGATCATACTTGCAGGCCAAGGCGCAATCAGGCAGGACCCCTTCCCCTCCTCTCTCGCCCTTTCCCCCTATCGGCTCCTCCCCCCCTCCCCTGCTCCAGCTCGGGCTTGGCCACTCGTGTGGAAACCCAGTTTGCTGCAGTTTCGTATACAGTAATCGCGCACTAAGCTGTAATCGGCTTTGCGGATACAATAAACTGATTTTTTTTCTCCCCTACCTCGTCATTCTGTCGGAGCGCGGGGCGGATGGGTCGCGGTGGGCTGGGCCCCCGGCTCCCTCCCCGCGCTGTGTTCGATATCAAAGTCCTAGCTGATAGGCCAGAGGGCGGTAGAGACTAGACTCTAGCCGGCTCTGCCCCTGGCCTGCAGGCGCCCGGGGGGTTGCTTTCAAAACTCTGGGATGTACATAACCGTGTCTCGCGCAGTCGATGGCGCGGCACCCGCGCCCGCGGGTCGCCGAGGCCGAACATTCTTGAATTCTGCAGTAGCTGTAGTAGGTGTAATGCGGTAAAACCAATGGCTGATTTTTTAAGGGCAGGGGAAATGTTGAGGAACAACCATAATTTGAGGGTAAGCCCACAGATTTTAATGATGTCCCCTAAAAAAAATTGTGGGAATTTTCGTCATTGTTTTTACCGTGAATGCATTATTATTCCAGCGAATTAAAAGTACTATACAAGAAAACCGCAGAGATATGTTTCATTACAGGAAAAGAAATATCTTCCCGGGCGTTGCAACAGCAGGCTGCGTTCTCCCCTGCTTCAGATCACGCAAGTTAGTTGAACGCCGCGACGACGTCATCCTAATTTTTTCTTTCCCACCCACTCGACGTCGTAGAGTTTGCAGCAGGAGCAGCTCCGCTTACACTTTGCTCTGCGCCATAACGTTACACTTTGCCGTGCCGTCGCGGGCCCCGGCAGGGCCGCAGCCCCTATACCCCGCGCGGCCACCCCGCTGCTCTTGCCCTTCAAGTCCCGCGTGGCGCGTCCCTTAACGCCGCGCCTGACAATCACGGGCGCCGCCGGCCCCGGCCCGGCCCCGGCCCGGACGGACACGGTGGAGTGTAAGTATAGCGCGATTGACGCTAAATGTCATCACTTGACCTTCTTCTCGCCCGCTTCGCCACCATCCACCGCTCGTTACAACCCAACTCCGTATACCCCCACACCCTCTTTTCTTCCCCTCCTCCGGATGACATACCCACCGAAAGCATAAAAAATAGGTGTATTCTGAGTCAAAACGTGTGCATTTTTAGAAAACGTTGAGGAGATATTTTTAAAACAAAAATTAATGTTGACCGGTTTGTATAAGAAGAAAATACTATAATGGGTACTTTTGTTGAACAAAAACAGGACGTATTTTTTTAAAAGTAAATGTTGATGAACTCTTTTCCCCGTCAGACGCCAGAAATGACAAATTAATATTATCTTTCAGTCAATTAAGTTTCTTAACTTTGTTTTTTAGGGTGCTTTTCTCTGCCCTTGATTTTTTCTTTGCTTCGTATCCCTGTTCTTCTTCTCTATCCGCTTCCACTTCCCATTCCGTTTCGCACCGGCAGCCATAACGACATGTGACTACGGAGTGACTAGAGTCACGGTCCGCGCCTCTCTATTACGCGCCGACACATTCAATCCGGTGTCGCGGGGACCGGGGTCGCCCGGCGGGGGGAGGGGAGGAAAAGGGAGGAGAGGGAGGGTGAGGGAGGGCAAAGGGGAAGGGAAGGCGTGAGGGCGCGGCGAAGCGTGGCGTGGAGACCAGTAGGGCGGGCGAGGCGCGGCCCGGCGGCGGCGCCAAGCAGGCAGCAGGGGTTGTTTGCCGGCGCGGGGAGGCGCGCGCAGCAGGCCCACAGGCTGTCAGGTGGCGGTGGTGCCTCATTGACTCACCGACTACTGGGCAGATATGGGTGGCCGCCAGGGGGACGCACGACACAGTCGCGCGGGTCGTGCGTGGCATGCGACAATAAATAACGCTTTCATCGATAATTAAACATAACATGTGGCGCGTTGCGTGAAACCCCAACGTCATATCCCAAAACTGCACAGTTTTCTTCTTCTTCTTCTTCTTTACGCAAGTGCTATAGGGAAATTTTAGACAGGAAAAATGTGCACAAGAAAATTTTCAACAAGAAAACTTTCAACAAGAAAGTATCATACAAGGAAATTCTATACAAGAAAATTTTATACAAGAAAATTTTAAAAATAACGTTCCGTACAAGAAAATAAAAAAAAATCTTATATCAGAAAATTTGGATGCGTTTGTTTGATGGGCACAGAGCAGAAGTTTCCTTTCCGGTCCCGTGGCGGGTCGCGTCCCGGTCGCTCGCAGAGACAGAATAATTACTGGCCGGATCGAGAGATTGGGAGGATTAATGGCCTGGGCTGGGCCGAGGCCGGGGCCCGGCGACTTTGCCTTTTTAGGACTCGCACGGGCGCGCAGCAATCGCAGGAGGGAAAGGACCAGAGGGGTCCTCGCAGCGGCCGCATGGCCAATCGGGGGAGCGTGACCACCGGCCCCCCGGCTCTGCCGGCGGCGCACTGATTTCGGTCAGGGGATTCCGGTGGAGGCCGAGGCGGAAGGTTGCGGTTCGCATCTGAGGTTTCCCGGAGCGGACTTACTGCTACGAGGCTTATTCTGGTACTTTACTTAATGACCTCGATTCCACTCATTGGATTCGGAATACCTTGAGGTGCGTTGCGCTGGCATTGTCACCCTCGTTGTCACCCATCTGACCCCCTCGCTTGATCCTAACGTTTTCCATATTTTTTTTTAAAGAAATATTTCATTCTCCACCAAAACCGACTAAACGTGACTGACCTACACCAATCAGAGGCTCGCTCCTGCATGTAGCACTGCGCGCGACCAGACCAATTGAATGATTGATTACGTTGGGGTGGGTGGCGGGCGGGTAGGGGTGAGAGAGAGAGAGGGTGGAGGGGCAGCGGGTGCAAAGGAGGCGGGTGGGCACGATATTTGCCGACCGCTCCTGCCAAAACAAACTCCAGTGCGCGCTCGCTCGGGTGGGCGCTCCGGCGGGCCAACACCTCGCCTTGTCGTTCAATAACACTTTCCGCGCCTCACACACCCTCAGCCACAACTACAATTACCTTAGTCGAGCTTGCGGCTGGTCGGTAGATTAATGTAGACGGGAAGAAGGGAAAAGAAGCGGACGTGGGAGAACAAGTGGCGCGAAAAAAGAAATTATCTTCCATGCACGGCGTTGTCCGACTTAGTGTCGATTCGGACATTCGTTACAACCCTCAAGAAGTGCTACCTCGCAAGATTACTTATCAGAGACTTCTTCTTTTTTTTTCGTCCCCAATGACCCCGAGCAGGACACGACCCCCTCCCCCTCTTTCCCTTTGCGTCCTCGGGGACTCGCGGGGTCCTGATCGGAATACGACGGTCTGCTAATTAGACGAGGATGCCATTTTATGCGCTGTGAGCAAGCGTTATCCATCAGTCCGCCGGGCCGGCTGTCAGGAGTGTGTGTGCATGTGTAAAAGAGAGAGAGAGAGAGAGAGAGAGAGAGAGAGAGAGAGAGAGAGAGAGAGAGAGAGGGAGGCCCCTTTGCACATGTAAAGCAGGCCCAGGTACTTAAAATAATTCTCCGTCCTTTGTTCTACGAAATATTTTGTACAACTAGTGATCGATGCTAGGTGAAAGGTGAGGCGAGAGAGGGGTCGGGGCGGAGAGCTCGTCCTCGGGCTTGTCCTTGTCGCGGGGGTGGCGCGGGGGCGGCGCCACGGCGCGACAAGGAACAACGTCGCCGTCGTTGAGATGGAACGACAAGCGAAAACAAAAAAGGAATTACCGGTAATCCCTCGCGTGTCCCGGCGGGCTTTAATATAAATGGAGTCGTATTCTTAAACGGGTCCGGGGCCGTAGTATTTCATTATGAGACTCTCGCGGCGCTATTGTGGGAGGGCGCTGGCGGCGCTGCGACGCCCAGCAATTAAAATTGCATGTCATTGAGGGATGTTTCAGCGGGGTTTAGGCACGGCCGCCGGCCTCCGAGAGTCTCTAGGCCCCTCAGAGTCACTGCAGCCGGGCAGGGCGTGTCCGCGGGGTGTAACGCACGCTGTAAGATTACCCCTTACAAACTGGAAAAGCAAAGGTGCCAAGTCAAAAGTCGTGCCCTTTTCAGGGGTGCTAAAGAAATTTTTGAATTAGTAACTCTGTAAAGGCCCTAAAGAGCCCTACAGATGCCAAAAATGAGTTCCTTATAGGTACGACAGCACCTTTGTTTTTGTAGTGTAGAGATTCCCATTATCAACAAACGTTATTAACAAACTCTCGGGTGAAGGTGGCCGCCGGTAAGGCACCATAGATGATGTGGTATATTGCCTTTAAACGCATTATCTATGAAATATCAACACCTGTTTGAAATAGAACATTTCACATTTTGGAAGAAAATAACTACAGCAAGCCCACACGGTTCTACCCCCCTCCCCCCTTTCTCTCTCCCCCTCTGAAGCACACACGTATCATATGGTTTGGCCCAACTCATTCCGTTATTGTTCGAAATTCGGCGCGCGAATCTGCTCACAATTCAGCGCTTTTGTGCGGCCGCGGGGCCCGGCGCGGCGCGCAGCTTTATTTGAACGCCCACAAAGGCGAGCGCACGCATACTGCACGGCAAACAGCGGCGAAACAATCGTGTGATAATAGCTTTTAATCCAGCGTCAGTTAGCGGCGTAGGAGCAGAGGGGGAGAGTGGGGTAGGTCAGGCCAGCATAAGCGAGCGAACGGTTTGAGCGAGTAAGATAGAGTGCATAAAGCGATCGAGAGAGCGGGGGCGTCTCGGGAGCGGGATGAGCTCTAGCGCCGGGCCTTGCGGGGGCAGACGAGTCGCGGCTCAGGAGCGCAGCACCGCAACACGTGCGCGCGGGAGGGCTAATGAGGCCACGCGGCGG
>NW_026267173.1:1546759-1549468 GCF_000697945.3 Frankliniella occidentalis | reverse complement strand
GGGTGGAGGAGGAGGGGAGGGAGAAAGAGACGCACATCAAAGGTATCGCTATATATGCTCTGCTGCGAGCGCCGCCGGTTAGAAATAAAATAATTTGACCCGTGCCGCGTGGTACGCAATGCCCAGAGGCGTCGAAAAGGCAGCGCGACCCGCCGCGCCACCTACACACACTAGTCTGTGGGTGGAAATGCAAATGTACTGAAAACTGAAAACCCTCCAAGTGGATGAAGGTGTACTTGTAGGCGTGCGAATTCTCACTCTCGACTCTCGAGCACTTTAGCTGGCACAGGTGTCGATTTTGTTTTTGTTTTTTGAAATTCCACACATTTCTTGCATTGAGGGGGCGTACACGTACATTGGTACTGCAGGAAAGCAGTGATTACAAATGGTTACAAAATATTACTTTGTGCAACTAGTGATACTTTTGAAACAAAAAATATCGTCGTGGATTACTCCTATTACGAAGGTTATACTACTGGCGACTTTGTGGACAGGTGTTTAGTGAACGTTGTATGCAAGAAGTCCAATAAAGCATTCCGGTAAAGCTGAAATGCAGGGAATGCGGGGAAGAAGAAAACGGAAATCGCAATGCTTTAACATGGTAACTTCCGTTTTCTTCTTCCCCGTATTCTTCTGCATTTCAGCTTTACCGGAATGCTTTATTCAAAACAGTCAATTCTACACGATTACGGGGCACCAAAACAAAAACAAAAAAAACAACACAAAAACACAACAAACAATGCAGAACACTGTGCCACAACACTGAGCTGTCAGGTGAGTGAGTGCCTCTTGGGGCTGGTCCCGTGCCGGTGCCTGCGCGGGTGCTGGCTCGAGCCCCACCTAACAATCCGCAAGCGTGCCGTGGCATTCGCCATGCCAGCCACGTCCACACCACGCAGCCACCGAGTCGACCGGGGCCGGGCCGGGCGGCAGCCGGCAGCTGGCAGCCGGCAAAGGGACTCCGGGGGGAAAACGAGGCAAAACAGAGCAGCCGACTCAGAGATAGAGAGGAAAGATTAATAAGGGCCGAGATCTAGAGGCGTGTGGCGAGAGAGAGAGAGAGAGAGAGAGAGAGAGGAACATCCCCTCTGCGTGAGAAGAGATCAGTTTAACAAGCCAGCCAGGTGGCTTGCTGATACGCTCGCCCCTCCGCCCTCCGCATCCCTGCGCCATTTTAAAACTGGTAGTTGCCACCAGAGAAAAAAAAATTGCTGTAATGACGATGGTTTCAAAACACTGCAAAACAAAAGTGGTGGTAAAAACGACATAAGATGAAAAAATAATGCTGCGTCGTTACACACACACGGCGAAGGGAAAAAAGCTCAAAAAACGTCTCATGTTTTGGATATGATTCAGTATTATACGGTCCCTGGAGCTTACATATGTCGGCATTGTCATTCCGCCGAAGATGGCTCTTCGTGCTTAAAGCGAGGACCGTTTTGTAAAGAACTCGCGCGACTCGACGACTTGCTGCCCGCCTATATTTAATGATGTGCCAACAAAACCATCCACCTCCGTACAGGGGCTCCGCGAGAGCACCGCGACCTGCTGCCCGTAAAAACTTAATTTATACTTTTCAATTAATCCTAATTGTTTGGCAGGGCCGCCGGCGCGGATTCGCCCGAGCGCCACGGGGCCATGAATTGTTAACCGCGACCAGCGCGAGGATTACTGGAAAATGAATTTGTGAAAAGCGCCACCCCCTCCATGCTCCCTCTCTCTTTCACTCTCTGCTCCGCTCTCGCCTCTCTCTCTCTCTCTCTCTCTCTGAGGTGGAATGGGTGTTTGACTGCATGTCTTTGCACACGCTGAATGGCGGGCTATATCGTGTCTTGCCTGGAGGGATGACAGGGGCACATACACCGCACTCTGCAACAGCGCACTCGAGCTCACTGCACTCGATACGATACGATCCACAGTGTTCGCCTGATGTATTTTCTCTACTACAAAGTATACATTTTCCAGTGGGGGCAGTGTATGACCTGTAGGGACCACATGAGAATGTTTTGACCGAGTTTTTGACAACCGCAACCTCTTCGAATACTTGTCTCAGACGGAAGTAAGAAAACGGCTGGATTGTTATTTGCCGACTGTCCGCATGACAGATAGCCGTGGGCGGTCGTGAGCATCAGAACCCGAAAGGCTTGTTTGACCGCCGCTACGTTGGCCGGAGCCATGGGGAGGGACAGGGACAGGCGGACAGTGTATTCTCTAGTGTTTCGTCGACGTGAAAAAATGATCGCCGCATGAGGAATTCATCGAGTAATTCATTCATCGAGTAATTCATCATTTAACAGTGTGTGTAGGCCTAACGATGGTGTGGCGCAGGGGTTCAACGTTTTGCATTTCTACACATTCTTTTAAGTATCAGAAGCGCGAGGCTGTTGGGTACTGCAATCTGGGACAAGAAGTCGTGGCTTACGTAGTGGGGCGAAGCGAGGGGGAGGCAATGGTGAGGCGAGGCGTGGCGCGAGGTGGGGCGCGGGAGTCGGGAGGTGGGGGATGCGCTCTGGGAGCGTCCGGGAAATAACAGGGCCATAACGGGCCGCACCGCACCAGCAGGGCAATTGAATCTGTACCGAATGACACCCCACCGACGGACTTCATGTACGATTTTTATTTTCCTTCCGATCCGGATCTTCCGTTTTGTTCCCTTCTATCTTGCCCCTCCTTCACGCTTAGCTCTGAGGCTCCTTGTTTTCTCTCTAC
>NW_026267173.1:1545632-1545899 GCF_000697945.3 Frankliniella occidentalis | reverse complement strand
AGGGTGCCGCGCGCTGTACACAACAGCCTTCACGCCGTCACGCACACAACACATTTCTCTCCAAGAAGCAGACGACCCAATCTTAAGTTTCGCAGTCGGCAGGATAAATAACATTCGTTTCGCGACGAACAGGGAAGGAGGGATAGGGCAACAAAAATAAATAGTAATAAACGCGCGCTGAAAACCGGGAATACCGGAATAGAGGTCGGAAATTCGTAGGAGGAGACCAGAAATAATGGACGAACCGGACGTAAAGGGTAAGTGGGA
>NW_026267173.1:1541430-1544937 GCF_000697945.3 Frankliniella occidentalis | reverse complement strand
GGTGGGGGGGGTTGACGGTACACATGAGCCGGTGAGCCGCGGTGCCGCAGGCGGGTCTCGAGTGGAGGATCGCGTTCAGATAAGCCATGAATCATTGATGGCTCGTTATGGCGGGCGGAGGTCCGCGCGGCGGGCCCGGCCCGGGCGGCATATGTCACGCCCGGGCACGCGAGCCGGCCGGAGGTGTCATTATGCCGCGACGGTCGTTAAGTACAAACAGCGCAAACGCACGCGCCCCGCTTTGCGTCACTAGTCGCAACATCTCGCGCTCTGGCCATATCGGCGAACTATCGGCGTGGATGTGACCTATACAACCCTAAACAAAACATGCAGGGATCTTTTTTCTCCTTTCACTCCTCTCGCCGGAGACCTAAATGACCGGTGAGAATGGGCGAGACGAGGGGGACCTTTTTTATTTCCCTCTTCGTAGTGGGAGTATAGGGTAGTTTGGTAGTGTAAAGGGGGTTGGGTAGAGAGGCAGAGGGAGAAGGACCCGCAAGCAGACGGGTGGAGGCGGAGGGTGTGGAGGGAGAGGGCCGTAGGGGCGCCAGGTGCGGCGCAGCGAGGCGCCACGGCCCCAATGACCCGTGGCCACTCTTCGTCCGGCTCCACACGTCGGAACGACAAATAACAAGCACAGTTCTCAGAAACACGTCCACCCGAGGACAGGGAAAAAGTACACGTCTTCGCGAACGCAAGTCGAAAGACAGAAAAATAAAAACAGTATAAGAAAAAAGAACAACTTCTGTATGGCGTTGAAAAACTACTCTTATTGTCATATTAGGTTACCTTAATCGAAACATTAAATAAAGGAGGCTATCTTGCGACTCTGTCGGATCGAGTTTCCATCCCTTGTGACTTTACACAAGTGCGAGCGAGAGAGGTGGCTCGTCGGAGGGACGGGGATGATCGTCGCAGACGGGTGCGGGGAGGGTGGTAGGGTCACGGAACGTTGCAACCGGTCCCAAGTGGCCGCAGCTTTAACGCTCGCAGATAGATATCACGGCATCTGTCGACTCTGGTTTACTGCCAGCACCCCCCCACCTCCCTCTCTCTCCCTCTTTCTCTCTCTTCTCTCTCTCTCTCTCTCTCTCTCTCTCTCTCTCTCTCAACATGTGTGTACATCTGTGTTCGATTTGCGGCTTCGGACTTTTTCTCTTGAAGAGGCACAGATAGTTACACATCTGATTATGGCCGCGAGCAATCGTCGGACTCGGTCAGAAGGGATTAATTAATTAAATGACGAGAATCTGTAATGCGGATCGAAATGTGGAAAACGTTGTTTCCGTCCCTTTGGCGTGATATGGGCTGGGCGGCACTGCTATTTATATTCCCGCGTCCCAGTGACGTTGAATATACACCTCCCCTCGTGTATACCGCGGCCGAACGGGGTAGTTGGGGGATGGCGGCTAATCAATTATTCACGAAGCGTTCCGCACACGGGTGGCATATTATCTGCAGTACTGACATTCTAGTTTCTAGTTAAAGAGTGCAGGATACTTTCACTGTACAGAGGAAAAATTTCAAATAAATATGCATATGCACTTTTACTTCGTCAAAACACCCACCCAACCCAAGATGTCGTTAGTTTTACATTTACATGTTGACATGTAATGACACTGATTGTTTATAAACGACCGAGGTTGCTAACAAGAAAAAGGGCAAATACAGCGTAAAATCATGACAAAATGTTTAACAGTGTACAAACCACCCAGTCAGAGTCGGCCACAAATTAATGGTGACAAAATAGTCATTTTTGCAGTTAACTGATTAAAAAATATGTATCAGCAAAAAGTAATACCTGGTTGTTAATATGATTGTGTAGGGAATAACCATTGAAACAAATTTTCGCGTAAAATAATCACCGTCCTTCACACATTTTTTGACAGCACGAAACGGCGCATCCTTACCGATTCAGATTTCAGAAGTGCTCACAAGAGATAATGATCGTGAAATCGATGACACTTTGTGGTTTTATGGTGTCGTTATGATCGAGCAGTCGAGTCAGGCACAGAAGTCGTGTATGTATTTTTCCTTCCCCATGCTAAACTGTGTGTCCTATACTGGCCACGCCACATCACATCAGATAGTGCCACCACAAAATGCATGGCGTGCTACAGCCTTGTTGTAAATACAATAGTACGCGTTCTCTCCGCCACGACCCACATACAAAGTGTCCGCATAGCGACAAGGTCTTAAATCCACTTTGAAGCTTCACTCCGGTAGACGTGTCGGCGAGCAGCCCAATACCTAAACTCGTCTTTCACCTAGGTCCCGTTGAGGGTCCGAATACTTATCGTACAGTGAGCGCTTGCACAGAGCGGCCGCGACGAGCTCGACGCCGAGGGGGTAGGCAATATCTCTCGGCGTCGCGCAGGCATGCGCAGCACGTTGCCTACCCACCCGTCGTCAGGCGCCCGAGAGCAAATGGAATGGTGAGGCGGAAGACGGGGATGAGTCCAAGGTTATAACGCCAGACTTCCCCCTTCTTCCGCTTCACCATTCAGTTAGACAAACGACGACAGAGCACAAGCTTCTCTAAACGGTCAACCGGACATTTTCAATGATTTCTTTATAATTTATGATTTTTTTATGAATTGAATAATAAGATTTGCTTGTTTTTCTCCCACGCGTTTCGACTTTGTTTTCTTCGCCGAGCAATTATTTTGACGTTGTACATTTAAAACGTAAAATTTCAAAAACTATTGTAAAATTACAAGCAAATGTTATTAATTTACAAAGATCAAAGATGTGTTTCACGGTGAACAATAAAATTAAGTTTTTAATCATTCCTGTTTTCTTTGGTTTCCAGGTCTCGCCGAAGCACCAGCCGCGACTGCGGTCCCTGTCCCCCGAGGCCGGCGAAGAGAGTCTGTGGGCTGTGGCCACGGCCCGGCTCTCGCTCGAGCGGCGCCAGGAGCACCTGTACCGCCACCTGCACCTACTTCGAGGTGAGATACGAACTGTCGCACATTCGACAGATGAGATTCTTTCTCTCCATCGATTATTCGCGGTGGGAGTAAAGTGTTGACGTTTGGTGGTTGGTTTTGGCTACCTCGGAACACGCCCCTTTCCGGCTCCGCTGCCACCGGGCCGGGGGGATGTTTCACCTCTAATCCGACTTAAACGGGCAGCGCTCCATTAATTGAGACTTTGGCCTCCTCGTGAATAGGCGACCCGGGCGACACGGCCGTGGTGTGACGGTACGAGGGGGAGGGGGCAGTTTGGGACAGCGCGTTGAGGAACGTTGAGGATTACAAGTTGTAAATGACGAACGGCAAAGAGGCGGGCGGGGCGTGAGGTGGCGCGGGTCCTGTTTTCATGAAACGAGGGCGCGTGAAAGAGCGGCAGACGGGCGCAAATAACGTCACCCAAACATCCGTTTCATTGCTGTATTCGACTGTTTCTAATTTGGACCGCAAAATAAAATTGCTGCAAATTTGCAGGGCTACAAGGCCAATAAAATGAGGTTATTGTGATATTCTTGACGAAACATAAAAATTCATG
>NW_026267173.1:1531310-1540890 GCF_000697945.3 Frankliniella occidentalis | reverse complement strand
GGGGGGGGGGGGAGACCCGTGCGTGTGTTTTGAAAGTTGAGCGGAGAGCGTGACCTCATCTTTCCACGCACTGAGCCGCCCACGACTCTAAATCCCCAATTAAGGTGTCCGCTTCCCGGCCCTTTGAGTCGCGGTCCAAAGGGTGCGGTGCAGAGAGTGCTAGGTGGAGGGGTGGCGTCTCCCTTAGAACGCTCCCTTCGTTATGGCGGCATGAGGAGACCGGTCCGCCCTCTTTCATTTGACTTTTCCGTGTTTTGGTGTCCGAAACTGGTCGCGTCTAAAGATTAGTAATTATTTTTTTCGTGGAAGTGCGGGTGCTTCACGCGAAGAGGCTAATCATCGTGATCCTCCATCATAAAAGGTTACTTTATTTTTCAAAATAAGAAGGATTTATGATTTGTTCTCAGATGGCCGCGATCCACTGCAGCCCTTCCCTCCCAACAAGATGGGTCTGGACTGCTCTACCTGCCACCAAATCTACGGACCACTGCTGCCCGCGGGTCAGTCCGAGGGCAAACTAGTGCCTTGAGAAAAAGCAGGCGGGGAAAATCAGTACGCAAATGAAGTGAAAACTGCATTGTTTCAAGTTACTCAGACTAGATAAACTCTTTTACCTATAAAAGGGAATACGGATAACGCGAGATACTACTTGCTTCACTCTTCTTTCCATTACGTGTCATTTATAGGACTACATTTCTTTCATAACTAATAGCTCGCAAAATCCTGAAGGTTTTCATAGCTATACGTGCCTCTATTGTCGTCTCACTTATGGTACACAAAGAAAAAAAATATCGTGATTTTGATTTCCAATTAAATTTTATCAAATCGATTTTATAGTAAGAATGATTATTGTCTGATAATCATGATGTTGTACAGCTAAGCATTCATAGTCTTAGAACTCCGATCTTGGGGAGAAGGTGTTGTAAATATGTAAGTTCAATGTAAATTAATCTTCAAGTATAATCATTGTTAAGTGTAAGTATAAATTATTATTGTTCAGTTAAGTTGTTCCTTTTCAATCAAACGAGATTCTTGTTGGCATGCATATTCAATTTGTTGTACATGAAATACAATTGTTAAGCCTTTTCTGAGACGTGATTTCTAACAGTAACGTTCCGCAACTCCTATTGTTTTGAAGTTTACAGCCTACTTACAGAAACTAATGACAATCATTTCACAACACACACACGCAACACGCAATAGTACCGGCAGACGCGCCACTTTGCATGCAGTGTGTCTGTTTGGGTCCGTTGTGGCGGCGAGACGGAAAATGAAGCCATCGACCTGAGTGCCGATGAAACTGCCTTCGCGAAAAAGTCGTCTCAACGCGGCGGCAAGCGGAAGGGAGAGAAAAAAAGCAGCAATAAAAAAAAAAGGAACACCACCGACATCCATTGCGGGCTCGCCAAATGGAGATCAATTTTATTGGCGCGACACGAGATGGCTTAGCACCAAGAGACACACTGCCAGGGAGGGGGAAAAAACACGGCGTGCGCGCGCGCTCGTGTGAGGAGACTGGCCGGATTGTCTTTCCCACACACGGGGGCGTCAGGATCGTTTTCTCGCGAATGACGCTACTTTGCAGAGGTTGCACCCGCGACTATTGTTGTTCGGCGACTCATTTCCATTTTTATCCGCGTCCCAAAGTGTTCTTTCATGGCACCAACTAGGGCTGTTGGGAAAAACACACGCACACGAGCGCACATCAGAACTCTCTCATTTACGTTCTCACAGCAGGGCGCGCTTTCTCTTCGTGTTGTTCGGTTCCCAAATGTCCCCGTTGATGAATGCCGCGTGTTTTGCTTTGGCCCCTCCGCCTACATTTTGTAACGAACACGCGCCCCGGGTTGCTCGCGGCCCCATCCCACCCGCGGCCGCACCTGAGATCGCCTCCTTTCACGGTCCATGTCCTGGACGCGGCGTGAGGCGAGGCGCAATCCGGATGGCCAACGATATGTAGCTACAAAAAAGAAGGGAGAAAGGCGGAAAAGGAGAAAGGGGGGCGGCGCTCGGCGCGTGTGGCGCAAAGGGAATGGGAGATAAAGGAGCAGCCGCAAACAAGCGCCTTGACTCGGCACATAAAAAGAGACATGAGCAATAGAAAACGTGTTGGTGTTTCTTGGGTGTCCCGCGTAGAGTTGCTTCACGTCCGAGAGAGAGAGAGAGAGAGAGATGAGAGGGATGAGAGGAGGAGGGCAGGAGGGAGAAGACGGGCGGTCGGCGGGAGGGAGGGTTGGAGCGGGCGTGAGCCGCCCGCGCCGCCATAGAGTTGCGGGTTTAAGTGAATTATAAGCAGCGGAAGACCCAGGGGAGTGCACATGATGTGATTTTACCTATTTCTTGATATGATTTCATTTCCGTATGAATATGTAATAACCGAAGGCTGCCCCAGCCCACACAGTGCTTACACCTCATGCAATTTATAAAATATAGTCTACCTTTTTTTTTTCGAAGCAGAAACATCGAAAAGAGGGAAAAAAGCATATAGTTTTGAGGGAGTTAAGGAAGGGGAGGATGGGGGGAGGAGGGGGGGAGCAGCTTGTTGTGGGGCGGGGCGGGCGGCAGTGGTCCTGCTCGGGCTGCACGTTGCTCCACAAGCCAGAGCTAGAAATTGATAGCGGGATTATCCTCGAGAGTGCTCCCCCGGGTCGCAGCGACTCACACTGCAGCGTCCCCCACGCCTACATGCTGCGTGCCAGCACGTCCTTAAAACTCGACGAGGAGGTCTCCGGGCTCTTTCCCTCTTCACTTTAGGTTTTGTGCCTGGTGCGAGAAAGGCGTGGCACGGATCTTCTAGCCGTGTACTGTATTTTGAAAGCACAGAATTTTATTGGGTTAGTTGATTTTTTCACCAAGGACAAAAAACGACGACATTGTTCCGGTTACAGTGTCATCATTATGTAGGTCCTTCGTCAGGTGCTTATTTGAAAACCTCGAGATATAAAGACGTATACCAGAACACGCCCGTCCCCTCGCGCACCCGCCGTCACGATTATTCGTCTCATTCCTTCTACATGGTGCGCAACTCGCTCTCCCCTCATGATCACAACGGCTTGCCGGGTGTCGGCTACTTATTCAACGCGCGCCAGGGGTGTGAGAGCGAGAGGGGGGGTAGGGGGGTCACTGTAGTAACCACCATGTTGGCAGCCGCAGCGCACCCACAGTATACGACACCAGAATGTGTTCTTCTCTACCCCCGAGTCTCGCTCTCTCTCTCTCTCTCGGTCCACCCCTATCGTAGCCTGCGCGTTGCTCGTGTGCGAGTGAGATGGAGAAAGAGGGGGTGGGGGGGGAGTAAGAGAGAGAAGGAGGAGGGAGCACAGAGGAAGAAAGAGGGATGCGAGAGGGACGGCGCGTGGGCGCGGCGCCGGGGAGAAGGGCCTTGTTAGCCGCCAACGCGTCGGCCAATAATACGGTCCCGAGGGACGCCACGCCCGGCCACGCCTGGCCACGCCACGAGCGTCTTCCGCCGCTGGTTGGGTCGTTCTTTCCGTTGCGTCTTCACCGTCTTCACACTTACTGCCCCCCCCCCCTTTTCCCTTCTGACTCACATTATACACTCTCTGCAAGTAAACATGTGTGCAGAGCCCGACGCAGTCTTAGGGTTTGAGTAGAATATGGACTCTAGAGCGAGGTCCGAATGTCATTTACTACGACAAGGGTTTGATGAAGTAAGAATAATGTTACAATGACTCGTCCCTCTTATGATGTGTGATCCTCCAGGTATACGCCTCTTCTGCCCGACTCACGGCGGCGAGTGGGATGGCGTGCGATCTGTAAGCTTCTCTTCCATCGAGGTTCGACGAGGTTCGGTCCGCCAACTGAATTGAGATGCAGCGCGCCCCGCTTTGGCGGCGCCATCCGACCGTTAAGAGCAACAACGCGAAAAGCCCTTATTTATTTTATCAATTGCGGGCGAGGGGCGAAAGAAGCATTCGGCTCCCCAGAGGACGAAGATTGATTTGTGTCGATGCTTTAGCATCATGGAACGAGTTTACAGGGAGCAACTTTCCCAGTGAGAAATGAGTTTTCTTCAACGTCGATTCGACGTAGAAACAGTCGAATAATCCTCATTTTGTCTCCCAAATCCACATCTTTTCGATATTTCGACGTCGATTGGACGTTGAATCCACGTTCCGATTTCTCACTAGGATTTGGTCCATTCCCGACCCGACAGCCCAGAATAAAGGTGGACATGGTTCTTGTGGGTTTTCGGAAAAGTAAGCCTGGTTTTACGTATTTCGTTAGTACCTTTTCGCGATTTTAGGAAGAGGTCTAAACTTCGTGAGAAAGGCCAGGAGAAACTAGAAACTTGAAAGTGTATTTTTATATTAAAAATCAAAAATATGTAACAACGCGTGGAGAATTGGCATAGCTGCGAGCTGCTTGTTCAAGAAGGAGAGCATGTGCTTCCCTATTGCGCACGTCTCGGCGGCTAGAAGTAAAATTGCGTACTCAACAAACACATTCCGTTTGGTTGATGGTTCCGGCGAGGCGCACCATCATCCCCGGCGCGCACGTCTTGAACGATCGAATTCCGAAGCAGCCTCGTTTGGCGCGGGCGAGCAGACGTCACAATAACAACTCACCTTCGCTCGGCAATCTACCGCGTCACGCCTTCGAGGAGGAGGAGATGCGGGAATTGGGCCGCACTCTGGGGATGAATAATGTAAGTTACAGTACAGTATCAATAATCGGAAACCAACACAATTCAGTGCAACGCATATCCGGACCATATAACTAGAACATTTAATGATTGAAACCTAATTCCCTTGGCTAAAAAGTCAGAATTCCATCGATCCCCTATGCTGGAAACGGAATCCCGGAATGATGCGTTTTTCTAGATGTCGATCTATCTCCCTCTGCAGCATCTCTGTCTCACGAAAGGGCCGAACAGAGAGTTCAGAAAAGACCAGTGTTCGAAAAGGTAACATCTGAATCGTGCTGGGTTTCATGTTGGCAAAGTTCAAGGCACCAAAAGCCAGCATTAATCTTTCCCCAACAATCCCAGCCTAGAAAGACAAAAGTGGGCTTACAGCAGGGCTACACGGCTACAGGCAGCGAACAGAGTGTGAAAAAGAACGGTTCTTCTTCTGTGGGGTAGGGCAGCTGGGAGCTAGCGGAGGGCGAGTTTGCGGCGACGCGGGGTAGGGGGAGGGGGAAAGAGGGAGAGATGTATCGCGGTGCGGTAGGGTGTTTGGTAGTGGCCAGGGAAGAAGGCGTGGCCGCGGAAATGGGGAGAATCATGTCAACGTTCTGCCACGAGTTATTGAAAAATTATGTTGCAGCCAAACCATGATGTGCTAAAAAAAATGGACGGACGCACGCGTAAACACACGGGGGCCAGAAAAAGAGGGCTGTCCTTTTTTTCTCGCCTTGGCCCACTTTATTACCAAACGCCACACCAAACAGACGACGTGCAGCAGGCACACGTGGCTTTAGCAAATAAGAACAAAAACGAGAACGAAATAAGGGCAAGGATTCAACTGATTCATCTTTGAGGCAGGCCAAAAACAAAATAGAAATCTATTACATTTTGTGGTGAAATGCCCATGCTGAAAATCCAAATGTACGAATATCGCACGCTTGAAGGTGTGTGGTTTTTCATTAGTACACTTGTTGAAGCTTGAGGTCAGAAGTGAACGACGAATTTCCAGGAAAATTCACACCTCTACTGGTCTAAGTGAGCAGATGGAAATTCATTGAGCGACATTTATTCATTGCAAAAAGTAAAAGTAAAGATTGGGCCAACCAATGGGACATAAATTAGACAGTAACAAAAGCCATGGATGTTACTTGAACTATGGTATTACCCTGAGTCCTCAGACCGACAATGCGTATAAGAGGCCCAGCAAGAAAGCCGAAAAGAAAACTTAACAACATAAATTCCATATTTTTGCATAGACATAAGCAGAGCATGCAACTCATGCAAGGGAGCGGGGACGCGCGCGCACCTTACTGTTAGTTGGGTCGCATGCTGTGTGAGTACCCGCCCCCTCACACCCCTGCTCCTGCAGCTAATAAGCTGCGCCACAATACGGCGGGCTTGTTGCTTTAAACACGGTTATGGCACGCAACATCGAGATCATTTCGACTGAAACCGCATAATTAAAACACAGGGAATATATCTGTGATACCTTTTGTGTGCAACTAACAGTTGTTAGTGTGCAGCTCCGAAGTTGTACCCCTCAAGTAGTGTCCAACATGGCATCAGATGTATTAGCTTTCCATACTTGCGGTGTGCAACTTCTCACATGCACGTGCACACCTACCGATCTAAACACTTGCAAAGTACAGAACAACAGAGCTAAATACTTGCAAATATTAAGCTAGAAGTTGCACACTTAGTTCAGGCACGGATTAGGGGGGGGGGGGGCTAGGAGGCGATCCCCCCCCCCCACTATCGTCCCTAGTGAGCCGCCTGAAAGGTAGGCATTATGAGCCACAAAAACCCTGCAAGTAGGCATAGGCAACCGACAGTGCATCGCCGAAGTGCACAACTAGGAATTCCTAGCTTAAAAGTTGTACGCAATTGCACGTGCAAGTGTCCACAAGCGGTTGGAATTAATTCATGAGTTACTACCAAAACATTCACATGCACAAGACATGGGGTAGTGGCAGCGGTGGGAATACACCCCGTGCCACATCTGCGGTGCTACTCCGTGCAACGGTTCGCCGCGTATCGCTGAGGGAAATCCAGCGAGTTTCAACGCTGCTCCCACAGATGGCAGCACTGGTCCACATAGTCAATGGACAAGTTGGGGGATGCGCTGCGCAGGGAGGCTCTGAGAGTGAATACACCCTTCTCCAGATTTACTAGAAAACAACGTTGCAGTCTTTGTACACAAAAGGAAAAACGTAAAATTCTTTCGTAATGGTCTTCCACCATAAAAAATATTTGAGATAAAATTGTGGAGCACCTCAAAATGTTTGGTTTCATCGTATATTGAAAACCAAAAACCTTACTCAAATTACACCAAACACACTAGACGACGCTGCTGCTCACAGACCTGAGCGTGGTCGCGCCAAAACTGTCAAAACAGGCTTTCAGGCAAACACTGGACAGCGAGCAGCGCGAGCTGACAAGTTAGTGCAGTTATAATCCTCTCCGTGTAGAATAGAGCTCTCTCTCTCTCTCTCTCTCTCTCTCTCTCTCTCTCTCTCTCTCTCTCTCTCCGTGGAGCGACAAGGGTAGCGGACACTGCGGACAGTCCCCTGGGGCGGAACAGGGCGTGGCCGATCGTGGCGGCCTGATCAGTAAACCATTTGGACGACAACATGCCAGGCGATCCAGTCATCAGCCTCCGGTCCCCTTTTGTTCGCAAACACTCGACACATGCGGCGCCCCGCCCAGAAAGGGTTTAAATGGGCCCGCCAGAGGGCGGGGGCGGGCCGAGGGCGTGGCGTGTAGTGTCGCGGCGTGGTGCGGTGTAGCAGGGAGGGAAATAATGCCAGCTGGATATTTTTTCGCAAAGAAAAGTAAACAAAGTCAGTCTTTCATTTGTTTTGATCAAAACAAAGCTAGCCTTCATCTTGCCATGACTAAGGTCGAAGGAAAAAGGCATGAAAGGGGTGGAAATGGGGTCTAAGAGCTTCTAGTTTCCGGGTGATAAAAAAAAAAACTGCACGTGAAAGGTCGGTTTGCCATACTTTGCAGAGTACCGCTGTAAAGTCTACAGACGTGCGTCCCCAGACTGCATGTCTCCTCTGGTCTTTTCCTTGGAAAGGATTTAGCTGTCCGTTTGTGTTGACGAGCACAAATCTACTCTCAATGGACCGCTTGGGTAAGGATCATTATCTGAACTAATCTATTTTGGCAGGTAAAGGAGCATAGGTGATTGATTACATTTACATAGACTGGTGTTTCTGGTATCGTACCATAAGGATACACTTAATTTTTAAAGATTCTGATGTTATATGTAACATAGATTGTAACTGATTCGTACAAATATTAATTTTCTATACATTGGGCTTGCCTAGGAGTGAAAATATGCCGCGAGCCATGTTGCCTGCTGGTGTCTGCTTTGCTTTCTTGGCAGAGAGCAAAACAGGTGTCAAACATTGCGGACCCCGCCAGTGGGCTGCAAGAGGCTCTGTCGTCTTAGCAGCGGATTACACATCACCCGCGATCGCCTCCTGCGAGAGAGGGAGGAGGCCCGAGTAGTTTTAAAAACAGAATAGGATGAGCTCCAAGTGGGCGGAAGCAAATCGCACGGCTCAATAATAGACTGATGACACTCAGCTCGGGCAGAGGGCCAGTCAAGTCAATGCGACGCAGAGCGGAAGCAACCTCATCCTCCTTTCTTCGAAACGAACGCGGAAAGCCAAGAAAAGAAATACCTGAGCCATCCACTTCCGAATACAAACTGGAGCAGACAACCTGCTCCCTTTTGGACTGTCCTTTTGAGGCCTACGTGGCGAAAGTGTGAAATAATAAACAGGCACAAGGGCCGCCGCTGTAAACCCCTTACGCTGTTCGCGGAGCCCCTTCCGACGACATGATTCAGCCAAAAGCTTAATTCGTGGGAGAGCCAATAGGCACACTACACGGCACACGGCGTAGACAAAGACGAACTGCACTTTTCGTGACCTGAAGACGGCAATTGTTAAGCAATTTCGAGGGTGTTTCCCACTTAAAACCTAAGAAAAAGATGGCAGGCAAAACCATATTTTAAGCTATATCTATGTCTCAAAAAAATATAACCTTGTTCAATACAACGATAAAATTAACCAATCTGGGCCGTTTTACCTTTCGGTGTTCTAAGAGAACCCAGAATTTACTAACAGACATAGACTATCCAGTTGCAGGTGGGTCGCAGACGAGTAGCTTCGGCTTGCGGGTAGGAAGGCAGGGAGGACGACTAAGCGCGTTGTGCTCTGCCACGCTCCGCCGTGTTCACAAGTCTTTGTCAATTTGCGACCCTTTGTCTTTTGGCGGCGAAATGTGCTGCTTGCTTTGTGTTTTGTTGTGTTAGCCTCGTTGCCGCGTCGCATTATGAGAGAGAGGGGAAAGATAGAGAAAGCGAAGAGAGGAAGAGAGAGAGACAGATAGAGAGAGGAGGGGGGAGAGAGAAGGGTAGGAGAGGCGTTTTGCATCAGTCTTTCTTTGTAGGCGAGCGCAGCGCGCAAAGGGAATTTTGCACCAACATCAGCACAGGGCGAAAGGAGCAGTTGAAAGGACTTCATCACGCTCACGGCATCGATCTAATCATACCTCACGCGGAATGTACAACCTGCAGCCGACTGGCGCAACGTGAACTCGACCAGCGGAAAAGGCATCGCACACGGGCCGTGAGAGGAAAAGGGGAACAAGAAATTGGGCAGCTTCATATGGTGCGTACTCCACGCTACACTTTTAAAATGTAGACACATGTTCCTTGGGGAGTATCGCCCGCCTGTCAAGCAACAATTCTTTTCTTCATTTTTTCCCCTCTTAAATCTGAGACGATTACCGCCGTGAGGACGGCAATACGACATACGATAGGCAGGTCGTTGTGTGCCATTCGAAGAGAGGCAACTGAATACCACCACTCTGCCTTAGCTGGTGTCTGCCGGAAGCCCAGCCCCTGGAGCTAAAGGG
>NW_026267173.1:1527052-1530701 GCF_000697945.3 Frankliniella occidentalis | reverse complement strand
CGGTAAATCTCCCCACGAAATCCCCTTTTACCAGTGAGATACGAAGCAGCAACAGCGCCCCGCCCACGCCGCCCAGCGGCGCAGGATTCATTCGTGGGGATTCCCTTTCTTGTGCCGCGCGCGCTACAGTTAGGTCCTCCCCCGTTCTCCTTTTCCCAGACATTCTAATACGTTTCCAGCACAAATCCGTTTCGTCTGTGGGTGAGTCCTGCTCGTCTCCCTGCTCTCGGCTGCCGCGCCGCCCGGGCTGGCAGCCCCAGCCGAGGCTCCGCAACACACCCCCAAGGTGTAATTTCACTTTTCCCTTTTCCATGCAGGACATGGAAGAGGGATCGACACGGGCGCTACTCGGACGCGTCCCGCCGCACGCGGCCCCAAAAGAAAATTGATTTGTTTTGTAAGGCGATGGGATTACGTTGGTGTAAGGGAGCGTGGCCGGGCGCGGCGGGGCGTGCGAGGCGGATCAGTGTGGCCCTCTCTTTGAGTAGATGGATTAGCATCTACTTTTGCGTCTTTAAAAACTTTGCGGTCCTCCTATGTGCTTTGCGGAGGAGAGGCAGCGTGTTTTCTCCTTGTTTTTACCGCGTTAGTTTTAGCACAGTTTGTTTTATCTGGTTTTATGTTGTGGAATTTGATAAACAGTTATACCTGTAGCTCCGATAGTGCACGTTGCCAGGTCGTGTTGTTTATTTCGGGACATCACGGTTTTATCGATCGCGATTTCTAAATATTAGCTGGGATTTTATGACGTCAAATTTCTATGCCTGTCCTTTCGCCTCCTTTTTATTTCCACCCTACTTACCTACTACATTGGGATGTTGACCCGTAAGTCGGGCCGATCCGCTTACACAAAATTAATCAATGGGAATTCCCTGGATGTGTCCACTCTACGACCGGTAAGCCGTCCAAGCCGGGCAGGGCAGGGAAGCAGCTCTAGCTCTCATTTCTTGTTCTGTTCCCCTGTCTTCTGCTTTCCGTCTATATTTCCGGGTCGGCTTTGAGCCTTCAGCGCCCGACCCGAGTATGAACTCTGATTTCTGCTCGCCGCTGAGGGACTCAAAGGTAGAACAAGTATGGTTCTGCTGTGGTTCTCAAAGAGTAGAAAACGGAAGGGGGGTTGGGGAGGAAGTGAAGAGTTCTTTCAGAGAGGGAAAAGACCACGCACAAATAAAATTAACTTTTCCTCTTTTTACGCCTTTATAAAATTTTCACCGAAAAAAAAGGCAGCTTTCATCAATAGATTTTTCCCTCTTGTCAACGTTCTCTCTCTATGCACACATCCCTAGCTAAGACACTAGATTCTTAGCTGCAAATATACTCTTTACCACCAGCCACAATACGGCTTCGTTTCATCATCACATTTTGAGCGCTGATGTAGTCGTAACAGTTCGTATCGTCGGGTGGATTTCTCTTGGGAATACATGGGTCTCCTGCATGGTTCGACCCCTCCGGATAAGGGGAGAACAGGAGAGAGAGAGAGAGAGAGAGAGAGAGAGAGAGAGAGAGAGAGAGAGATTGGGTGCGGTACCGCCTGGTGGGGTAATCACCGATCAGCTCCAACTCAGATCATAAGCGACCGCGACGACGGAACCCCTCAAGCAGTATGCGGTCGGGGTTGCGCAGTCCAGTTTCGGAAGAACATCATAATACTGTAGATGTAGTGAATTCTCTTTCCCAAAGTTTGACCGAACTTTTTCGCTGTCGTTTGATTTTTCTTTCTATTGTTGATGTTTTCGTTATGTACTTTGAAAATAAGATTAAATTTGCGCGCTACACTTTTATCTTTGCCGTGCTATGTTCACGCTCGCACGACTCGATGAGGACACGCGCGCTTCCGAGGACGTCACGCAGGTCGCGGTGCAGTCACGCACGCAAATGCGCACGCGCCGGTCCAGATGAGGGGGACACCGTATAGACAGATTGGGAGGGCGGGGAGGCGTTTCTCACAGCTCGCGCGGGGAGACCCACACGCAAGGTGGAGAAATCCCTTCGAACTTATTCCGGGACTCATGCAGCAAAATTATTTTTCATCCTGTGATTGTGAGACTGCTCAGTGATCGATTCCGATATCATTTCCGGCTTTGCAGTGACTTGAGGAGTATTTCCGACGCGCAGCACAATGTGTGGCAGAAAGCTATCCCCCGGATGCTCTTTCGTGCTGCAAGCCTTGTTACCGGGCTTGCACAGCACACGCCGCGGGGCACGCGCGCAGCAGAAGGTCGCGCGCGCTTTGGGAACGGAAAAGCGGAAAAGCTTGTCAAGTGAAGCGCGCTGCATTTAATTGTTTCCGCTGGGCCGGCTCCCCGCGACCCCAGCCCCAGCCTCCTGCGCGGCCCTCCTCGCGGGCCCACCATCGCCGTTCACACGGAGCACACTTCATTACTTCCTGCATGCATGCATGCCATCGGCGCCACGCGCATCGCTGCGATAATAGTGAGTGAATACGCAACATTATCAAATGTAATCAAGGTAAAAACAATGTCTTATTTTTTGAGGGAAAGGGAAAAAAATTGAGGAACTCTTTTGACAAAAACCTCCTCAGATTTCGAGGAAGTCTCCTCAAAGAATGTGTGATTTTTCCTCATTTTTTGAGAATATTCTTCAAAACCGCAGGCAAGATCAGAGGACTCTTCCTCAAACATGGGAGTTCCTCAAAGTTTTCCCTTTTTCTCCAAAATGAGACATTGTTTTTACCGTGCTCTGAAAATCAAAGTGTATGGCGGGTGTCGCTCACCTGCAGGTGAGTGAATCTTCTCACACTTGTTTGTGAGCAAAAACAAATTCACACAGTTGAGAGGGTAGCCAAGCGTGTGAATGGTCATTCTCAGATCTACAAGTGTGTGAAAATTTTATCGTACACTTGTATTTCCAGTGTACTTTTCACGGCATGAAAAGCTTGAACAGGGGTCCTGCATTACAAGAAAACATTTTTAAGCGGGGCTCGTCTGAAGGGCAATCTTCCCCATCCTTCTACCCCTTCGCAGAGTGTTGACGCGAGCAAAAGGCTGTGTAAGGACTGCGAGACAAATATGCGCAAATATGGCGTAACGAAATCACTGTCAAAACGGGCCACAGCAGAGAGGAGGGTGCAGAGCGGAAGACACGTAGAGAGGGACCGAGCAAAGGGGAGGGGGGTCGTCCCCACCCCACTGCAGCGTGTCGTGTTTCATGTGCAATCATCCTGACAACCACCAAGTGCTGCTGTCCCCTGCTCCGCGTTTCATCTCTACTAGGACCCGTTTGTGTCCGCGAGTTTTAATTTTCGCGTACAACACGCCCTCTGTCGATTTAAATAAATGAGAGAGTAACCATATCTAACTATATTCTTGCGGTCCTCAGGTACAGGGTCACTTATTTATTTGTTTTGTACGAGGCCCGTCCGAGCCCGTAGAGGGTGCGGCATTATGGTGGAAGCTCTTGAACAGGGCCCTTGAAAACTTTTGAAATCCCTTGGTAAATCAGACAGAAGCCCTTTGCGGAGCCCCGGCCGGCGGCGCACGGCCCACCCGTCCAGGCAGAGCGGACAGAGCCGCCTCCAGCCCGTGCCAGTCCAAACCGGCGGGATGGCGCAAATTGCCAACAGCGCAAACTGTATGCTAAACACACAGAGGCACTGACAGGCGGGAGGGGTTAGGGGATGGGAAGGGAG
>NW_026267173.1:1525202-1527002 GCF_000697945.3 Frankliniella occidentalis | reverse complement strand
GGGGAGTGATAGAGGGGGTGAGGAAAGGGCCTCGGCTGTCGCCCCACCGGTATGGTGTCGTATCGTACGGCCGGTGGGGCTGTGGGGCTGCGGGCTGCAACAATGGTGTTCAGCCCCACAAGGGGGTTGGGAGTGTTTATATAGGTGTTTGTCATTTGTTGACATAGTTTTAACAACGCAAATGTTCAAATTCGAGAGTTAAAAAGCGAAAAAGGTGCAAATTGGGAAACATAAATAAGCATACACAAAATGAGAAAAAACATAACGTTGTTTTTCTAAGCCGCGTTCAAACGGAAAGAAAGTCGGGCGGTGGAGTTTGGTTTCAGTTTATTGGTTTCAGTCTGTTGGGCTGTTATAAGCTCGCACAGCAGCCCGGGGCCACACCGACCGCGTGGCGCCCCACCACCACGCCACACCCCGCCACCATCGATTAGTCGCTAGATCAGGTTGCAAATGTATGGAAATCGCAAAATTGGGCTCAGAGGAGCGACCCTCGCCAGCCGCCCCGCTCCACCCGCGCGCCGCCCCCGGGCGTGGGTGGAGCGGCGAGCGCGCGGCGGGGAGGGACAGAGACAGCCAATTACAAATTGGCAGCGACAAAAGAACAATTATTCTATTTGTTCCACTGGTGTGTACAAGCGGGTTTGAAACAGGGGCGCGAATGCGGATGAAAGGCCTTGTTGCGTCGATGTGTGTGTGCGAGGGAGAGTAATAGAGAGGGAGAGAAATGCCGGTGTGTGTGTGTGGGCGGGTGTGCAGCAGAAGTATTTTTACCCATTTTGCTGGTAAATTGAAGGGTGGCCAAGTGATGGCCAATCTCTTTCTCCCTTCGGGTCCTAGCCGTCAAGCCTCTTCCTGAACCATAAAAACGTATGGCATCTACATGTTTGACATCATAATTAACAAGACTAGAAAGTGCCAAGCCTTCTACAGCGAGAGGAAACTGCGTGTATCATGTCGCCCAAAAACAAACACCGCAATATAAAGGGGTGTATATAGTGGGTCTATCTGCTCAAATTTCATTATTTTCAGACGCACGTTCTGAAATTCTTATCTGCTTACTACGAGCCGAAGATAGATAGGCCACGTGCCGGACGTCTCCCTGGCACCCACTCCCCCTGTCTACCCCTCTCCCGTTTTTCTCTATCCGGGTAAGTGATCTCTTCTCTTCATTACCCCGGTTTTGTACACCAACTCCTCCTTTCCCTGCACCGTATGTTACAATACGCACATTCGCATTGTGGAGGGATCTTGTCCTGCTAGGGCTTCCACCTCCTTCTTCCACCCTCTCTTCTCGGCCTAATCCATAGCACGGCTCGGCTCCAGTATGAACAACATCAACGACCACGGGCATACCATAAACAACTTATCGATATAAATTACAATTGAAATTTACGACTACGAAACGGAGGAGTGCGTCGCCAATCCATCGCAACCTAAATAAAGCATTAATAAAGAGCTGCACAAACTGCTTACGCCGAGGGCTCGGCACGTTGACCACGGCAGCGAGGTCTGCGGAGGAGCAGAGCACACGGCCCGGGGGGAAGGCCCTAATGTGTCGGAGGGACGCCCCTTTGCTCACTCCAGAGGGTCCAGACGCCACGCCGCGCTCTCCGAATGCTCTGGAACACATGAACCCTTTTCACAGAGGCTTTTAAGTGTTGCCAACTAATTACAGGCCGGGAGCCCCCCCCCCCTTTTCCAACTTCTCCTCTCCCCTCCCCTGGCCCAGCCACATGGCTAAATGCTTGGTGACACACAACACGAAGGGGAGAGGGAAGGGGGAGAGAGGAGGGGGGG
>NW_026267173.1:1523577-1525152 GCF_000697945.3 Frankliniella occidentalis | reverse complement strand
TGGTCAGCGGCTCGACCCATAATAGACCCCATTTCGCAAAACGATGAAGAGAAGCCGGCACTGAAAGTACTGCTGGGTATGCGACGACAGAGTCGAGCCGTGATTGTAAAGCAAAGGGGGGGGAGAATTTAGGGGCTGGCCACAAGGGGTGAGGTGAGGGGGAAGGGGGGTGTCCCTTAAACTCCTTTGAGCACCGAAAACTTTCACTCTGCTCCGTTGAACGCAACACTCAACGTGCAAAAACAAAAAACGAAAAAAGAACGAGTATGGCCGCGGCGCAGAACGAGCTTCTGCCCATAGGCGCGGAGTGCATGGGTAGCGCTACAATGAAAATATGAATGGCGGACGTGTTGTTACACCACCGAAGTGGCACTACCCAATCACCGATGCAATTTATCAAGGGTGTGTGCTTTTAAAATTGCAACAATTTTGCCAAAAGGTACTTTTCTTGAAATTATTTTTCCCATATTCAATCCATTCCTTGCTAGACAGCCACCACCGCCCCGCAGAGCGGCCCTGTCAGGCCAGCGCGCGGCCCGCGGCCCAATCTGGTCGAGGCGGTCGCGCACGCGAGATTACGCGGGTGGACTACTTTCAGCTCCGACACAATTATCCGATTGAGTATCGCACACACACACGAGCGCGCGTCTACGATTGTGTGTGCAGGTCATGTACAGAGCGCGCTATCGGAGTCGGGTCGAGAGAGGGGGAAGTGAGTGGGAGGGGGGAGCGGGCTAACATCACCTGTTCGCTGCTCCTGCATCCTGAGTCACGATGCGGCCCGATTGATTTGAGTCCCTTGCACTGTAAATTTGAGTTGCCTAGCAGCTGGGCGACGTAAGATAAAGAACCCAAGACTTCCAGTCGTTCATCCATACGTGTCTGCCACCCCAACAATGGGGTATATTTATCGGTGCAGTTAGCACGAAAAATCAGGAGCCCATTTATGCAATTCTTGGGCCGGATATTTCCAATTTACATGTGCGAGCTGCGAACACCCCACAGCCGCATGCCAACAGCGTTGAGGCAACCACGCGGTAAAAACACTGTCTGACAATGAGTTTTGGAGGGAAATGGGGAAATTTGAGGAACTTCTATACTTTGAGGAAAACTCCTCACAAAATAGGGTAAAGTCCCACATTTGTTAGGAGACTTCCTCAAAATTTGAAGAGTTTTCCAAAAAGATGGGAGTAACTCAAAGTTTTCCCCTTTACCTCAAATAATTTAGACATTGTTTTTACAGTGAATGGAATCTACAGGCGCCGTCTGTGGAGGCGTCGCTACCAGTTGTTGTACACGGCATGTGGCGACTATTACGGAATCGCCTTTCAGCCTGAGGCTGTTGTCTCGGCGAGCCACCCTCTGTGCACCCTCTCGTGTCGTGTTCTCGGCCCAACCAGGCCCAACTCAGGCATATTCGTATATCGTAACACCCTGCCAGTAGGTTTTGCGGCCACTTTGCTGCACCCTACATCATTTTGAGCTCGTACTCTCCTTTGTAAGCTTATAAATTATTGAAAATACTTAAATTTGTAATACAAAAGAAACTCCCTCTCATAGTTTTCACTTTTACTG
>NW_026267173.1:1514185-1516228 GCF_000697945.3 Frankliniella occidentalis | reverse complement strand
TTAACGTTGATGTACTTAGTTCGATACAAGGAAGAATCCTGTGTTGTGTATGTGGGGGTTCAACTTTTTGAGCAATTTTTGCAAAGCCAGTTTGCGAAATGTTACCGCCAGCAGCAGTGCGATCAGATTACGGTGCAGCCCGCGGCCCTACTACGGTTCCTACCGACGTGCGGCCGGATGATTCCCCGCTCAGGTAGTGTTATGGTCGGGGCCCGAGTGCTGCTCCGGTCCCACGCACACCGCCGCCGGCCGAGCGAGCGAGAGGGAAGCACCACTCCCGTCGTCTGGAAACACGTAGCCATCCAGGCAGCCCCGCCTCGCACCGCTTGCACATGGCGGTGGGGGAGACGCCGCGCCGCGCCCCGCTACGCCGCGCTACGCCACGCCACGCCGCGCCACGCCACGCGCAGACGGGCGGGGACAACAAAACCGACAGCCAATCACAGCGCATTACGGACTTGTCCCGCCGAGCCCGCCTCCGCGCGCTGCTGCCAAGTTTTCTTGCTTGCTCCGCTTGCTCTCGTTTCGGATCGCTCGTCTGTTTCTGTCTCTGTCTGCCGTCTGCCAGTCCCCCCAACCCCTTTTCGTCTCTCTCTCTCTCTCTCTCTCTCTCTCTCTCTCTCTCTCTCTCTCTCTCTCTCACACACACACACAAACACACACACTATACACACTTCTGCTCCCTATAATTCATTAAAGTCCTAGCCTGGCAAATGTCAGGAATTCCCTGCTTACCACATTTAGTGCGGTGTGACTACAACGTGGTCACGCTCTGCTGGTTTATTCAACCCCCTGAATGCAGAGCTACACTCAACGATTTAAGACGTGTATAAAAATGCTTCTGCCTTTATCAACGACCAAACAACTTGACTCACAATTCCCTACGAGCTTAAGGTTAAGACAGACTTATTCGTGGAAACGTAGATCGAGACTCAATTTTCTGGAAATACTGGGCGAAATTTCCTGCGTTTAAACACTGGTAAAACAACTGTGCATCTTGTATACACGTTATATGTGTTTTTCTGTAATTAGCACACTTCATTGTGTTTAAACATAAAGCACACACTACATAGTGTGTGCAAATTCTAAAAATTTTCTCAGATGATAAAAAAAAGTTGTAGGTTTTTCGGAAAATTTTCCTTGACACCTGTCGTAGAATTGCAATCTAAAATTGTAAAATTACATGCACTATGTATCGACTTAAAATTCATCAACGAGCAAGTTTAGGGTGTAATAAATTAGCAAACACACTTAAGAAATATTAATTATAAAATGTATCCTAACACGTTCAGTGCGGCGTGACCCACACCGTGGGTCTCAATAGCATGGGATTGCCTACCCCTGCCGCACTCAACGTGTTAATTTACGACGATATTTTTCAGTGTAAGGGTACCCCTATACTACCTATCAAACGGCTGCCTTGATGTTCGGAAAATGAGCAAAATTTGCACACGTCTTGATGTTTAGTTTGACACCAAGTGTGCAAATTTTGAACATTTGAAAATCACACCAAGTGGAGTGCAGCTTTCTACATTTGTTTTACCAGTGAACTTCCACTTGACACTGACAATGCATTGTGTATACAAAAAGTAGAGACAAAAACGTACAACAAATATTATAAATACATTGGAAACGCAAGTGTGTGAATGTCGCACACTTGTAGGTGTGTAAATATCCATTCGTACACTTATGGGGGTAAACGTGTGAATTTTCTAGGAAAAATTCACACCTTCACCCCTCCAAGTGTGCGAATGGATATATAGGCCTATTCACACACCTACAAGTGAGCGACATTCACACACTTGCGTTTCCAGTGTAATAACACTTTTGTTCTTGCAAACGGACTTTATAACTTTATAGTTAACTTAACGATAACGATTCCGGTTATTTGTCTGATGTGACCGTTATTCCGTGGTCTCCAATCGTCCCGGCCTATTTACTTATGCCAACAATGTGTGTTTGGAACCACTCTAGTGCTTCCGACTCAGCTAGCTCGAAAATCACACACACGGTTTTACATACTCGACCGAACCGCTCACAATG
>NW_026267173.1:1507118-1514135 GCF_000697945.3 Frankliniella occidentalis | reverse complement strand
AAAAGAAACTCCCTCTCATAGTTTTCACTTTTACTGTGGATTTCAATACTAAATTTTAAGCATACGAACATTTTATCAAATTTGTAATAAACATCGGGAGGCCTTCCCCTAAAAAATTTGAAACATGGGCTATGCAGCAAGTAGCTTTCCCGAGTAGCACAATATTAAAGCTCCGCCTGTTTATCTGATGCAGCTTTTGTAATACGCACCGCGCTACCGCGCTCTGCGCGCCTCGCTCGGCCAAAGTCCAACCCCTTGCCATCCGTGAGGACGGCGAGTCGCCGATTACCCTTTTCGGATAAACAATTATGATGTGACAACCGCATATTAAGAGATAGAGCGTGTCAGATCACCCCCTGCTGCGTCCCGCTAGAGGGTGGCTGAGGAGGGAGGGGGTTATTGGCACTGCCTGCACCCTGCACCAGGCAGCGCACGCACCCAAAATATTGTATGCAATACGACCAAGAGCACACCCATTTTCATAGCTATCATAATATAGTTTCTGGTCAAAAATAAAATATACAAAAATACAGGCTAGCGAAGCAAAGGGTTTTGTAGCAGGCGTTTTTAACCAGGGTGGTTTAAAAACAGGAAAAGTCTTGGCAGTGGACGGTCCCAGGTACAAATTATTTTATTAAGTAAAGTACGAATTTGATTTTTACAATAACGACTAGGATATTTTTAAAGTGCTTCAAAAACACTTCCGAAGGCCTTGCATTTTGTCGATGTTATAGCGAGTTTTGTAACAGGCGTCGAATTGACATATCATTTCTAGCTGGAATTTACCCTGTGCCAACGCCACTGCATCCAAAGCTCGGAACGTAACCGGAGTGCTCTTGGCGGCATGGTATCGATAAATGCATATCAACATATAAATGCAATAATGCCAGACGCTTGACAACACCGCAGCAGCAGAGGGCGTGTACAACGCGCAGTGCGGCATCGCGAGAGCGAGTGCATAAAAATGAAAATCACTGTTTCATTGTGCTGGTCAGCTCCGCCAAAGACCCGCCCGACTTCCGCTCTCTTCCGCTTCGGCGCGACATATCGGTGCTTTTGAAACCCAACGCGCCCACCCCCGCCGCGCCACGCCACGCCCCGCCACGCGCGTACAGAGCCCGCTGCTTGACCGCAGGGGCGTGGCGCGGCGGCGTGGCGCGGCGGCGTGGCGGGGTGCTGCTCACCACTTGCCTGTCACACACGCTCGCCACGGCACAATGAGGAGAAGGACTGTGGTCAGCGGCTCGACCCATAATAGACCCCATTTCGCAAAACGATGAAGAGAAGCCGGCACTGAAAGTACTGCTGGGTATGCGACGACAGAGTCGCGCCGTGATTGTAAAGCAAAGTTTTGAATAGGGTTTCCCCAACTTAGAGAAATAAAAATTGAAACAATTATTGTGATGTTGTTTTTTTAAGAAATACGGGTTTGACAGTGGAGCCGAGTCCATCTTCTTTTTGCCACGAGAAGGTCTTTGGGTCATCAACTAAAATTACAAAATATCGTAGCCCCCGAGCATCTAAGGAAGAAATTATTCCCCCAGTTCTGAAAGACAAGCAAACATAAAAAGAAGCCCTGATCGGCCGCAGCGCTGCCAGCCGTTTGCAAATATTTTCCGCCGCCGTTGAACTAGGCGGGCCCCCCGCCCCCGGCGCGGGGCGGTCCTGTCCGGCTTCCCATGAACTAAATCCGCACCGTCAGCGCTCCATCGACCCACTAATTAGAGAGATGTTGAGAGCCGTTCGTCACGCAGATAAAAGAAATAAAAACGCGATTGCCATAAACCGTTCACGCGGCAACCAGTTATTCTATTTGAAGGCACAACCTTAGAATTGGAAACTGTTTTCTGAGTAAATAAATCAGAATTTCTTTGCGGTTTATTTGTTTTACACCAGTAGGTGTGTGCTTGTAGCGGCAAAACGTTAGAGCGAGAGGGCACGGCGGCGCTCGCAGACCCATTAGCATTGATCCGACGCGGGTATTCATCGGCATTCAGTCATAACATCTCACTCATACATCCCGACCGCACGGTCCACAGTCCAGGCAAGTGTCTGCGCGTGAGTGTGTGTGTGTGTGTGTGTGTGCATGTGTTAGCGTGTGTCCCGTCCCACGATGCATTTCGAGAAAGAAAACACAGTCGAGTTCCGGCAGCAGCTGCGTTACGCGTCCAGCCCGGCCTAACCCCCTAACCTTTTCTCCCGATGTTTATTTTACCCCACCGCCGGCAGATCGCGCTCGCGACCCCGCGTGACTTGGGCACGCTCTCCAAGCGGGCCGCCTCTCCCTGCTTCAGAGGCTCCGGCCGCAAAACTCAATAACCTCCACACGGCCGGTTCTGGAAACGGGACCCCTGTGCGGGACGCGAGCAGCGAGTCGCTGTCCGAAAGTAACGAAGCATGAGGGCTAGGGTCGGGTCGCTGAACAGCCCAGCCAGAACGGATTTTCGAGAGCCTCTCGAGAGCTTATGAGGTTATTTCCGGTGAGTGAGTCCGGACCGCTCCGCGGCATCATTTCCAAAAACATTTCCGCTTTTCAAAACACTCGAGGTGCTATGAAAAGATCACACCGCCGTCGATAAATACTAAATACCTCTTGAAAAGTGCGACCCCTCCTTTATATTATGTTGATCTCGGCAGCGACTCCTTATTCCTATTATATTGGCGTCCCCTTTTCTTTTGTGTGGTGCGGTGAAAAACCACTCTCGGTGACACCTCTATCTATTACTGCCACATTAGATGATGCAGTTTTCATCGTAAGTTCCTGCGCTAGATGAAAAATATAAACCCAGCAAATATTTTTCCGCGCAAAATGGACGAATAACGGTTCATCAATACGCCTGCAGGCGTTTATAACTCTAGCTCTAGTTGTGGATTAAGTGAGGCGCATACTTGGCGCCACACTAGACTCGTTGACACACTCAGCTCATTGACCCGCTTTCAGTTTCTGCATTGACGGAATGGGCCGAAGAGTGGGGAGTACTCCCGGTCAGACGCGCTCTTATCTTACTGCGTAGTGCGTCTCACCGTCACACGTGCGACCATGACCTGGACCAGCCGTTATCTATGCGTTAGTCAAGCATTTCGAGTAAAAGCACCTGATAAAAACAAACAGTAAAAAATTATAAAGTCATATCTCGGCCGGCCGGTAGTAACTTAACTGATAGTTACTAGTAATATTCATGCACTTTCCTCTTTCCTTCATGGTTGCCGTAAAGATATAGTAAGAGCATGACGCTGTACCTCACATTTGGCTGCAGACTTTAGGACCAGCGCACCAAGGGTGTGAAACAAGAGCCTCCGACCCCAATAATAAGATGATCCTTGACACATGTACCGCAAGATCTGGCAGCACGTTTAATATAATTGCTAGCGGTCAAGTTAACGGGAGAGTATTTCTTCCTACTGAAAAGAAGACCCACGAATAATTAGTGGTCCGTTGGAAAGGTTTTTTTCTGCACCTATAATGTGGAGCGTTAGTGTATGGTATAAAAATGGTGTGATTGGTCATATGTATTCACGGAAGGGCTCGGCACACACGACACTGGTGTGACACTTCGCATCAGTCTATAGAGGGCAGCAAGAAATTCGATACGAAGGTGAGAAAAAGAAATGGGCGATCGAGGGCGAGTCTCGTGTGTATTAGGCTGTATCTGACGCAACGAGGCCTCACCTGGGCGAAGCGTCGTGTTTCGCGCGATTGGATTATCAACGATTATCATTCTTTTCAAACAATTTACACTACTCCTGTTGTCACAACACGATTTGCAGTAGCCATTCATGCATCCTTGTGACAACCTCCCCTCTACTATTTTTTTTGTGACTTTTTATAACCAGACTCTAATTTCCAGGGGCTATTGTTGGGAGGGTATTTGATCAATACGATATCGGGCCCGGGGTACTTATCATTTTTTTCGTCGAATTCACAATTTACACACCATATGCGACCAATTACAGTAATAACCGATACATTTCCAAAACTCTCTTTTTTCGACATTTCTGAATGCATTCTCAAGTTTTTGCAATGTCACACACTAAACGTTTGGTACAAAGTTATTTTACATAGATTCGATAAACAATATTGTTTTTCAATCAATTTTCTGAAGATTTGGGAAGCTTTTAACTCTAGCGACATTCCACCTCTTATGCACAAACTTTTTCTGTCGATACAGTTCTTACCCAAATAGGCAATCTCTCATTCACATTCGGGCCGTACTCTTTTCTGCTGCGCCTCTCCTCCCCACCATCGCTTTGTAATTTCAAGAAAGAACCTTTCTGCGGAGCGGATGACATCACTTTGCCACGCTATTTCAACCAATTTGTTTTCGCCTCCTCTTCTTCACGCGCGCGCCCGTGCTCTCCACTTTCGATATTTTTTGCCCGCTTTTGATGCACGGCAAGGCGTGGCGTGGCCTTCCACCGGATTAGCCGACTGGTCCAAGAGGCGTGACAATAAGGCTTTTTAAGGCGCGTCCATTCAACCGCCACAATCGAATGTCAAAATAGGGACGGCGCCCTTTTTCCACAATTTTTTTCCTTGCCATATTGCGGAGTATTTGCTTTACCAATCGAGATGGAAACCATGACCGAGGCTGGCTATCCACGCGCCTACATTCGTATCGCCCTGCTAATAAAGCCGAAAATCTCTGTTGTATTTTTCCCGTGAAGAGAATAAAAACGAAAATCGATCGTAAGCCACGCCACACGCCGCGCCTCAATTCAACCAACAGCGCCCGCGGGACATTGTTTTAATATTCCAAACGGCTCCTTCTGCACCCCAGTCGAGGAGAAGGAGAGAGAGAGAGAGAGAGAGAAGCGAACAGCGCGTTAATATTATGTAAACTTGGCATACACAACTAACTGGGAGCTGGCAGCGCGCCAACAGCAGCAACAACATCAGCTAAACCGAGCCCCCCTTCCACCCCCCGCTCACCACCAGAGCCAGCGCGTTCCATGGCACTCTGGATTCATACCTTGCTTCCACCGCAAATTAGAGTCGAGCAACGAAGGGACTTCGAGGGAGGGGCTGCTCGTCGAGCGGTGCGAGGGGTTGCTCTGCTCGTTAAACGATAAACGGGCATAGACGTTTCTACTTGGTATTCACGAGCCCAGGTGAAAATGAACAACAGTTGTCTGAGCAATCGCAGGGTCGCAACGAGCGAATAACCGAATAAACAACAGGGATGCAGGGATAACCGGATGGAAAGAGCTGTTCGCAAAATACAACACAGTTTTGTACAGAGCACTCTATATAAAAAGGGCCGTTTTTGTCCATTGCTTGCAAGCGTCTGAGTACACATTTTGCAGGAGGCAACTTGGAGGCTTGAATAGTGCCAAATTTGTATCTCCTGCTGGACAAATTTTTAAGATGTGTCCTGGGCTGTAGAAATTTTAAAAAGGGGGCCCTGTGCAGGACAAATTATTCTTATTTTGCCTAACTGTAGGTGACATTTGTTCCTAAGATCCGAAATTAAATCTTAATCTTATACTGACGCATCTTAGTAGACAATAACAATGCCCTTTGACTTGTGGAGTGTGGAGAGGAGTATACACACTAAACCCTTATGCATTTTATTGTGTTTAAATATGCAGAATTTTATACGGCCTTACACAAATGTTACGCATAATTATGTAAAAATTGTGCATAATTATGCCCAAAGTGTGCATAGTTATGAATAAAATTGTGCATAATATTATGGCTGTGTAAAATTCTGCATGCTTATGCACAACACAATGCAGAAGGATTTAGTGTGTAGGAGTAAGCAAAAATGTGGTCAAGCGGTACTCTCGCTCGTGCCCGTTCCTTTGCGATTGCGATGGGCGATGTATCCAAAGTGTATCCTCGCGCGCAAGAGTTGGTCGACGAAAGGCAAGCAACAACGGGATAGTGATCCGCGCGATTGGAGGAAGAGGAGAGAAGGGGGTAGGAAGGATCGACGATAAAGTAGCGCGGGCGGGAAGATCAGGCGCCGTGGGCATCAAAAGTTCCTCTCTGCAAAATCCTACAAATGGGGATGATGGGCCGTCATTGTATATAGAACAGGGCAGGGGCGGCGGTGCGGAGGATCCGCGGGGGCGGGCGGCCATTTTAGTTCTTCTGCCGCTCGTTTCCTTAATGGCCAAATCCCCGCAAACGAGTTACTCGGCGAACAAACTTTCACACGATCTCTAATGAACATGCCGAAGTGAATCATAATAGAAGATCCGGCCGAGACGCCCCGCTCCTCTGTGCCGCCACAGCGCGGCTCCGGTTAGACGTCAAAGGCTGGATTATGTCGCTCGCCAACTCAAACTCCCTCCGCCGCGGCGAAAAGTTTTGAATAAAGTTTTGACGAGAGCGCGACAACCGCGGCATTGTGGATGTGACGGTGAGGAGCACTCAGCGGCGCCACTCCTCTCTGCCCCTGCCTCCCTTTCCCCCTTTCTCTCTCTCCCTCACTCGCGAGCGCGCTGTGTCTCTCCCTCCTTTATTCCCTCCGTATTCTGGACTTTACCGCACAGGATCATTTTCATAATTGAAAAAGCAAGAATGGTAAGATAGCCCAAAGGGACGGATTTTGAATGCAGGATCGTTATTTTTTTAAAGCTTTACATTCACAGTGAAAAATATCTTTGTACACTCTAAATCTTTCACATTGCAAATATTTTTTTCGTATGATGCAAAGAATTCTGTGCAAGCGTAATAAACAGGAGATTTTCTTGTACTGCAGGAAATTTCCTAGTATTGCAGGAAATTTCCTTGTATTGCAAGAAATTTCCTTATATTGCAGGAAATTTCCTTGTAAAGTTTTCTTTGTACTGTATAACAAAGATTTTTCTATGTATTACAAAGAAACCTATGCTTTGTTTTACGGTTGAAGAATTTGCTTTCTAAGGATTTAAGCGTATTCACAAACGGGAATTTTCGATCGGTGTCGTATATTTACGTCAGGACTGACCACTTTGAGTCGGCGAATTATTCCAAGTCGGAACTAGTGTCAAAATAAGAACTTGCACACTTACAGTCTCAAATTGGAATAA
>NW_026267173.1:1495446-1504789 GCF_000697945.3 Frankliniella occidentalis | reverse complement strand
GCGAACGTAGCGAAAATATTATCATCGGCACAGAGATGCGACATGGACGTGAGTCGACAGTAAGAAATGAAGAGACGGGCGTGATGGGCAAGGAGGATATACATAGGGAGAGACGATGAGAGAGAGAGAGAGAGAGAGAGAGAGAGAGAGAGAGAGAGAGAGAGAGAGAGAGAAGGGGGGGAGGTGTTGCAGACTGTTGTCCTATCCAGGTGTTTGTTTGCTGCTGGAGAGGGGGTAAAGTGGTGCTGGGGGCGGGGCGTGCTGGCCGGGTGGTGGGGGTGGCCGGTGCCGCTCCAGCCGCTGGAGGCTGGCCGTCCCTCCCTCCAGCCGTCCCGGCCTCGGGGCTCCAGCGCCCGGCCCGGCTCCGCTCCGGCTCCGCATAACCCAGTCGAACGTAGCGCGGCGCGGACGTGCCAGTGAGTGAGTGAGTGAGTGTGCGCGAGTGAGCCGGTGCATCATCGCGACGTGGATACGATACATGTGCTAGCATGTGCAGCAACGAGACCTCCTCCCCCAGCGGCGTGGGCCCCACGGCCATCCTGCCCTACCCGCTGTCTGCGCTCAAGACCCTCCAGGACGCGGCCGGCAACGGCGGCAGTGGCGGCGGCGGCGGCGGGGGCAGTCCGCTGCCGCCCCCGGGGATGCTCCCCATCGACCAGTACCGGCTGCAGCTCTACAACTACGCCATGGCCGAGCGCCTGCAGCGCTTCGGGCCGGCGGGGCCCTTCAGCCCCGTCCCCGGCGTGCAGCTGTGCCCCGGGCTGGGACAGGGACTGGGGCAGGGCCTCGGACAGGGCCTGCCCGCCGGCTACCCGTACGGGCCGCGCCTCGCGCTCAGCATGTCCCTCTTCCACCAGCGCATGCTGCAGCCCGAGGAGCCCAAGCCGCAGCACTCGTACATCGGCCTCATCGCCATGGCCATCCTCAGCTCGCCCGACACCAAGCTCGTCCTGTCCGACATTTACCAGTACATCCTAGACAACTACCCGTACTTCCGCACGCGAGGACCCGGCTGGAGAAACTCGATACGACACAACCTCTCCCTCAACGACTGCTTCATCAAGGCGGGCCGCAGCGCCAACGGCAAGGGCCACTACTGGGCCATCCACCCCGCCAACGTGGACGACTTCAAGAAGGGCGACTTCAGAAGGAGAAAAGCACAGAGAAAGGTGAGTTGAGCCGCCGGTTGTTTGACGTACAGAACCATGCCAAAGTGATAGTACTGATAGTAAACTAGACACTCAACTAGACATCAATATGGTTCTCAGCGTGAAGGCGCATATGTTTCGCTATAGACCGTTATTGTATTGATTCATGAGTACGGGTTTTTAGCAAGACAGTTCTCTTTCCGCCGTAGTTGTACACATGGCATAAGGTAAATGGGAATATACACAGACAGTACTACTTGCGTTTCGACACAGAATGAATGAGTCAGCGCGCCGTGTCCCAACGACTTATAGTCTCTCCAGGCGTTGGAGTCTCCTCGAATAACTGTCGGGATGACGTGCCGGGTCCGCTTGCACATTTGTCTGTAACTGCCCTGACTCATTCTCCGGGGTAGGTTTAAAGTCATGGCCCTGCACCGGAGGTGCGAATCGAAAAAGATCTCGGCAACACGCCCCGGGTGACCGCGCCCCCGGCCTTTTTATTGTTAATTTTTTTCCTGTACGTAACCTAACCACATCATCTAAGTAGCAATTCACACCCGGCCAGAGCCAATGCCTTTATCCTCTTAACCGCCATTATAATCTACTTCAGAAAAAATTGCAGCCTTGCGGGCTGAGGGCCTCACACCTCTTGAGGTGGGCGGGACAAACCACTTAGGGTCCCCGTCTTCTCCCCCATTGTGTCGGTTTCCACACGTGAACTCACTCAGATGCATTGGCCCTCCTTCCTGCACGCCGCCCCGGTACAGAGAGAAACGCAAACGTATATTTCAATGCTTTCGTCATCGTGCGAAAACTCTCATTCAACGGCCGGTCGTCCTCACAACCGCTTCCGGAAAAGTTTCGGTTTTAAGATATGACTTCAAGGAACAATAATTAAATGGATGGGAACCTACACACGCTGTCGTCAGCCTAAAAACTTGATAATCCGGGTTTGGGTGGGAGACGCTGTATTAAGCAGATAATGGTTAAGCAGCCACTGGAATGCAAACCAAAATCTCCGTGTATTTTCTGCGCAGGATAGGCATAGGGGTCACTTTGAAGGCAGCGGATCAGCGCTTGATGACGTGAGTTGCACAACACAGCCTTACTAGTTTCGACAAAACTCTAGAGATAAAAAAGATCATAATATAGTACTAGAAAACAAAAATTAAGAGCAGCCGCTATGAACCACGCATAACTTTGTGTTGTGTTCCCAGCCGGGGGGATGACAACAAAGATTGGCGAGGTTAGATTAGGTTAGGTGGCCTGTCCTTCTCGGGTGACAGACGACACGCAAGACAACACGAGCCGGGCTATGGGGGCGGCTGGGCATCGCAGATCTTATCGGCCGCCCACCCTGCAGAGCGGTGGGAAAACATTCACCCGATACACCGTGGCGCTGGGCTGGGCCATGCAAACATGATGCCTTTATGCGGTATACCATGCTTACACGTAAACAGCTTTGTTGGCATTACGGTCCGGATATCGAAGGAGAAAATCAATGAATGAGCTAACAGCAGACAAAAACGGGCAGAGAAACATCTGATTAAAAGTGAGGCAACAGTGACAACTCGTTCCTGTTTTCGATTTGGTTTCGAAAGTTAAGTCTGATTTTGTCACAGTTTAAGACGAATATTATAAGTCGGAGTTTTGGCGTTTTTGCGGACTTTACAACTTTGGCAATGGTATGTTGCGAAACAATACCTTTACAAAATACAACACCGAACAAAAATAGCAGACGCGAGGTGCGAAAAGAAAAATGCAGGGTCGTTTTTCATGGCGGCGCGGCGCGGTGCGCGCGTGTCCTGATTGTGTTGCCAAACTGTCGCCGCTCCGCCCCGCGCTCGCACAGCCTAACAAAATGCGGCGCCCGCCATTTGCCGCGACAAAAACGCGTAATACTCTACGGTGAAAATGGGTGAAAAAATGCGACAAGCTGCTCCGATGAAATCTGCTGAATATTCATCGCGGCCCGGGGGCCTCGCGCCGCCGCCGCCGCCGAGCCCGGCGGCATAGCGTGTTATGGGGGAGGCGGCCACGGCGGCCGGTGGGTGGGGCGCTGCGGGGGCGCGTTGTGCCCGCACATCACACCCCACCACCCCCACAACATTAGCCGGCTGAGTCAAAGACCAGCAGCGGCGGCGGCGGCGGCCTCAGCCGCACCGTTACACGTCATTCATTACGCTCGGCTCGTGTTATCGCGCTCTTTGCCGCCCGAACACCAACACAGCACCACCCTTTCCATCTCACCCCCCGCGAGCGCTGCTGGGCCCGGCCGGCGCGGCAGCCCCCGGGTGCATTGGGTGCTGTTGGAATAATAATGCCGCGGCATTCTATTCGCTTGTCCGCCGCGCGCCCCGCCTGGGTGGATCGGAGGCCCAAAATGGCGCTGGCCCGGCCAGAACAATGACGGGCATGAGCTGTTGTGAAACACACGGGGGACACACACACGGGCTCCGCCAGCAGGCCCGCGCGGAGCCACTATGGGCATCCCCGCCGCGCTACAGCAAACCGGTCCCGGTGGCGAGGGAGAGGCCGTGGGAGGGAAGGCAAGGGAGCGAATAAGTGGAAGAGAAATGCGGCAACGGGAGGGAGGCAAAGAATTAGTGCATACTAGAAGGTAAAATTGACAATGAAACTTTGGTCTACAACGCTTGTGGTTTTCTGTGTTTCAGGTGCGGAAGCACATGGGTCTGGCCGTGGACGAGGAAGGAAACGAGTCCCCGAGCCCCCCGCCGACGCCCGCGTCGCCCCCGCTCCCGCCGACCATCTGGGCGGCGCACCAGCACCCCCGCCTCCTGGCGCACGCCGGCACGCCGCTGGGCTCGACGCCCATCCCGTGCCTCGCACGCAAGCGCCAGTTCGACGTGGCGTCCCTGCTCGCCCCGGACGACGCGTCCGACGACCTCGCCCACCGCGTCGGCCTGGCCGCCAAGACGCCGCGCTACGCGAGCAGCGGCGAGGAGGACGTCCACGACGAGGACATCGACGTGGTGTCGAGCGACGCCGCCGACGCCCAGCAGGCGACGCCGCCGATGACGCCCGTCGGCAGCGCGCCCCAGACGCCGACGCCCTGGCCGCCGCAGTCACCCAACGGGCCGCTGTTCATGACGACCGTCGAGCACCACCTCGTGTCCAGGTACTACGAGCAGCTGCAGCACAGCGCCGTGCGCCGCCTGGCTCTGCAGCAGCAGCAACAACAGCAGCAGCAGCAGCTCAGGCAGCAACAAGTGTCGCAGCAGACGACGGAGATCCGGGAGCTGACGCCGAGCCCCAGAGCGAGCCCGCCCGCCAGGGAGCCGACCCCGCAGTGAGAGGCCAGGTGCCCGGCCAGGACTTGTGTTCCACTAAACTGTGATCAGGGGACGCCGCCGACGGTGCGGCGAGCCCCGAGGCCCAGGCGTTTGTGCAGCCGCGCAATGGGTGTTTTGTTATTTCTTTATAAGAGTCCATTTTGAGTCATTCATATGGCGATATGGGAGACACTTTTTTATTTGCATGTAAATGATATATTGTTTATTCCTGATTATGTACCTGAAACCCTGGATTATATGTTGTCTTATTTACCGTTTGTACATTTTGTACGGATCACGATGTGACGAACGTGTTGCCGGCAAAATCCTGCCGTAGGATTAAGGACTTTATTTTATAATTAAGAAGCCTGTTTAAGAGAAATTTCAAGTTAAAGTCTGTTTTCCTGCAGCCGTGACGTGGTCCACGTCTGTATGAATTTTTGACGCGTCGTTGTACGACGACTTAGCTTTACTGTAAAACGAATTATGGAAACCATACCAAAAGAAATCTCGATAGTGATTTAGCTTCCAATTTATTGCCCCAATAAAGCAAAACTGATACTGTAATTTTATTTTGTGCTTGATTATTTTTCATAGACGTATTTAGTCTTAGCATTTCGGTGCCAAAAGCGCGCGGAGCTGCGCTCGAGGTGAGCGCGAGAGGTGCTTCGTCACGGACTCGCCGTCCGGGGCAGGGACACTGCTCCATCCACAATGCGCTTTGCTGATGGGCTGCGGACTCACTCGGCCCTGCAAGACGGAGACGATGCTTATCTTTGCAAAACCATCGAAACACGACGGATTTCCCTCCCGCTCTGTTTATTTTTCTGGCCACCTGAATAACGCGGAGGCGACCTTTTGTCAATTGCCTCCGGTGCTGTCCTCTGCCTCCCGCCACAAGTGTAGTGCACCATTGTCAACCGCTCCAGACCATCAAGTCATCAACGGGCCAATTTGATTAAGTGTGTTATATTTTTTAGCATCCGGTGTCATAGTTAAAGATTACAAAAACAACACCCAAGTCAATACCATAATATAAAATGAACACATTCACATTTTCCCGGAGAAAAATAAAAACGACGAAGTAAAATTGAGCTATTATTTTACTCTGAATGTAAAGGGACAATTTTGTCAACGTTTTCGAGCACATCCAGAAAGGGTTCAATTTTGGACCAAATTTAATCCGTTCTGGATGTGCACAAAAAAACGTTGCCTTTTTTAGGAACTGATTTTTAGGAATTGTCTCTTTACATTTTGCACAAAGTAGTTTTGTTTCTGTCAATGTTCATAAAACTAACACTATTATGACACAGTGTATAAATCTCTCATCTACATAAGACTAAACAATTTTCTGACGCTACTTCCATTCTAAAGAGAGGAGCAATCTCCCATGGACCAGTACGAGGCAATAAAGTTTAACATTTTACACCTACAATATTTGCAACTAGTTTTTTGAGAGGGTGTGCGTTTTGCGGGCACTTCCTGTGCGGGGCCAGTAAATATGTGGGGGGTGCAAGTGTGTGCGAGATGGCTCGAAATGGCAGAGGAAGTACACAGAGCTTACACGGTATTAGCCGATCGCTATCTGCACGAGAACACGGCCGCCCCGACACCGCAGCCACCCCAGCGATGCATTCTAAAGCAATCATCGAATATTGACAGTGATGGGTTTTGCAGTCCGACACCTTCTGGCAGTCCGTACACCCCACGCCCCTCTGGCTGTACGCACGAAGGCTGTGCTCCACACATTAGCCGGACATAGGAGAGGGGGAGATAGACCTTCTTTTCACTTTGTTTCCATGACAAACCAAAAAAATAAATAATAGTAACTTGCGAGCTAAGATTATGGAGATGATGATATGTCAAACGGTGACATCAGATATTAAGTCATAGGTGTAACAAAAAAACATCATACGTCCATGTAAAGAAGTTGATTTTTCAACCAATGAGCAGACAAAGAGCGGAGATTAGGGCATTTCAGTTGCCAGAGCCAGATAAACTATGCCTCGTTTCGTTACAATAGTTTATCTGCCAACTGAAATGCCCTAATCTCCGCTCTTTGTCTGCTCATTGGTTGAAAAATCAACTTCTTTACATGGAGGTTTTAATTGCCCGGTATCTCCACATCTATATCAAGGGGAAATTGATAAACCTGCTTTTACCACTTCCTGGACCAAATTTCGCTCACTTTCAGAACCACGCGTGCGTGGACACGATAGACTGACTTTCTGCCGAGGACGCAGCGCGCGCGCGCGCGCGAGCCGTCCCTTCCTTGCAGCACAAACACAAACCAACACAACACGCCGGGGAGTTGTGAGCACAAATCGGGCGTCGGCGTCGGGCCGGCGACAATACGGTCATCAGCAGCAGCGCGGCGGCCCGGGGGGTGCAAAGGTGGCGGAACGAGGCGAGGCGCGGCGGGACGCGGCGGGGCGCACCGCACACCCGCCAGACCGCGCCACGCCGCGCCGTGATGACGCTACCGACGCGGAAGACATCGCATTAAACTGGGCGCAAGCGCAATGAGCATTAAGCGAAACAGAAACACATTACACGCACAAGATGGCGGCGCGAGAGAGGAAGAAGGGGAGGGAAAGGAGAACGGGGAGGGGGGGGGGGCTTGTGTTGGCGTCGCGCTTGCTTGGGTGTTTGGAGAGCCAGCGCCAGCCCTCGGCAGCAATGGGGGTGAGGGGTGGGGGAGGAGCGGGGCGGCTGAGGCGCCCTTTACCCCCGCCCCGACCCCCCCAAAAAGCGGGTTTTAGTGTCCTACCTTTTGCTGTGACTTCCGATGCCAACAAGATGACCGCAACTTGGCACACCGTGAGTGTTACCGACGTTCTTGGTCCGAGTCCTGGTCCGGTACCGAGTCCCAAGCAGTCCCACACTCCATTGCAGCATCGTGGTTCCGAGGCGAGGACTGCAAGTGAAAAAGAGAAGTAAAGTAAAATGCGAAACTATGGCGCGTCGTGTATTTTCGAGAGTGCCCCAGAGGGGTATTACGGAGCTCCTTGCAAGCGCCTTGCAAATAATGGGTAAAAAAACATTGGGGGGGGGGGCGTTTTCCGGGAGCTCCCCCATCGGCAGAGCGGAGCGGTTCAGATTCGGGCAGGGGGTGCGCCGAGGTGGACGAGGCACGAGGCTGTTTCCGAAGGCCACGCTCAAAATATGCGGTGAATGGATAAGAAAGAACATGATAATCGATAGACATCTGGAGAAGAGGGGGGGGGGGGGAGTCCATCGACTCAGTCCTCCTCAGACACCTCATCGATGAGTTGTTTGAGTTGCCGCTCGCACTCGAAGACTCGAGCCCAGGGTCCTGCCCGGGGACCCACCGCGACGACCGAAAGGGTTTCCCTATTGTATTTGCATGCTGCAGTGGAATGCCGTGGGATGCCACCTGCGCTTTGTTATTGTGGCTCCAGAGACTCCTATAGGGCGCACCCAGGCCTCAGAAGGGCGGGCAAGGAGATACAATTTTTACATTTACGTCATTGAATTGGGGGAACGTTCCGCAATTCTGTCAATATTTATCTTATTTTTAGACAATTTTTATCAAAAACATATTACTATAACATTTTGTTTTCAACACTCTACTTTTTCGTTTTCGGCTACAGTGCGGTGTCGAGACACCAGCCGGACATCCAGCCGACCCTCTGACGGCACACCCACAACCCTTTCCTTTCCCTGCAGGACAGTCGCACACACCAATCGGGCAATATTTATACACACACCTCCCACGCTCGTTATGGAGAAGACTCTCGAGCCGACAGCATTAGGAAATCCGACGGTATTTACTCTGGGCGCGCCACAAGGCTGACTGGAGGGCCCGGAGTCTCTGACAGAGAGGACGAACGGCGGGCCTTGTTTTCATAATATAGGTTACAAAGCAGCGAGGGCTGGCCGATTGTTCGCGGTCAGCCAGAGAGGGGCGCGGCGGGGCGGGGCAGAGCGCGGGGGACGCTTCTCGGCCTCCTCAGCCTGCCTCAAGAGGAAAACACACAACTCACACGTCATTCGTCAGCAAGGGCGAGAGTATAGTATATGCTGGCGGTCGTAGAGCAGTAGTTGTGGTGTGTAGGTGTGTGTATGTGTAGGAGTGGGGAAGGAGAGGAAGAGGTGAAAAGGGAACAGCAGAGATAAGTGAGAACAAACCAGGTGTGTTGCTGTGTCGCACTCGCACGAGGCGAGGACAAATTTGTCGCGTCAAGAGGCCGTATCGTTGGCCTAGGTATGTAGTGGCGATTATTAGCGCGAAGCAAACTCATACGGCTGTCAAAACATAAGGACTTAATTGAAGGACTCCACCAAGCCAAATATTGGCAAAGGAAAGCAGAAGCGAACTGTATGGGCTTCTGTATCAGAGGAAAATACACCTTAAAATGTCGCCAATATTTTGGCGTCATAAGACGCCAACCAGTTTACAGAGGAAAGACTTCGGCCTCGATGACTTCCATCCACCTTACCATAGCATGCCCCAATCAGTCGAGCCATATATATACCGGCACCCTCTAGACGCCGCTAAAAGACGACCATGATGGTAGTATTATTACGACATGAAATAATTAGTTTATCGCCCTCGGCGGCCGCAGGCAGTGCCCCGCAGGCAGTGCCCCGCACTGTGCGGCGCGCACGGAGACACGCGCGGCGACATGGACACGCCCGGGCGCCTGAGTGGAGGGCAAACTCAATTACAAGGGCGACACCGTTTGGTCATGACTCTGCCCGCCCAAGGGTTGTCTCTCTGGCCTTTCCAAGGAGTATAGAGTAGTCCTCTCGCCCGCCTCGACGCGCGCGCCAAAGTTTGAAATGCTTTTATGACGGGGGAGGGCCGTGTGATAGTAATTAGTTAGTTAGTAGCACAGGGGCCGCACGATCAAAAGCGATTTCCGTCACTGAGGGGGG
>NW_026267173.1:1491610-1494846 GCF_000697945.3 Frankliniella occidentalis | reverse complement strand
GGAGAGTCGTGTGTGTTTGCTGTGCCCCGAGCTGCGCCCTTCAAAGTGTCAAGGGGACTTGGTGTCCAGCTCGACACGCATCCTGTGTGTGCAGCAATCAGAAACCTCGGCTGACACCTCGAAGTAAAACAGTAGTGCGTGGAACAAGAGGACAACTGATGCCAAGGTAAACTCTGTATATATTCCATGAAAGTTTTAGTAAATGAGGGGAAAAACAATATTGCATTAAAATGTGACGCCGGCGGTCCCCGTTTTCGAACGCGGTGAGCGCGCTCTATCTTTTTTTTGCGCTAATCCGGCAACTCTTTTCGCTGACGCACTGCGGAAGTTGAGATGGCATTCCCTGCTAACACTCCAGCACTGCCAACCTGTGAGAGTAAGGCAGGCGTGAGACCGCGTGCATGGGCTGTGGGATGTTGGAGTGTGTCTGTGTGTGCGTGTGTGTGTGTGTTCGGGGCAAACACTCACTCACACCTGGTCGCAGTGGACCGGACCGTGCCTGACCGCTGCCTTCGCAAACCCTCGCTGCTGCTGCTGCTTCTGCTGGTGTGCCGTTTGAAAGGTGAGAGAGCAAGAACAGGTGTTGTACCACCAACAAGAGATTGTAAACACAACAAACAAAAGGAAAGGACGAGTACATATTAGTCGTGGACGCGCCGTCAATATGATGATGAAAAATGTCGAAATAATGTTTGCCCCGGCAAACGATAAGCAGCACAGCAGCAGCAGCAGGAGCCGCAAGGTGATGACGCGGTAGGAATACTTCTCTATTTGCCTGCCGTCGCCTTGGCCCTTGCGGGGGCCCTTGGCTCGGATCGCCAGCGCGCGCGCGCGACGTGCGACGGCGACGTGGACCGGCCGACCATAAGCGACGGTTCCGAAATACAAAAAATTCCATCAAAATCGACGCAAAAATGCGAAAAAATAAAAATGTTTCCTCCTGCTACGACCACTACAACCGGCGGCGCCGCCGGGCGCGTTTTCAATACACTCGATTATACCGCTTTCTTTGGACCGCCCCGGCGGCCCGTCGCCGCCGGTGACTTGGCGCAAACACGCTGGCGCACCGCGTGACACTCACTCACATCGCCGGGGTCACACCCCAGCGTGGCCTCGCGCCGGCATCCCGGCCGAGCATCTGGATGACGCCCCCCGAGAGCATTCCGATGCCATAGAGTCGATTGTGTCCGCCTTTGTTCTCGCCTCTGTCAGGGCCGTTGCCTGTTCTCTTCTGTTGTGCCCGTCCTGGTCGAGTCTGTCTCTCTCTTACCCATTCGCGCCCGCAACAGCCACGGCGGGAGGAGAAAGATACATACAACCGCCCCGCCGAGAGTTGAGTGCTGCGATGAGTCCGCGCGTGCCAGAGTCGCACGAGTTTATATATCGCAAAGACAAAGACCTATTTATAATAAATCTTTTTTCTTGACGGTTTGAAATACCAGTTTAACTGCAAAACCGTAATTTTGTGGAATCGAAACGTTACAAATTCAGCAAGACCTTTGAAGGCACCAGTAAAAAACATAGAAAATAATAATCTTTCTGAAACCGCCCTTGTTTTGGCGTTGTTTCGAAGTTTCTGCTCCCCCACGCGAGGGGGAAGTGGGGAGGGAGGGAGGGAGGGGGCCGTAAAGGGCAGAGGGTGTTCCAAACGTGAATGAGGAAAATAGCCACTAATTGGCGCTAAATGAGCGCTTGTTGTTGGGCTAGCCGTGCTCATCGAGAGGTGGGAGGGGGGGGGGAGCAGCGCGCATACAGACATTCACTCATACATACATACATACACATACACATACACACACATACACATACACACACATACACACTCACACACGTAGGTGAGGGCGATGAGTTGCACGACCAGACCACAATGGGAACCAGTCACACTCGCACGCAGTGATACAGTGCAGTGGGTGGGTGGTACATGCGGCCCTCCGCGGGGTCGTGGCGTGGCGTTGGCCTAGTAGGGCGGCGCACCTCTCTCGTTTTGTTTGCGTTTCAAAACCACCGCCCGTCGATCAAATTAAATCCATACAAACGTCTTGCGAAAGTGTGCCTACTTCACATTCATTTCACGGCCGTAGTTCAGCTCCACTGCAAACTCTCACTTGACAAGCCAAAAGAAGGAAGGCGTGCATTAAAACTGTATGTTGTGACCCATAGAAAACGCTCAGTTTGGTACGTTTATAAGAGAATGCAAGCGCCTGTGAGCTTTTCAGGCGTTGTTCTAGGATATGGTATACAACATGTAGTTTGAATGCAGTTCTGCTACCTGTGAGGTTAGGTTCGACGCGCCAATTCGTACAACACAGGTTGACATATTTCGTGCTCTAATGTGACCTTGCCTTACCTGCTTTCATTTAGGGTAGCTGTTTTTCGATATGGCCTGTTGTGCTCCATACTGAGGACTGAAGAGATGAGCCGAGGATTTTAATCTGAACAGCGCAGCGCAAGTCGCCGGATACCGTCAGCGCTAGTGCTGTTTACGGGCTACGGCAGCGAGGCTATCTGGGTACACTATGAGAAATTCAACAAGCACCGTTCAAGGTGGGCCACCGACTTCCACACAAGTGACGTGCGGGTCGGCCTACCCCTCGCATCGCAGGCGCAAAAAGTGTCAGGTATCGGATCGCAAGACAGATTAAGTTTTGCTTTTCATATGGGTTAGGCCGGGTACTGCAGTACGCATGCGTGACCCGAGTTCGTTACTGGTGGGTGGCATCAGTTCGCTATGAACAAGCAGTCGGGATAACCCTATTTTGAACGTGAGGTTGAAGACCTTACCCGAATGCGTGGGGCCGGGGTTGGTCTGGCCCGCGAGGACGATCTTAACCAAGGGCCTGGGACGGGGTAAGGTTGGTCTTGGCCGCGGGGGCCGTGGGGGCCGCGCACACATAGAACTCTCATTCACACCGGGATCGCCCATTAATCCGTTTCCATTCATTTTCAAGCACAACACGTCTGTATCGTCTAGTACGTTGTCCGATGAATCCCTCTTGATGTTTGTGGGCCACACACGCGGGCTGCGGGGCGTAGCGGGGCGTAGCGGGGCGGAACGAGGACCGCCGCCGCAGCATGGCGTGCGGTTGTACACTTGGACGGAGTGGGTGGGGGACCCCCTCCCCGAGGGCGCCCCGCTCAGCCACAGCGCGCACAGCACAGCGAAGCGACGCGCTCGGCGTGAACAAACAAGATGGCGCCTAAGCCCACCCCGATGACTCTACGTCTCTCTCTCTCTC
>NW_026267173.1:1481390-1491540 GCF_000697945.3 Frankliniella occidentalis | reverse complement strand
CATCCCGTCTCCTCCCTTTCTCTCTTTAGCAGACCCCCCCACGTTTGGATCGGAGAGCAAATAGCATCTATTCAACGGGATCCCCCCCTTCTCCCCTCAATCCATCCCCCTATTTCCCCCTCCCTTCCCTTTCTCCTACAACCCGACCACTACGCGGTATTTTCTGAAACGACGGCACTGTGCGATGAAATGTAAATTTTCAATGACGCAAGAGAAACAAAAAGTGTCAAACATTTTACTCGACTTTTCACATTATTACGTTCGACTGCAAGTCGGCTATCATTCTTGTCTTGCGTATTGGCAACACCGACACGATACCCGCTCGGGGAGGCTTTTATGGTTCTCTCCATTTTCATGGCAATCATTTCCTCCAATAGTATTGGCGCGGCGCGTTGTAGTTGCAGCAGCAAGGAGTTGCCGCAGCAGAGCGTTGGCCCCGCGCGGTGCGTGCAAAGCCCCTGGCGCGGCCTTTCGCTAAAATTAATCCATCTATCCCGTCGAAGTGCACACCCCCGCCCCGCCCCGCCCTGCCGCTGCTCTCTTGGGCCGCGAGCTGCGTGCAACAGCGACACGGCAGTAGGCCTGGCGTGGCGGCCGGCCGGCCCATTTCCTTGGGGCCCGCTTGAAAACCGCGCTGTGACTGATGGGGTTGGAGTGGACGGCGGCGGCCGGGGCGGCGGGGGCGTTTCAGAAAGCCGTCACGCACGACCCTCGCGCACAAATTGCGAGACGCGCGGGGCGCAGAGAGCGATGGGCCGCTGCCAGGAGGCGAAGGGGAGGGGACGTTAGGTGTCGGCAATTTTAACGGGTCGCGCGCGGCGCGTCCAACTTCCGAGCTGCGATTGGTTTTGGGTGTTAGGAGGGAGGCTCTGCAAATACACTGATAAATAAAGTGTGTACTGTCGAGCAGATGCAAGTAACTGAAAAGTGTTTAACAGCAAAGTTGAACTTGTAGAAATGTTTAACTTGTGTAGGCAAGCTGCTTGGGACTCTTGTTCAAATTTACTGATAGACTTTTAAGTATTCAAATTTCCAGTCCAACACCTAAAAGTGAAATGTGTACCATGGAGTTGAGCACTCTACTAGGCGTATACCAGCTGTTTAGTGTCCGTGGCCTCCTCCTCCGTCGGAGACTCGCCGTGGTCATGGGTGTCCTAAAACTACATGAAATGGACCAGAGGAAATACATTTAAATAAGACGAACACACGCAAGATCAAGATGCTTACTGACCGCAATAATGGCCGCAAAATACGGTCGATCGTGGTGATTATTTGGGACAGCGTCATTATTGGGGTCGTCCGTCACACGGTCCATTATTATTATTTTTTTCGCGCGATCAATAATAATGAGTCGGTCATAATACAACACCGGGGCCCGCTCCGCCCCGCCGCGCCGGTCACGACGCTATTGGTGGGGCGTCATCAACACCATCAGCCGCAGTGACAGAGACGTTTCGCTCGCAGAGGGGAGGGCGGCGCTGCCGTGGGCGCGGCTGGTGTTGCTGTTGTTTCTTGTTCCTCCTCCGCGCGGCAGCGTACAGCGAAGAGAGCGCCGCCGCCGCCTGCCGATGGAGAGAGAGGTGCGCGAGGCGCAAGGTGGTGGTGTCGACACGAAAAGAGGAACACCGCTATACTCATTACACCCTACGGGGCCATCGGTGGAGAAGAGGAGGGGAGGGGGGTGATGTCTCAATTCAGTGGCATTTCATGTGAAACACGGGTGAAACATGCGCATCCTCGGCTTCCTCGACATTGTCTGCAGGGTGCGGGGGGAACCCACGGTTCACTTCAGGGAGAGAGGGAGGGGAGGGGGAGGGTGTAGATACGACAATTGTTTCTTGCTGTTCTTTCTGCGCCGCGGTGGCACTGGCGCCGGGGCGGGCGACGAGGCGTCTGCCGCTGCTGCACGCCGCGCGGATGTTTCAGTGAGTGTCGTAAGAATCGCGGGCGCGGGGGGCAAAAAAACGGCGTTCTCAAACAGCTTTAAAACAGCGATGACGCCGCCGAAAGCTTTTGCCGTCGTGGCTCACGGTCGAGATATTCGGCAGAGCTCATCCTCCTCCTCCTCCTCCTCCGCCCCCCTCTTCCTCGCCTTCTACTCGCCCGACAAAGCGTCGTCATCTGCGGCTAGTGTGATGAAGTTAAGCGGAATTAAGACACTGGGAGCGTATAATGCTTCTCCACACCACTGCGCGCTGGCACAGAAAGCCTGTAATTGTTGAGAGTCATAGTGACTCGACCGCGCCCCTGTCCATATGTTGTGGGTGGGCATGAAGCTTCATGTCAGTCTGTAGGTAAACGCCCCCAAGATGAAACCCATAATATAAGAAGTGGTTGCGTGCTTACATTATGCCTATCCCCCCCCCCCCACACACACACCTCTCTCTTTCTCTCTCTCACCCGGCCTCTCTCCCTCTCTCTGCCCATAGGAGTTCCGCCCCTAAAGCCCGCAGAGCAGAAGGGAGGAGGGGGGAGCGCCGTTGGTAAGAGGGAGAGGAGCGCTGCTTGCGGGGCGTGGAGTCGTGGCGGAGGACGGGACGCGGCACTACCAGCCCGTCAGCTGCTAGGCTCTTTTTAATTCACTCAACCCGCCATCAAGATTCTTCCGTCTCGCTCCGACACCATCCCTCGCTTTGTCTTGCTCACGCGGTGTTTTGTTTCTGGCCATGCCATACCGACACCATTCTGCCCCTCCCCCCTTTCCCCCCTTTTTCCTCTCCCACAAAGACCTGCAAAATATTAAAGCTGTGGCAGCGAATCTTTTTTTCCGTGGTGTTCAGTAGGGCTCGGTAAGGCCAAAGTTAAAACTGTGCGAAATTTTAACTTTTTCGTTACAAGTGGAAAACTGCAATCATGAAATGAATTGTTGGTCCGCGTATCGCCTACTTGCACCTGGAACTATGCATGCGGGCTGGCTAGTACACGCGTTTGCTCCGACGGGGCACAGCGACCACACTGTATCCGGGTTGATTTTGATGTTCAGTTTGTTAGTAAGCGCTTTGTAGTGAAGTCGTTTTAAGGTGTCATATCTGCTATAAAGTAGTCGCAATTTCGACGTCTATATTTCGATATCCCTTTGATAGGGAACAAGCGTTCTGCCGGTCGCTGCGATTTTATATCGACCGCACCTCGCATGACCTGTTCGCTGTGCCGCCCTCTCGAACCTCCAGCCTCTCCACCATCCTGCTCCTCCTCCAGCAAGCTTCAACAAACGTCAGTGCGAAGGAGATGGGCGCCATTTAGGTGATGCCCCCGGCGGGCTCGCAACACCTCGCGCCAACACCTAAACCCCGCCCTTTTCGCACTTAGCGACAGCAGCCGGTGTGCGTGTTGCCCCCATCACACGCCAGCGAGGCGTGAACAGTCATCGCGCCCTCCTCCCGCCGCTCTCAGAAGAAAACCCTCACGATGCCGGCGCTGGGCTTGGTGGTAATTGAATGAGAAATCAAGTCGCACTCGGAGCCGTCTAGCGCGGGCAGGGCACGGCCCGGCCTACCGTACCGACGGCTTCCTCAAAGCCTCCCCGGCCGGCCCCGCCCTCGATAAAAACAGCCGGGCGACAGCAGAGACTTCACTTTTAGGCCGCCCACTCGCCCCGGACCCGGAGGAGGCCGCCGGAGGTGGCCGGGGTGAGGCCGGCGCGGTGCAGGGGCTATGCGGCAGGGTGGCGGGTCGGCGGCGGAGGGGGAGGTGAGGGAGGAGGAGGAGGAGGAGTGGCAAGGGGTCAGGAGGATGGAGCGGAGTGCGGCGAAGAAAATGACAGGGCGCAACTCTGGAAGCTACTCCGCGCCGCATCTGAGCCCGCTGCTGTTGCTCCGCTCCTGCTGCCGCCGCCGCCGCTGCTACTGCTCCCGGTGCGCGCTCATCGCTCCTGGCTCACCCGGGGTGCGCTTGGAAAACTAGAGGCAAATACTACTTAAACCCTTGAGCAAATTAATAATTGTCGTCTTTTGTTTACTTCTAGGAAATGCTGCTACATGGTGTACGCGAACTTTACGAAATCAGTCTGAAGCCCACAATCAGCTACTCTCTAAAGTGTATAAATCTGTTTATCCATTTGATCCCGTTTCATCCGAAAGCCAAGGCTCTTGCCGTGTTGTGGACAACTTTCTTTTGTGGACCACACTCCGAGCAGGCTCTTGGAAACTGCCCACATACCAGGTGGCTGATTAACCCCGCGCACTTACGCCGTTAGACTGTACCGCACGCAGGAGTGCGGGCGGGCTTGCCTATCGCCCCTGTCCACGGCGCCTTACGGGCCGGGCGAGTAGGCAACCCGCCCGCACTCGTGCGTTCGGTAGTCTAACTACAGAAGTAAGCGGGGTCAATCAGCCACCTGGTACATACACCCGCATGTCCTCATGCCCCTCTCATCGCACCAGCAGAGAAAACGCATCGCTTCATAGCTACACAGTCGCGGTACATCGCCGCGTGATTCCTCTTTGAAAGGGAGCGACCTGGGCCAGAAATGAAACAATAACGCGGAGGGGCTCCTTTAGGCCTATAGGGCGGCCGACTCCCACCCACCCACCTGCCCGCGGTACGGCCTGCTGCCGCCCTCCCAGCAGTAGCAGCAGAGGATATCGGCGGCGGCGCTGAAAAACTCCCATGGCGGCGGCGGCGGCTTTGTTTTCCATTATTATTCATAATAAAGTGTATAGTAATGAGGTGCCGGAGTGCTGCCCCGCCACGCCCCGCCACGCCCCGCCCCGCCACGCCACGCCACGCCCGGCAGTGTTTGACTCGGGTGTCGACAGCCACTCATCGCTACCGGCGGCGGTGCCGGAGAGCAGCCGGAGGGGGAGGCAAGGGCCGCGAAGGCTGCGCAGGCAGCAGGGGGCGGTGACAGGGCTGTGGGCCCCTAAAAGCTCCCCGCCCGGCCCCGGCCCCTGCCCCGGCGGGGCCCCCGCGCGGCTCCCTCTCCCATGGAAAGCCGCGCCGGTGTTAATGGAATACACCTCCTCTGCCCACGATGCAGTTTGGTTTCGCTTCCCAGAGTGGCAGCGAGGCGGGGCGGGGCGGCGGCAGGGCGCGGGCAAAAGGAGCAGCACGCCGCGCACTCACTAACTCGGCATCGCCCTCCGCGTGCCGTGCCCTGCCGTGCGGGGCGCAAACGTGTTGTACAGCAAATGGAAATATAACACTTCTCTCAACGAGGGCACTTTTGCGACTTGCAGCATACTGCCATTTAGATGCAATGGTCACCCGTGAAAAAAAAATCTTTGTAAATTTGCTACGTATTTTGCACTATCTGCGTTGCCGGGATTTGATATCTAGCCATTTGATCTAGACAGATAGACGGTACATACAAACGACAGACCTCGATGTCGTTGAGGCCACTCGACAGCTGTTCCAAGCCAGAAGGGTGTGTTAAAAACCGCACAGCGCTTATACAGAACCTTTAACTGGTTTCTATTTTGAGGACAAATCGAGGCACATTGCACATACAAAATCGAGATGAAGGCTCCGCCGTCCGCGCCGCCTGCTCAGTATTCGCCGCAGAGGGGCGGTGTTGTGACGTGCTCCGGGCGGCGGGGCCGATGAGTCGGTGTGAGGCGAGAGTCGGTGTTGCTCTCCGCTCAGGGCGGCGCGTCTTTTCGTCGAAAACCGCCTGGTCATGCACTGGCCGCTCTGGCCGGCGCTGCCCCCAGTGCACACTCCTCCACTTATCATCCTATCCCCCCCCTGCCCCCTTCCCACCGTCCCAATCAACATTTCAAAAAAAGTCACCGCCAAGAGATCTCCCTCGTGTTCGAGTGCGGCGGCCAGCGGCGGCGGCTTGGAGTTTTACGGCTCACACGCCCTGTGTGAGGTCAAGTCGTCAGTGACAGACCCCGAGGGTGCCGTAGGTAGGTACTAGAAGGTCGATTCCTCCGCATCGCCTGGCAGTTTTCCCCCCTACCCTCCTCGCACGCGCACGGTCGAGGGAAAAACTAGTGGCCTCGGCTCGGCCCCTGGTGGATAGGCAACCACGACACAGGCGTGCTTTGCGGGTCTGCCTAGCCGCCGGCCTGACAGGCTGAGAGCCCGAGGCGCGGCGGGGGCGCCCAGCCCAGGAAGGTAGAAGAAACCGTCTCTCCGCTGTTTCATGAGAGAACGTCGTAAACAACAACATCTACCGCTGGCCTCGGACGCGTACCGACCACTTTGGATGAGGCAGTCTACGAGGAAATGCAGTGCTATGTCCGGGACGGGACGGATAGCTGTGTCCGCCGACGCCTACCCTGGGGTGCTCTCTTCCGCCCTGCCGTCCACGTCATGGGCAGACTCGGGAAGGGGGGAAGGGGGAAAGAGAAGGGTAGAGGGGGAGAGAGGGGGCTGAGAGGCGGCGGCACGGTCGGGTATCAGAGTAATGACAACCCAGCCTGAGTGGCACCGGCGAGCATCACAAGCACCGCCTCGCGACCGACAAACAAAAAACGCGTGGCCATTGTATTCCCGGCCTCTCCTTTGGTTTAGGGTACCGAGGCGGGCGTGGGGCCCAAGACACAAGGCGCTTCAGGGAGACGGGCGCGGCGCGGCGGACCCGGACACCCATAGAACCGTACTGTCCGAGACCTCTGATCTTTCGCTCCTCACTTACGCAGCTGCCCCGCGCAGGGTTGGACCACATCCCTGTGAATCTACTCCTTCACCACCACATCACACACTGAATCTGGATTTGTGGTAAACAACTGAAACAGGGTGAGGGAGGGGGGTAGTGGGGAGAACGGAAGTAGAGCGTTCTCAGGCTCAGGGAGCTAGACGAACATAACCTCTTTCATGGTTACACATTTGATAAGAGGAGGAGCGACTGAGGGAAGTTTTGACATAGAAAACTGCTTATATGGTGAAGAACGACATCTTAAAGAGACATGTGGTCGTAATATGCGAGAGCGGACAGCGTTATGTGGGGCGACACACCACAGGACATTATCACCGATACCCATCTTTTTGGATTTTAGCATCAATCTGACTTACCTTGCTTTTTGAAAGTTGTGGAGGTGTAAACCTAACCGCCAAAGTTCGTAGAGGGTCGTTAGAAAACCTTACGTCGGATACAGCGCTGACGTGGTTTGAGTTTGAGTCGCCTTCTCGTTGTTGCTGTCGACTCGGCTGTTTGTCCGTGTCTGTCTTTCTTCCACCGTGTCAACAGCACCACTACACATCACGTCACTTCTCGTAGTCTCGTAGGATCCGTGACAAATCAAGCTTTTGGTACGATTGCATAACAAGCGATCCTCTCGTGCCATTGTAAGCAGGTATAGCCCCTTCTTTGACATTTCGTTGTACTAAACTCATGAACATAACCTAACATTTGGTCGTCTCCACCAGACTTGCATCACGGAGTTATTTGAGTTGGCATTTCCCAAGAAAGAACCGTCAGTTGGCCGCTTGTCTTGGTTGTTATTGCTGATGACAATTAAGGTCAGTATGTTCGTTGGCGGGAGAAATAGTGACTAGTAGTATTTGGACCTGTGCTTAAATAAATACCCAATCACTTTCTACTTTATTGTTATGAAATGTTGATCCCAGGCATCAGAATATGTCAAGAACTTTTATTGGCTCTTGAACCAGCGCTTCAGCGTATCTTTTTATTACCATGCATTATAATTTGTTGGACTTTCAAGTTGTTGACTGACAATATAAAATTGTTGCGTTCCAATAACCCTTCTTCTTATCTTTATCGGCTTTCTGTTCGTTATGAAAAAGGAAAAATAATTGGACGCAGGTATGTAGTTAGATCATAACAATGTAGGAGACGTCACATATATTTACATTTTACAATTTCCCAAGGCTTTTATCTAAGGGATTCCTACACTTTCAAAATTTAGTAGCAAATATGTCAAAAAGTACACTTAGCTTCAAAAACCTAAATGACAATTTGGGAAAACTGTTCAGAATGCAGTTTAGTTTGGAAACCCTCAGAAATCATTTGGTACGAAGAAGTAAATGTATGCCAAAATTAGAAATTCAGACAGGTGATGATGTTTGGTGTACTGCTACTAGTGCCCGCGGTACGCCAAACCAAAACTGCAAATTGTGATGAAAGCAAGCCACTTCGCACTCTTGTCCACACCCATTAGAACATTTTTGCCCGGAGCTCTCGAAGTTTCATCCCTTAGGATCGGATTTTAGGGGTGGTTTTCACCCCCCACCCCCTAAAATTCAAATTTCTGTGGCTTGGCCGATGTTCGTGATGTCAGTGTCGATTCCTACTATTTTTGGGGTGCTGATTCCGAATGTGCAACTTGCTTTTTAAAAAAATGGTTTTTGACCCATTTTGAACCACAAATGTTCAAAAATATGACGAAATGTACCGATTTTACTATTTTTCGACCAAAGTCATGTGTCGGGTCGTTTCCGACTAATTTTGGGCTAAGGATTCGGAATTTTTAACTGCCACTGCTTTACGGAGTACCATTTTTGATTTTGTGGGGGAGGGGGGGGGAATTTTGCAAAATACCGAGACGGGTGTCGTTTCCGACTAATGCGTACCAGGAAAAAACGAATCTGAGGTTAATTTTAGTGAATTATGTACCACCAATGGGTCTAGACAACAAGTGTGCGCAGTGGCTTGCTTTCATCACAATTTGCAGTTTTGGTTTGAGATATTAAGGTGTACCGCGGGCACTACATATACAGCACCACTGAGACATGTGCTGACGTTGACGAACTGACCAGACTCTTGACGACCGGCTGTAGGTTGAGTCTTGTTGTGATCACATTCATAGATCGATTCGCGAACTCAGTGTGAATGCCTTGTACTAAGTTTTAAATACTGTGCCGGCGCCGGCCGGCGACAAGTTAGAAGGGGCCTCGGTGTGGAGGCGTGGCGTACCCGTTCACTCCCGCGCTCCGCGTAAGTCGCTGGCGTTTAGTACTCACCTGACGCGCTGCCATGGGCCCGCTCACCGCGGCGCCGGCACACGGGGACACGACATCGCTTCGCCCGGGAATGTTCGCGTATTTTTTGAAAGGTATTGTATCCAGGATCGCGGGTGGCCGGGGGGTCCCGTGGATTGTCAATCGAACGGGGCACTACACTGCTGCTGCTGTTGTAGGGAGGGGTTGTTTTTTGTTGTTGTTGTTTTGTTTTTTTCGTTCTCTTGGGCAACCCGTTGAGTGGCGGTTCGATGGCCGCTGTCAGGCCAACCGCGAATATCTGAATTGTGCTGCAGTCTTGACAGATATCTTGCTATTTTAACTAGGCGTCTTATTTAAGACCGACAGGGGAAAAGGACGCGAAAGGCCAAAGCATCATGAAGCCTGTGTAGACAGGGTGGGTGATCCGCGCCTTCTTTTTAAAATGCTTATACTGTACCGGATTCACGCGGGCGGGCTTGCCTACCGTCGCTCGCCAGGGCGCCTTACGGCGCCGTGCGAGTATGCAACCCGTCCGCACGTAAGAATCCGGTACAGTATAAGCATTTTAAAAAGACGGCGCGGATTACACACCCGGTATAGTAGATATATCGTTAATGTGTCCCTGTTCTCTCACATGTTCCAGCAGAAATAATCGACGCCGTGACACAAGTCGAGTGCTGCCAGGTCAGGATGAGTCAGCTAACCCACGCCGAACAGAAACAACACGAGTGCACGGTTTGCCAGAAGTTGTTTGCCAAGGCTTCCAATCTACGACAACATCTGCTAACCCATACCGGTGAGAAACCATACGGCTGCACGGTGTGCCAGAAGAAATTTTCTGAATCTGGCAGTCTGCGGAAACATCTGCGAACCTATACTGTAGAGAAACAATTTGAGTGCACGGTGTGCCAGAAGAAATTTTCCCAATCTGGCCTTCTGCGAAAACATCTGCGAACCCATACCGGTGAGAAACCATACGAGTGCACGGTGTGCAAGAAGGAATTTTCCAGAGCGGACAATCTACGACAACATCAGCTAACCCATACCGGTGAGAAACAATTTGAGTGCTCTGTGTGCCAGAAGTTGTTCTCCCAGTCTAGCAGTCTGCGGATACATCTGCTAACCCATACTGGAGAGAAACCATATGAGTGCACGGTGTGCCAGAAGCTGTTTTCCAATTCTTCCAATCTACGAGTACATCAGCTAATCCATACCGGTGAGAAACCATACGAGTGCACGGTGTGCCAGAAGGAATTTTCCAGAGCGGACAGTCTGCGGAAACATCTGCTAACCCATACCGGTG
>NW_026267173.1:1469487-1481195 GCF_000697945.3 Frankliniella occidentalis | reverse complement strand
GAGAAACCATACGGCTGCACGGTGTGCCAGAAGAAATTTTCTGAATCTGGCAGTCTGCGGACACATCTGCGAACCCATACTGGAGAGAAACTATTCGAGTGCACGGTGTGCCACCGTAAATTTTCCGAATCTGGCAGTCTGCGGAAACATTTGCGAACCCATACTGGAGAGAAACTATAGCAGTGTACTGTGTGCTAGAAGACGTTCTCCCGGGCTACTCATCTGCGGGGACATCCACGAACCCGTACCGGTGAGAAACCATTCGAGTGCACAGTGTGCCACAAACTTTTGACCGAAACTGGGTGCCATTTGCGACAGCACACTGTGAAAGATATGTCGCATAATAATCAAGTATGACAAATCTATTGAGAAACCAGATTCCTATATCAGTACCTTTACTTTTACGTTGAAATTAATAAAAATTACTGACAACATGGTTAGTTGTGTGAGATACATTTTATGTCCCGTTTAATTGATTTTCGGCGTAAAATCTTAAGATATAAGAATTCGAAAATTTGAGGAAAATCATGCATTTACAAAGAAAGTATAGCAAAAGTTAGAAATTAAGGATTTCATCTCGATCGATCTTGCCATGAAAAGTATTGGGGGGAGTTATAACAAATTAATGTGAGGGGTATAATCAATCGGAGGTATCAAAAAATTGAGCAGCTGCCACAAACTTTTGTGATAAAAGTATCATAATATTCCAGATTCAGTGCAGGGTGTTGATACTAGTGCCGGTCGGAAGCGACCGCCTTTGGCGCCTTCGGAGCAGGTTAGGCCACGACTCTTTTGTGGCGGGCAGCGAAGGGAAGGGGTGGTGTTGCACGGTGCCGCAGCCACCAGCGCTCGGCAGGCGCGGGCGACGCGGGAAACGGCTTATCCTCTGCGCGACGCGCACAGAGCTCCTTGAGCCGCCGAGGTTGTGACGACGACCACATGTCGTCGGGAAGGGCGCGAATTGTAAAATTGTTTCCTGCGCTCGGCAAGCAGTCCACGGTAAGCACCCCGTCGTCCTGCTGAGTTCTCTCTCTCTCCCTCTGACTGGCGGTCCGCTTCGTCGCCCCCCCCCCCCTCCCCCGGCTACGAGTCCGCACCCCCTCCTCCTCTGCGAATCCTCGAGCTCCCCCCCCCTTCAGAAACCGTTTTCCGGCGCGTTGGGCGCGCGTTCACCCGCCCGCTTATTCGCTTGTGCCTTGTGGGTGTCCGCGAGGAGTGCGTTTGTCGTAATCCAATTGGTGGCCAGACAGCGGGGGATTCGTCAATACGTCGGAGCCACAAGGAGCAGCAGAGGCACGCGCGACCTGGAAAAATTAAATTTACTTATATTGTATTTTTAAGAGCGGTTATAGAAAACTGAATAATAATTGATCTGCGCGCTCTAGGAGAGTTCCGTCGAGGGGGGCCGGAAAAAACTGCGACAGCTGACGTCTACTATCGGTGAGCTCTTCTCGTCCGCGCGTGGTCGTCCCTACCAGGTGAAATAAACTTCTCTCCCTCACCGCCCGTCTTTAATATGACTCACACGCCACCCCCGCCCCCACCCACCCCCGTCCAGGTCCTCTCGTCCGACTCAATGCGTTACACGACGGAGCCCGTCTCGCGAGGCACAAAAAGAAAATCGGATTACAAGCCAATTCTGCCCGGCATCTCCCGGTGCGAGGTTTGCGTAAAATCGATACCCCCCCCCCCCTCCCCGTTTCCCCTTGCTTACCTCCCGCCTTCGCCAGGTCAAAACGGGCACCGGACCAGGCCGGAGGGAATCCTCTTGCTGTGGATGGCGTGGACAGGGGGATCAGGGAGGCCACGGTGGATGAGGAAAAATACGCAGAGGTTATCATACCACCAATTTCAGTCCGACGTGCGCCCCTCCCTGGGCCCGGCGCCGGCAGCAGCAGCGATAGCAGCGAGGCCAGGCCAGGCCTTTTGTCCAGACGAGCGCGCGGCTGAGACCTGCGTGCTCTGATAAAAGAAGGGGGTAAAGATTATGCTGTGAGAAAGCCATAGAAATCGGCAAATACAAAATGCTTCGAGAAAAATAAAATAATTGAGCTTGCAAATTATTGTGCTAGTCACCTCTTTCTTTGGCCCTTTCGAAACAAAAGCGAAGGTGGAAAAAATAATATTTCGACCACACCCCACCAAACTCTATTTTTGGTTCGTCGCCGTCGCTGCTGGGCACGGGCCGAGTGGGGGAGAATATAGATGTGATTCTGTCGTGCGAATAATGAAGGACAGCCGCGGGGGGAAGAAAAGAAACGGCCCGAGGGGGTCAGGCAGGGGGGGGGGGGGTGAGTAGTGTCCCGGCGTCTCGTGCTTCCTTCGCCACGCGATACTTTTGTACCGGCTCCTTCATGTGAATCATATTATGTTTCGATTTGGCCGCGCTCCCGCGTCCTTTTTGCTTTCTCGCCCCCGGGTGCCCTATACACGAATGAGAAGGAGAAATCGCTCATCAACCTGTGACTAATCGATGGTCGTTGGGCCTTTGTTGTCGGGCGCGCGAGACGCGTCGTCGTGTGTGTCGTGTTTTGGAACGGCGCGGCGGCGCGTCGCGGGGCGTTTTCCTCCATACAAACGAAGTAGTTGTCGTTAGTTTTCCGGAGTGAAGTGGAGGTGGTGCGCCCCCGCTGCGGTGCCCCCCGGCCCGCTCGGCCACGCCCCGCAGGTGGACGCGCCCGCTGCCGTGTGCTGTGCGAACGGCGAGATTTTCTGTTCAAAAAATCGACGAGAAAAAAAACAAACAGGAAAACTGCTAGAACTGAAGGCGGAAGGACTCTCTTTGTTGACCGCACGAACTGACCACTTTTAGGAAAGACACCCATACGGTTATACTCGGGAGGAAAATAAGACACAGCTGAGCCAACATATCACACAGACCGAATCTCTAAACAGCAAGTTTCTTCAAGAATCGGCTACTATTTACGGTGAGTCGGTGAAACTCGCCATGTCCTGATGCGCGACAACAACGACGTCACGCCTCGACAGTTCAATGTCCGACGGGGCGAGGCAGGGCTAGGCGGGGCGGGGCGGGTGGCCGCTGAGTGCAACGACAAGCAGAGCAGAAACAACTACGACGGTAACTGTCGCCGCGCCGCCGCCGCCGACCAGCAGCAGCAGCAGCGGACGCACGCCGTGGGGTTCCCATCATAGCCTGACGCTGCTGCTGGTTGCGCTGATTGGGCATTCGAGCTCACCGACTTGAAATTAATCAAAGATGTGCGAGTGCGGTGGCGGGGCGGAGTGGGCGAGGCGGGGAGGGGGAGGAGTGGAGCTCGCGTGCCCGCGGGTAGTCGCGTCGTCGCGTCGTCGCCGTGGACCGCTGCGATGGCCCGGGCTTGGCGCGCAGTCGCCCCGTTGTTGGAAGCGGCCGCCTATGACGGCAGGATCGTGCTGATAAGGAAGGATGTCGTAGAAAAAGCGCGCAGAAAGGGGAGCAGGAGGACGCGCCGACGAGGAAAAGAACCAAAGTGAAGGGAAACAACACCGCGACAATGAGGAATATTCGACAACGCGGTAGGAAAAGCTTGTTGATGCGAGCGAAACAGGAAGATCGGCCGTTTGTTTCGATGCAGGGCGAGACGCTGCGCATGCGGGACCGCGGGTACCCGCCGCCGCCGCGAGCTGGGCGAGAAGCCCCGCGAGGACCCCGCCGACCCTCCCGGCCCTGGCCCGGGCCTCGTCCTCCGCATGGCCTCCGATAAGTAATTACACAACAGGGGATTATTAGTTCCTCCCTGTCCGAGGAGGGGAGGCGGAGGGACGGGGAGCGGGAGGGTGCTCCCTTCCACGGGCGCGGGGGTGGCCGGGGAAGGGAAGCTGACGGCATCCTCGCCAGGCCGCGAATACACCCGCCCCCCGGCGCGCGGGGTTGCGGGGGCGGCAGGGGCCAAGGAGTACTGAGGGCCGGCGGCCCGACCAGCAGATCGCTCGAGCAAGAGCATTTAATTGTTTCCCGAAGCCGTCTCGCCGGAACAACCAGCAAGAAGAGGGACACAGCAGTCAGCCATCCAGGGCAACCAGCGGCACAGCAGCCCCGAGCGGCAGCGCAAAGCACGGTTCCGCCCCGGATGGGGGCTCCGCCGTGGAGGCGCACCGCCGCCATACCGCGCCAGCAGCAACAAGAAGACCAAGCTCCCCCACCTCACGACGGCGTCGTCATTATACGGCGGAAGCACGCGAAGCTCCTCGCGAAGCTCCCCGCGAGGCGCGGCGGTGCCGGCGTGTAGCAAAGCCGCAGGCCCCCAACCCGCCGCGGCGCGCCACGTTCTTTCCAAGCCGGAGGAAGGGGCCCACGATACCCCTTCCCACCACCCACCCCCTCGCCCTCCAGCGGCGCTTCACTCGGCAAGCCGAATCAAATTTTGCTCCTGCCCCACAGTCGGTTCGTTGGCGTTTATTTCACTTGTAAAGCGAGTAAAGAGTCTCCCCGGCGCCCCGCGGCGGCCCGTGTGTGTGTGTGTGTGTGTGTGTGGAGGCGCGCCTCGGCGTGTTGTGTTGATGTGGGAGCGCAGGAGGAATAAGAGGCGGAGCGCGAGCGAGGTGCGCGAGGAGGAGCCCTAGTCCATGTGTAGGCTGGCGGCGGCGGAATGCCTCCCTGCCTGATCCTCTGTTTTCCCCCCGTTTCCCCCTCACGATTGACACCCCCCGCCGCTCTCGCTCTCTCACCCCCTACTCCTCTACCCCCGCAGGCTGCGGCGCGGAGCCGAGCCGGAGCACAGCGGCCCAAAGGCACGAAACTTCCAACAAGCAGCCGAGAGTTGCCAAAGCGAGCGAGCCGCCCCTGCCGTCCCCCCCTTCACCACCCTCCTTGTCCTCCGCCCCCATCCCAAATGCAGCCCCTCCCCTGACTCCCACCCACCACACCAACCTTTGCCTCCACCCCCCCATCTATTTGCTATAGCAAAGGCGCAAACTGGGTTCATGTGAGGTAAAATTCACTCGAACTTGCGAAAGTTCCGTTTCGGTATCCAAACGCTGAATTGTATCATGAAAAAACTTGCGGAGAACGGTTGCAGAGCACGACAAATAAAAATATAGGTCGCGGCACTATACTCTCACACACACGCGCACACACACACACACACTCGTTAATGCGAACAAACACCACCCCTCTTCCTCCAGGAGCTTGTCGGTTCCCGGTCGGTCCGCCCCCCTGTTGTCGGGAAACAGGCGAGAAAACGTAAGCAAAGCCACTAACGAGGCCTACAGGAGCTCCGGGCCCACCCGCGGAGCAAACCTTTTCTTGGCTGCCATGGCCTTTCTCTGACCCCTTCGGCCTGGAGCCTTGGCCGGAGCCAAACACTCTCCACGACGCACTTCAGACTGTAGGTGGTCCCCGGCTCGTCGTGTATCGAGTCGCGGAGGTGTGAAGGAATAGGCTGGTGTGTATGTTGTTGTGCGATCGGGTTGATGCGAGGGAACCTGCCTCCCCCCAGGTGGTTGCGGCGCGTCGAGAGACTTCACGATCAGAGTAATTAGTTTGCATTTGTACGAATGCCATTGTTATACTTTAGCACACGTACACAAGACCGAGTCTTGCGCGAGAGACTTCGCGATATCTCAATTTCAATTTCCCTCAGATTTTTAGGAGACTTCCTCTTTTCTATCGCGACTCTGTTCGCGTAGAAAATGGGGAACCGATATGAGATGTCACTTTGGTTCTCACTGCCTTTTGAACTCGTTTTCAATGAACGTGTGTCTATGTTCAGCAAGCCTATCCAATTATTGATGCCCTTACGAAAAACTCTTGAATACGTACTTGTGTCATTTTTATCAGCATATCTTAATACACTGTTAGAAATAGCTGAGAGCTGAGATCTCCTCTGTCCCATAGTACCCCGTCCCGTGACCCACACTGCTGTACCCCACCACCTTCCGCCACTTCCACCCCGCCTTTGTGTTGTCCTCTCTCACAAGAGTAAGTAATGGCGGAGGTACCACACAGCTAGGGGCGCAACAAAGTAGCTAAGTGTGGAGGGGCGGGGCGGAGGAGGGCGGAGAGGCACCGCAGGATGGAGGACGCCGGCGGCGGCGGCGCTGCAGCGCTGGGTGGCCGTAGGGCCGGGGGCGGGGGGAGGATGCGATTGGTTGAACACGCCAGGCGCGAACAGCGAGGCGAGGAGTAGAGGGGCTCACGGGTAAAAGGCGGTGGCGGCAGCAGTCGAAGGAGAGAGGGAGAGAGAGAAGGGGTGGTGGGTGGGGAAGGAAAGGGAGGGAAGGGGCATAGCTCGCCTTTTCGGTTTGCGTGGCGTGGCGCGGCGTTGGCGCGGCACGGAGGCGGCCTGGCCCGGGCTGCCCGGGCGCGTGAGGCCGGAGCGTTTGTGCTGTGTGCTTTTATACAGTTGGTGTTTTCACGATAGAACGCACCTCGCGCCGGAGCCGGAGTGAGAGAAAGGAAAGTGGGCGGGCGGGAGTAGACAGAGACGGAGAAAGAGAGAGGAGAAGGGATGGGGGAAAGGGAGAGGCGGAGATAGGGTGGAGCAGCAGGGTTGAGGTTGGAGGTTGGGAGTGGGAGAGAGGGACCAACCCCCGCTGCTTTTAGCGTCATCAGTGTAAGGTTTCCTCTTTTCCTCTCGCTTTTGGCGCAACCAACTCGCGTCTGACACAGGGCTCTGCCACTTACGCGCGCGCGCGCGCGCACACACACACACACACACACACACACACACACACACACACACACACTCACCAACCCTCAGGGTGCGGGTGGTGGTGGGGCGCGGCAAGGGGCCTGGCGCTTCCGGTAATTATAAACTGTAGGCGGGAACGCGTTGTAACTTTTGCTGTTGCCGATAATGGGGGGCTTCGGTTCCGCGAGAGGGATGGGGGGGGGGGGGTAGATTCAACTGCTCTACACACAAGCACACGACACACGCCTGTTGTGCACGCACTCCCTGCGGCGCGGCGCGGTGCGGCGGCGGCGGCGGTGGAGCCCGCGAGAGAGAATTCACACCAAATATGAATGTATAAGCAGATGCAGGAGGACGACGCCGACGCCCTGCTCCGCCTCCGTGCTTTTGCGCTCCGGGAGGATCGCTTTACTGGCGGCAGAGTTTTCAGCGGTGACGTTGCGCATTTTTTCGTTGATGATACAGACAGCAAGCAAGGGCCCCCTCTCCCGTCTACCGTATACTTTACCGCCCTGCCCCCCCTGCCCCGCGTGAAAAGGGTCCAGCCCATGCGCCTCTTTCTGATAACTCATGGTTGTCGTAGTTAATTCAATTGCCGATGAACACATTACGCGCGGTAATAATTCCACTTTCAGAAGCTGCTTTCCCTCAGTTCCGCCCGCACGCACATCCATCGATATTTTTATTTTCTTCCCCTGCGCTCCATCCATCTCTCTCGCTCGCTCGCTCGCTTCCTTTTTGGGCGCGCCTTTATTTTTCGATAGCAGCAGCAAGAGAGGGAAAAATATTTTTTCGCGTCTCTGGGCGAGATGAAGTGGCACTCCCGCTCCCAGTGGCTACTCTCTTCTCTCGCGCCCCGTTCCCGTCTCGTGTTTTACTCTGTGTTCCTGCGACATTAACTTGGTTTCCGATTCCATCTCTCCGCTCCCATTCCCATCGCCGCCACGCCCAGCCTCTATCTACTCGATGCTTTTTTTTTTCGTTCACCATCTTCAAGTTTTCGACAGAAATCTGTTCCAGTCTGCTGTGTTACCCAGCGATCACAAGTTCTTGCTATCCTGTATAAACGTTGCAGAGCGTGATATTCATTCCTTTGACTCACTCGGCTAAAGCTGAAAGTGCGCAGTCGACATGCCCAAAGCACATCAACATGACGTCAAGTCGCAAAACTAGTGCGGTGCACGGCAGGTGCAGGTAAAACTTCGAACGTCTCCGCTTTCCCTCTCCCGGCTTGCGTATTCCGATAGGTCTCCGCCGAATGTTCGTGCGCTCCAGAAACGTGTTGCTCCTGATCGTGGTCATCACACATCGTGGTCGTGGTCAAGTATACACTGTCCAGCCGCACGGCCAAAGGGAGCCGCGGGCCGCGGGGGCAACCAAAGACGAGCAAAAGGAGGGCGGAGGGAGAGCAGCAGCAGCAGCAGGCAGCAGGAAGGAGGAGGGGAAGCATGGGCACGCCCCCGCACGCCCTCGCCTCGCACACCCACCCCACCCCGCACAGCAACACCACGGAGCCGACAATAATCGAATCAGAACACTGAACGAGGGTAAAGTGACACCTTCCCCAGAGATCTTTGCTCTGGTGCCGGCCCTGCCCCGGCCCCGGCCGCGCCGCACCGCGCCGGCCCCCAGGACAGCCCTCGGGGGCGCCGCGCCGCGCCACGCCACGCCCACCGGCAACCGGCCCCGCCCGGGCACCTCAGGGGACGTCTCACTTATATAATAATAACTATGAGCTTGAGCGAGGCGGCCGCGGGGCTGCGAGGGCGTGGCCTGGCGTGGCACGGCGTGGCACGGCGTGGCCCGCGTCCTAGTCCTTCAAAGTTGGTGGCGAGTGTCGTCCCGTGCCGTGCCGTGCCGTGCCGTCACCGGGCAAGAGGGGGTGGGTGAGTTGTGTTGTACCGCCTCAACAGACTGGCAGAGCCGGGGCGGGGCAGGGCAGGGCGCGCAACTCCCAGCTGGCCTTGGTCAAGGCTCTCCTCGAGCCGCGCGCGTTGGACAACAGACGGACACCCCCAAAAGCGAGGCAGACAGTTTGGTTTTCAGCGTCAATAAACGGCAGAGGCCCCTTTATATGTGGTTTTCCATCTCTCTTTTTCTTTATTATTTTTCGGTCCTTCCGCGGAACCGCCTGTGTAAGGCCCGGTTGGTGCGGTGGCCAGCGGTGGCATGTGCTTCTGTCGGCGAGTCTATGCGCGCGAGGCGGGCTGCGCGGCAACATTGAGCCGCGTGAATGGAATATGGAACAATCGGGCACTCGGCGCGGCGCGGGCTGCTTTGCGTTGGTGCGCCCCGCCACGCCCCGCCACGCCCCGCCACGCCCCGCCACGCCCTGCCACGCCCCGCCGTGTCCGGCCCGGCACAATATGTCGTCCTCACGTCTGACCGCCACAGTGGAGGAGGATACCTCTCCGGGCCCGAGCGGGGCGGCAGAGACGGGGTGGGGGCGCGCCGCGGGGCCGCCTACGTGCCTGGGGTTGGGAGGGACAGGGGCGGCTCCCGCCACCTCAGCAGGGGCCCCGGACCGGGCCCGGAGGGGCCCAAGTCGGGCCAGACTCGCTCGACACTGAAACCCGCTTGTTTTCGCTAGTTTAGTTGACGGCGAGCTCCGGGGCTCCGCCCACCCTCCTCCGTGCTGCCCGTCACACACGCACGCACACCGGCCCCACTCACTCAGTCGGCCCCTCACGTTCCCGCAGCAAAGGGCCTAAACCCTCGGACTTGGATACGCCGAGCTTGGGCTTTGTCAGGCCGGCCCGCCCGGCGGCACGGCGGCAGTGCGGAGAGGCAACCGTGATCCGTGCACCCGCTGCGCGGAGAGGATGGGGATGGGGGGAAGGGACCTCTGGGGATTACAGGGATGATCCTCCTCGTGTCGCGTTTATACAACTGCTATGCTAAGGTAATTTTGTTGCTGAAATGTTACCGACAAATTTCAATATTTCTTCTGAAGTCGGTTTTAAAGTTGCAGTTGGGCGTCCACGATGAAAGAACTCGAGAAAGACGTCGACGAACGACGTGCAGGCAGCGAGCCCAATCCCAATCATCAACAGAGTCTCATCGGGAAAGCGCCTACGTCGCCCGTGGAACATCGTTCCCTTTTCAGCGCTACGCCCCCCCCACCATACCACCGCCCCCGGGGCGGGCGCCTTCCTCCTTCCACTGCCACCACCTCCGCCGCCGCCACCACCACCACCGCCGCCAGTTTACCCGCTTGCGATGTTTCCAGCCTCCTTTGCTACCACCCCGCATCAACCAACAGTCGAAAGCCTGAAACGCCGGCACTCGCTCTGAATACAGAGCAGGGGCACGGTACAGCCTTGGATGCCGCGGGGCGTGGCGTGGCGTAGCCGAGCGGGGCGGGACGGGGTGGGATGGGGCTTCCTCCTGCTCGCTTCGACCCCACCCCGCAGGCAGGCCGCTACTCGCCGGGAGCTTCACTGTACACTCCCGACACTCTGCTCTGGCAAACATCATGAGAATGAATTCCAAATCGTTGCAAACATTTCGCAGAGAGACAAAATTGTCCGCGCAGAATTAGAATTTCGGTTGACTAGCTAGCTCATTTTATAAGGTTTGTGACTGCACGAGGCGGCGTCCGAAAACGTGCTGCCGGTGCCGCTCCTCCCAAGATTTCTTGTGTGTTGTCTACTGTAACTCTGCTATATCTAAAGCGATGACGAGGGGCGCCAACGGCTTGCAAGCCAAGCGCGCGCGTGTGTAGAATAGGGGGTGAATGAGGAAGTATGGGGGAGTCACGCCCCCCCCCCTTTCCCAAACCCCTACTCCAAGTTCCACCTCCCTCCCCCCCCCTCCCCCCGGGCAAGTTTTCAAAGTTCTGCACCGCACGTTCTGTGGGTCTATCGGCCCGTTTACTTCCAACAGAAACAAACTGCGAGGCGAGTCAAGTGCGGCATTAGTAACTTTGAGATAAGAGGCGGCGGAACTTGACTGGCAGTATGCGGGGGGCGAGAGGGGGTGACGGGTGTGCGCCTAGCAGCCCCCGACTGCGGGGGGTGGCTTTAGCGGACTAAGAATATCATTTAGATTCGAGGAAGTAGTAAGGCGACAGCAGCAGAACGAACACCGGGAGGCGAGTATGGAGTGGAGGGTGGTACTACAAACGCGTCACCGCTCGGACGGGCTGAGCGTCAGAAAAAAGCTCTCGCTACTCATTCGAGTCAAGAGACACCCCCCCCCCTTTCCCCATGAAGTAATACCCTTCCTGTCAGCCGCACCTTACACCGCACCTGTATATTGCACCGCATGCAGGGTTGCCTGCGGGCACGGGGCCGTGAGCTGCCGTAGGAAGTGGTAAGCGCAGTGACACGCGGTAAAAACAAAGTCTTGCTTTCCATGCAGATTGCTCCGGTTTCCAAGCAGAGAGCCCCCGTCTCCAAGCAGATAGCACCTACTCCAAGCATGCGCGCTCCCGCCTTCAAGGAGATTCGCCGTTTTCAAAGAATAGCCCCCATTCTGCTTGGAAAATGCCACATTTGCTCGGACTGCGAAATCTTTGCTTTGAAACAAAGACGTCGTTTTTGCCATGGCATGATGTGTATGACGAGGTGCAGGGTGCACATGGCTCGTGGCCAGCCCGCCACCATCACCTCACCTGGGTATACAATCAGTTCTTCGGCCCCCAGGTCGACCGGCAGCGAGCGCAAGGGGTGACTGTTACTCCGGGGCCCCGCAGCCCCCTTGCTCCAACGGTTCCACCCCCTCGCCCAGCAGACGACCCTCTCCCACCACCCTCTTGTGGTTGTCCGACCCGGCATATAGTCGCTCCGCGCGCGCTCTGTCGTGAGCACGGCGCGGCACGTAAAAGTCTCTGTCCAACGGGGTAATAACGCCTCCGTCTCACTACCGCGCTTCCCCATATCATAGGAACGTCCCCTACTTGCCGCATAGATGACATGCAGCTTAATCAGAACCGACTATAGATCTATTTTCCAAATAAAAATCCAACAAAGGGCTCGGGCCCCCGAACTTGAGCCGCCAAGAGCCTGCTTTGAGCTCATGCGCGCATAGGCAACGCCTGGCACACAGGCCGTCCCGTTGGACAATCCGGTCGCG
>NW_026267173.1:1420682-1468655 GCF_000697945.3 Frankliniella occidentalis | reverse complement strand
CGTGGGGAGCGGGGTTCGAGGGGAGGTAATGTGCACTTATTTTCGCGTCTATTCATTTTCATTCGTCGGTGCCGTCGATGGCCTCCTCAGGGACGACGACGCGTGCGTGTCGCGCACAGCAGCAATCACGCATCGCCTTGAACTCGAGTGGTAATCTGAAGAGCGGTGCAATCCGCCGGAGAAAGGGAGCAGGGCTGCGATAAGGTACGCGCTGCGCTCGCGCCGTGCTCCTGTTTATAAGGGCCGCGGCGGGCGGTGGGGAGCGTGTCCTCCTTGTCGCCAGCCGGGTCGGGCTGGACTGCAGCAAGTTTGCTCGCCTTGTCAGTGCCGACTCGTCTAGTCTGACCCTGGTGCGCTGGTGGCAGGAACGCCGCTCACACTTTGCAACATTGCTCTGCGTACCGGACCGCCTTCGCCGCCGCCACCATGTCCCCCCTGAGCCTGCTGTGCGTCCTGGCCACGCTGCTCGCCCTCGCCGCCGGTGAGGATCGCGCCGCGGCCGCCCGGTCCGGTGGTGCACGATGGAACCCACTGACCGCCTCTGACAGTAAAACCCTGCATCTTTGCCTCCCCACAGGTAGGGCCGCTCCCGGAGCCCTTGGCCGCGGAAACCTGAGGAGGCCGACCGGCAATAGGCTGTGGATCGGCCGCATCGTCGGCGGCGACACGGCGGACATCCACGACTACCCCTACCAGGTAGTTAATGGCGTGTGCTACCGCGAGCTACGGACACGGCGAGATTGACAGATTTAAACATTCCTTATTCCCCGGTCTCCAGCTGAGCTTTAGGAGCTACGGCAGCCACTTCTGCGGGGCCTCCATCATCAGCAAGGGGTTCGCACTCACCGCCGGACACTGTGCCGCTTCGGGGTGAGTTTGAGGCTTCCGTGGTTCCCTTCTACTATCCTACCCCAGCGATAGGCTGAGACAAACGTCCTTGTCTTCGCATAGAGTGAGCCCGGACACGAGCCGCTTGGTGGCCGGCTCCTCGACTCTGGACGACGGCCAGGAGTACGGCGTCGTCAGCATCAGGGCGCACCCGTACTACGACGCCATGACCATCGACTACGACGTGGGCGTCGTCGAGATCAAGGGCGCTTTCCAGCTCAGCGACACGCAGCGGATCGTGGCCCTCGCCGCCGCCGAGGATGCGGTCCCTGACGGCGGCGTCGTCACCGCGTCCGGCTGGGGAGTGTCCCAGGTAGGGTTCAGGGTTGTGCAACGGCAGGCGTCCACACCTTCCTTATGCGTTACTAATCCCAGAGTCTAACTCTCGCTGGTCCTTACGTAGGAGAACAACTGGGACCTGGAGCAGCAGCTGCTGGCCGTCAAGCTGCACGTGGTGAGCCAGGACGGGTGCGCCCGCGCCTACAAGGACTACGGGGGCGTGACGGCGCGCATGCTGTGCGCCACCGACCTGGGCAAGGACTCGTGCCAGGGCGACTCTGGCGGCCCGCTCGTCACCAGGGTGGGCGAGGAGGTGCGGCAGGTCGGCATCGTGTCCTGGGGACTAGGATGCGCGAGGAAGGGCTTCCCCGGCGTGTACACCCGTGTTGCGGACCCGAGCGTGCGCCAGTTCATCGCCACAGTCGCGGGAGTGTAGATCTTCGTTGGAATGCAAGTCGAGAGGGGGCGGATCACCAGTCAGTTAACCATTCACCTTCCAAACATTCCCATCGTCGTTCTTTTCTTACCATTTCAAATTCATACTTCATTTACCAAGTATTTTATTAAGTCCAATATTTGTATGTTGTTTTTTTTTACGATGAATAAATGTGAAGTTATAGACTTCTCGTTGATTGTTTTGTGACGTGTGGCATACATTCCCAGTGGGCCCCGAAAAGTCTTCCAGGTGGCTGACTCACGCCGCGCACTTTCGTATTTATACCGTACCGCATGCACGCGTGCGGGCGGGTCGCCTACTGTCACGGGCCCCCGCAGCCGTGCATGCAGTACAGTATATCTACGAAAGTGCGCGGCGTGGGTCTGCCACCGTACCGCGTGCGTGCGGGCTTCATTACCAGGGTAAAGAACTGCTACGCAGTGAATCTTCGTGAAACTCTAGACTTGTGCTCACCCACATCCGTGGAAAGAGAAGAAAGCACCTAGAACGACGTGGTAGTACGCACGGGCAATGTACCTGTGGTGCGCTCTAGCGTCCTAGCATGGAAACTAACCAATTGTAGTTCCAAACAGGCCACTAGATGGCGCGGAAACAAGTGACAAACGCCATCGTCTGCATTCCTAAGCTGACGCCGAGTTTAAATACATAACAAACAAACAATCCACTAGCACGGCACGGCGGTCTGAGACTCTGCACCAATCTAGTTAGCTTGAATACTTTCGCTGAAATGGCCGAAATATTTTCTAAAACAGGCTTGTATTTTGACGAGCTGAACAAAATATGTGTGCTTGAGCCAGATGTTTCCTCCCAAACTGAAGAACTTCTGACTGAATGCAAGGATTTTGTTGAAAGTATGTCTGCTAGAATATGTCTAATTTCAAACATTACATTTGAGAAAATATGCCAGAAGTACTAACTTAAAACATTCTTGTTGCAGAAATTTCTGATTTTCAGAAAACTGCCGATAACTTTCTGGTAATGGCCAATTCATTATCAGTAGAAGTAGAAGCTGCTAAACTTAAGGCAATTGGAACACGAAATTTGCTAAAAAGTATGGCCAAAAAGAGGGAGGCTCAGCAACAGCAATTGCAAGTAAGAAAGTCTGTAACAATGGGTTTGATGTTAAATTTAAAATACCATTTTAACTTAAACAATGACTGATTGCAGGCTTTAATTTTTGAGAAGTCAACAGAGCTAGAGAGGTTGCGAATACAACATCAATCATTAATTCGTACAGAGCAGGAGCAACAGGAATTTATCCAGCAACTTGTACTCAATCATTAACATGCAGAGACATAAATAAATACATAAATATTTTAATGACAAAAACCTTACGTTGACTAAGTGTAGAAAAAATTTCAGGGTACAGTCACGAAATTGCTCATAATAAAATAAAATTAGTGAACAGATTAAGTGTATTTCCTTAAATTACAAATATAGATTAATTGGTTTATCCAGGAAGAAATTATCATCTGTGAAAAAATTGTCATGGAATGCTAATACCATTATCAGTCTTAAATCCTTTGGCCAGAAGTTGACTGTCTAAAAATATGCTTGCCAGCCTCTAAACAATCTTGAAAGATTTCCTAGGTCTCTGGCTTGCTGTATGAGCCTGTTGACTTGACCCTCAATGCTCGAGACTGGACCTTCCTCAGTTCCTTGGAGTTTCTCTTTCAGACGACACAGCACCCTTACTGCCATTTTATTCTTTTGTGATGTATTTACTTTTTCTGATAAGAAGAGAACATAAGTAAAAGATAGAATAATGAAGGTTGAGGACTAATATAAAAAAAACACCTAAAACATTTTGAGTAGTTACAAACCATCCGAGTCAGAAGCAATAGAATCCTGACTGTTCTCTTTTTGGCATTTCGCAGCCATCTTTGGAGTTATTGTCCACTGATATAATGGATCATAAAGTAACACTTCAAGAATGGTTAAAATCTTTTCTTGGTTCTGTCTTAGCACTCCCATTGTCTTTTCACATGACCTAACGCAGAAAATGTATCACTCACACAGGATAATCATCTAACAATTTCAAAGAAAAAATGAATAGATTAAATAAAACTTGCCTCCTAAAAACACCTTCCACTCCTGAGATTCCCATACCATCCACAATATCTCTGGTCAAACGGAATGGAACTGTTTCTGGTGTTGGGAGCACCTTACCTTGTTCAAAAGCAATACCTGGAAAAGTATTCCTTTTATTACTCACAGTCATTTTATTTTAATAAGAAAATCCTTAGCATGTTGATGTTGAATGCAGCAAGTGTGACCCACACTGTGGATCCCAATAGCCCCTGCAGCACCTGACATGTTAAGTTACTGTCTAGTCAATTGCTTACCAAAGTCAATATGAACCAATTCACCAGTGCTTTTGTCAATAAGAATATTGTTAGGATGTCTATCGCCTAAGCCCAGGATATAGCCCACCATTGAATTTGTTGCGACACTGTAATATTAAAAAATTACAATAATAACAATAACTATTAAATGTTCAAATCACAAGCAGTACTTTTTCAAGAATTATTAATTAAAGCGTACATACCTGTGCACATAATTCATCCTGTGATCAAACCACTCAGCAGGTGTGGAGTAGTTTTCAATAAAAAAGAACCGAAAAGCAGGGTGGACATTCTTACAAATTTCTTTAAATACACTTAGTCTTTCCCCAGGTGATTTTAAACGGGCGTCCTGAAAAACAAAGGTTAAATGTAAGTGGCAGAAAAGATTTCTTCCTTTGTTTCTATACCATTACAAAATAGATGTTTTACCACAAAACAAAACTAACAAAAATTGTGAGAATCATTTACCTCTATTTTCTTCATGCAAAGCGCATTCTTATATGATGTGGGGCAATATCGTGAATGAACATCCATGAAAATTTCCATTGCCGGAGATGTGTTCTGACACCACTCCAGAACACCACACCTCTGAGATAATGGTACAATCTATTTTTTGTTCAAAAAATCAGAATTACTCAAAATTATAACCTGATGCAAATTTCAGTACATTTTAAAACAAGGATTTCTCACCTTATAGGTGCGTATCTTCAGTCTGCGACGCTTACTCTCTGAATGAGCCTGCAGTAGGGTGTTCACAATGTTGAAAACCTGCTGCATGACTGCATCTTGTCTTAAGTCATCTCTTCCCTGGTGTTGCACAAGTTTATTAACATACAATGAACAAAGTTTAAAATATTGTTAGTTACCTTTTAAAGACACAGTACCTTTACCAACAAAAGCCTCTTAACTCCATCAGATCCAATACATATAATTTTCTTTGGTCTATTGATACCTCCTGCTTTAAAGTACTTGCTATCAAAGCTTTGGATGCCTGAAAAGTATTAATAATGAAAATACTATATTAATTTAGATTCTATTCTTAAGTATAACACTATGTAGGTGGCCAATAGCCGTTCTATAACTTTCAGGATGTCTGAAGGACAACGGTATCATACTTATTATGTTGTTGTACTTTGCATCAGACTGTACAGGTAAATGGACAATAGGTAGCATTGCATACTGCAAATTTTGCATCTGCCGGATCTTTTCATTCTTAGGTACAATAAAACCTGTAGAATATATATTACGTTGATCAAAAATATGAAGCCATTCATTTTAACCATAGTTTTTTAACTCTAATTAATTTCAACCAATAACTTATTGTTTCTATACCTCTGGGGTTATCTTGGTCAGGCACTGGTACGTATGCCAAACTAACAAGTGCCTTAGATAGCTTGTCCATCTCAGCCACAAGTTTCCCAACTGATTTATCCCTCCTCAATTCCTCTATCATCCGTGTAGCAGAAACAACCCTTGGCTAAACAAGCCAGAAAGCATTGTTAAATTATAAAAAATGTTAGTTTCTCTGAAAAAGAAAAAAAAAAAAGATTTGGACAGAAAACGTACCTCTGGATCAGGTTTGACTTTTCCCTCAAAATCCTCATATGAATTAGCCAAGGCCAAAATAAGTGGAAGGGTATGATAAGGGTGCTCAATGCAGCATCGCACTATTAAGATAAAATAATAAAGTATCAAATATCAGACTTACAGAGGAACAGCGCAAAGAGAAAAATCTATGTGCACTTACTCAAGAGCTTGTATATAGCTTTTGAAAAGACTACTTCAGTAGTGTCCTGTGTTGAACCCAGGCGCGCAGCTATCTGAGGAAGAAGCTCAACAAATTTATATGTCTGAATGATATCTAGCTCTGATTTAACAAATTGGTTCACTTCAGTTTTGTTGGAATTTTCTAGCCACAGCGACACCATCCTGAATACAGGAATATTTGTTCCTTCTCCAAGTTTCATACTGCTGAGATAGTGTCTGTTGGCATACAACAAAACAAGTCTTCCTTAAGAAAGAATTAAATTAAGTATAAACATACATTATTTAGAAAAAATATATACTGCACCTCATGGCAAGTTGAAGGAACTGGTCTTGATCTTTATAAGTGTTCTTGATCTCACTTGCATCTAGTGCAGAATATTTACTATTAAAATTAACTGCACTTGATTGTTCTCTGTTACCCTTCTCAACCTTCAAGGAAGATTCATTTTGAAGTGCTTCCATACACTTCACTTTCTTTTGAAAGGTCTCGGATTTTATATAGGATGTTATCTGCATGTGAAACAAAATATTTTGTAGTAAGATTTAAAACAATTTGAACCAAGCTCATCACTTTCATAAAATGCTCACCCTTTGATACTCAAGGTCAGCAAAGTGTGCGAGACAGGTATGTGCTTCAAGTTGTTCCTGGACTGAACTATGCGCAGGCAAGACTTTCAGCAATTGCAGAGCTTCTTCTAAATAATCATCAATGATTTGCTGTGGATTCTCAGATCGAGTTTCAGCCATCCATTTCCCATACAAAATCAAAGCCTGAGGAAGCAACTTTGACCTACTCCTCGACTCTAGTGAAAAAAACAAAAAAACAACGGTAATTTTTTCCTGACAGTATTTGTTAGAGAAAAACTCAAAGACAAGGACGCTAACCTTTTTCAGCAACCTGTACATCCTTTATCAAAGATCGCAGTAGGTTACGAGCAACTAAGTTTGTTCCATCACGCAGGCCTTTTACAGAGCTCCAAGCTAACTGTGCTTCCTGAAGGCGTAATTTTCTAGTATCATCTTCAGAGATACCAGGGATAAGAGAAAGTGAGTGAAGCCATTGTTCTGCAATCTAAATATTTAAGGAAGGAATTCAATTAAAGTTTTCATGAGAAAAATAATTAATTTCTGGAGTGTGTGCGTGCATGCATATCATTAAATAGTCTGGCTAACAGAGTTGAAAAACGCAAAGCGCCCCAATGGTAACAGCTGGGAACAAACCTATGCGCACACACTGGCGTTCCAGATAGCATTCCAGATATAATGTAATGGTTGCTGATCAATTTTTAAAAAAACAAAAACTGCACTAGTCTGATTTGGTTTTTTTTCAATTACCTGAATCTGTCCATCTTTTCGAGCAAGTTCAGCAGTATCTAAATAGTAATCAGTCAAATATTGAAAAATACTGCTGGACATTTTGGGAACTCTGGTTTGATGGTTTTCTTGCTCTTTTAAAGCAATCTGTAAGAGTGTAGCTCTCTGAGCTCTTGTGATTTCCAACAGAAATATGTCGCTGTGTGGTAAGGTATCCTGATTTTTCCAGTTATTCCACAATCCAAGTAAATCATCAGAGTTTACAAAATCTTCAATTTCCTGAGATAACAAAGAAATTGGTTTGACTGAAAAAATTTAAAGGCACAGTACTCATTACTGTATTTCCATGATGTTATGTGATGAGGTGACCGTCAGCAAAAATTGCTTGAGGAACCATTGTACTGTTACCTTAAGCAATTGAAGTTGACTCATAGGTTTATAGATATTTTTGCAATTTTCTAAGCTGGAATGGGCCAGATTATCCAAGACACATAGCCTTCCTTCAGTTATACATTCGTGAACTCTTGATGAGTTTTTATCACTTACAGCTTGTAATGCAGAGTACTGACCCCATGCAAAGCCCTTAACCTGTTGAAGTGCATATTAAATTTCATATATATTCCAAATTTTTGAACGTTTTATCATTATTTTAATTTGTTAAGTGTTTGCTACACTTTAATTTAAACGCCATTTTTTTACTTTGGTATCTGAAGACAAGGGTGAGTTCCACTGCCCCAAACGCCACATACACTCAAATTGTGCAGAAAGAAACTCATCTTTCTGATCATGTGGCTGAGACTCAACAAAGACATTTAACATATGGTATAGCCGACTGCTATGAAGAGAATCAACAAGTCCTAAAAATAATGATATACATGTGCATAGTAAGTTCACTGGAAACGTCAAGAAAAACATTTTCTAGCAAGTTTTAAAATACCAAATCAATACTTACCCTTAACTCCATCCTTACCCTTGGAACATGACAACTTTACATCATAATTGAGAAGAACTTTGTCCCACATTCCAGTGAGTTTATACTCATTGACTTTTGCCATTGGATTCAAAAGTATAGAAGAACCGCAACCGTACATTGCATCATTATCACCGATCTGTTCATATGCCTAAAGATAAGAAAACATGGTTTTACAAATCGATAGGTAAATTCTTACAAATAAATCTAAAACTAGGAGGTAACAAGAAAAAGAATACAAGTAAGCAGGAGAAACCTTCAAGAGTAAATTCTGTAGAACTTTCCCATTACTTGGTTCACACTCAGAGATGAAATCAATGTACGGAATACCACTTCCATCGTATTCAAGCCTGCAAATAAATGAAAGGGGATAAAAATGTGCTGATGTGCATGTTAATTTTGCAGATAATTTCCTGATAACCCGGCAACTCCTCTAGATTTTGTATTAGGTACCTGTTTGCGTCATTGCACCACAATTCAAGAAACATAATGGATGAGAGGTAAGCAGAACAATATTGAGCTGCTGATGCTACATGCAAATAATTTAGTTTTAAGATCATATTTTTTTTCCTGGAAAGAATAAGTTCTTGATTTTATAGTCATATAGTTTAACAGTAGTTAGATCAGAAATGTTTGTTGATACTATGAGGGTATAATTACCTTTCTCCATCCTTCTTCAAACGCACAAAATTTACCACATTAAGCATGCATTGAACAGAAGGTTTGCTCAATAGAATATTTTTACTATCTAATGAGGGGCAGGGGAAAAAAAAGATGTATTTGATGAACATTCAGTACATGCAGTTCAATTAGGTAATTAATACTTTGAGGTAAAATAAATTACTAGCCTGCTTCTGTTATTATGGTATCATTGGCCAAAGAAACAGCATTGGAATGGTTCTCAAAAAATTGAGCCAGGCGAGCACATAGTTGATGTCCAATTTCCATGGAATGATTTAGTCCCAAATAAAACAAAACTGGGAGCATTTCTTCAGCAAAAGATGTCTAGATAGATAAAAGTGATATCAATAGAGGAGTTTTTAGAAATCCAATTAATGCTAAAAACAAAACACTTCAGCTTGTCACAAATTACCTTTACTTCACAGAGAGAAGCAAAATCATTGAAAACATCATCGTCTGACAAACTACAAAATAAAGAAGAGGCCAAACGTGAGATCCATCTTTCGTGTTGTATTCCACCACTTGGGAACCAAATCTCATCATCCTGTATGAAGCTGACTAGTTTGATGGTGTCTGACGAGAGTGATGGAGTAGGTTTTGTAGGTTGTATTGGTATAAATGGTGAGATTTTTTTAGAATCAATACACTTTGAGTTACTTTTAGTGCCTAAAAATACAAAGTTCAGAAAAAATTTATAAACAAAAGGTACATTGAAACCATTAGTAGAATTTTGGAACACCATACTCACTATGTAAGGCATTTGCTTTTTGGCATGACATTAAATTAAGGAGGGTTTGACTGGCAGCTTTTACAACATTGATATTATAATCAAGAAGGTAATCAGATAAAATCTGTCCAGCCAGAGCCATAACACACATCACTGGGTCAGAATATCCACTTAATAAATTTATACATCCTTCCACTGGCTTTAGGACTAATGTTGTGAGGTCTGTTGGTCCTAGTTCACCCAAACACCGTAATGCTTCCATTTGTACCTACAAAGAAGAAAATAAACTAATAATATAATTTGTAAAAAGAATCCTCTGTTCTTACAAAGTGAAAACGGGTAAGCCCAACTTTTTCGTTTGCTGATGATGTTATATGAATAAGTTTACAGATTAGCTGATGAAGAATGCTTTCTTTGCAGTCTTGTGAAAAGCCACGTCCTTGTTTTAGATCTTGATATAAAAGTAATAACTCATTCTTTTTTATGCATAGCTTCAAAAAAAATAGATAGATACAATTATTAGTAATTTACAATTACAGTTGCAGTAAATAGTGCTTTAATTACATATTCCTTTATTAAAAAGATCAGTGTGTACTTTTTTCTGTATTGCATTACCTCCTTCCTTAAGAAATGAAGGCCATCAAACATTGAGTTTTGATTGGCTAAGGTGTTTGTGGAACTAGAGGAGCTTAAGAAGTGTTCAATTTCTTCTTTGAGAGAGAACTTGTTTCCTTTATATTTCATTTCACCATGCACTTTCCTCATTTCAGCAAATTCCATGGATTCGGGGAAAGGAGGCAGGGAACCAATAGCATCTCCCAAGCAAGAACTATGGGTTATAACTAGTAGCTTCAAGAGTTTATGGCTCTTCTCTGCCAATGCTCCTGAGCCTACTGCTAGAGGAATCAAACTTCCAACAATAGTAGGAAGTAAATTAATAAAAACAGACGAGCAAGCAGGCAGTAGGTGATGATAGAGAATGTATAAAAAGCTGAAAATGTCAAGAAGCACAAATGTAAAATACCATCAATATGAAGTGTATAATGGTCCATCACGCACAACTCAAGTGGAAAACATCATCTTACCAACAAGAACCTATGCACACATCGACCATTACAGGATTTGATTTGTTCTCCTGGATTAAGTAGAGTAAAGTATGAGTAATGTCGCTGAGTAAAAATTCCTCTAGACTTGGAAAGTCACCTCTTCCCAAACAGAGTGCAATGGCATGAACAAAAGCACTATAGTTGTGGAGACCCTTCACTTTTTGGTTTACAGTAATTGAAGTACTGATATCTTCACGTAGTTGCAATAGAACCTTTTGAAGTATGTCGGGTTGCTGATTGACAAAATAGATAAGCAACTCCTGCTCTGTCATAATAGTTCTCTAGAAACAGAAAAGACGTAAGTTAGGATGTAATTGAAATTCAGTTATTCACAAGATGAAAGTTGGTGTATTTCAACCTGCAAGTGTTTGAAAGCAGCTGAATATTCTTCACTAGAAATAAAAGGAATCATTGGCTCCATTGTACTGTGGTCAAGCCCAAGCAAGTCTTCATGGTGAGAAGAATCCCACACTAGTCTAGTAATTTCAAACAAAACTTCATCAATGCGGGTTGACAACAAATTTCTAATCTTCTCAGCATTAAGTTGAGAGAAAATTGATTCATATTGCTTGCAGGCGCTTTTGGTATCTGAAGTAGATGTTTTCTTCACTAAGAATGCCAAGTACTGAGCATAAACTGAAGGAAATGATTCCTGCAGGGGCAAAATTATTTGAGATACCTATTGGATTCACTGTTCATGGATGTACAAAAAATTTCAAATATCAAACATTACCTCAAGCAGGTGAGTGGAAGGGCAACCAATTTCTTGACAAATAAATTGGAAAAAAGGTAAATAGGTTTTACTTTTCAAAACTATAGGTAAAATGCTTCCTTTGTATTTGTTGAAGAAATCAGGAAATGAAGTCAAATTAAAAAGGATGAAGGGAAAATCCTGCACAAAAATTAAGCATTTCAAAACGTAATAATATATATATTTCACCTCTTATTTCTGATAATCATTGAAAGATCTATGATCAGATGAAAGGATTACTTGGATTCAACACACCTGAAGTTGATAGTCCCACTGCAACCACTCATTCAAAATGAAAGGGAGTGATTTCTCCAAAAATCCTTGAATACTAGGAAGTTTCATTGTTGTTGCAAGTAATTTGAAAACCTTTTTAATTAGATCTAAAACCATAAAGGCCAGAAAAAATGGATGAGGTTTGTTAAATACACACTCTTTTACTAACTAATAGATCTCTTCAGGTTGAATAGATCATTGAATATAATGTTATTTGTTAACCTTACTTTGATCTAAGTTTTTTCTTTTCATTATACAATATATAAGACGAAGAGCCCATAGTTGACACTTTGAGCTGTAGGCTACAATTGAGGCTAAAACATGCAGCACTGTGGAGGTGCGATTGGCTCCCTCATCTATCGCTTCTTCAGGAGTCATATCATCTGCCTATAAAAGATACATTTTTTTAAAAAAATGGTTCAAATAAAAACAGAATTTTCTTCATCTACAAATACATGAACCTACCTTGACAATAAACAATTCAAACAGAACAAGGGTTAATCTTTCAAACATGGTTTCTATCCAAAGTGAGTTATGATGGTGACCACAGAAGAAACTTGAAACAATTGACACTGCCACTAAACGGACTTCATGAAACGGGCTAAGCAGATGAAACACAATCTCTTCAATAACTGCAGTCTTCTCCTTCTCATCTTCAAATTTACGAGAGGCTTTTGAGGAAATAGTATCAGACTCAAGTACATCACTCAAGTTTAATGATGTGTTCCATCTGGCCCAATTTGAATCCTTGTCAATCTAGGAAAAAAAAGAAACACAAAAAAACAACAGAGTATATAAAGCTCTGAGAGTAATTCCAGAAAAACAAATATTATATTTTACCTTCAGTAACTCATAAAAGCAAGAAATATACTCAATGGTAAACTTGGGTCCATATTTCATATTTCTGAAAGGGGTTAGCAATATTATGGAAGCTTGTCTTTCCCACTTTCTGTCATCATCAATAGCAGCATGTTTAAACACTCCTGTAACAATTTGATCAGTCAATTAAAAAACATCTTTCAGAGTTATCAGTTAGATAGGTGGACAAAGACATGATATCACGTAGTATGTTGTTGACAGATGAAATTTAAATCACCTCTGAGGAGACACAAATTATAAGATGAGGCTACAGCATCTTGTTTCCACTTGCTACAGACATATTTCAATAGATGTATGATAGGTCGTAAGTGACTTTCTGGCTCTAAATAAGCACAACTTAACACAGAAGACAAACAGTGATGAACCTAAACATTGTAAAAGGGCAGAAGAATTTAAGATAAGAATAAGACATAAAAAAAATTGCAAAATTGGGTCAGAAAAGAAGAAAAGACTACTTACCAGAATGAACGTTGATTCCCTTGACAAATCATAAGTATTATTGTCTGACAAAACTTGAATTAATCTATGTATCAATTTACTTTGCTTGACATGTAACTTTTCTTCAAGTTTGAGGCAGAAAAATGAGGTGAGTACCTCAGCACAAAGGAATTGCAGATTATCTCCGTTTGTGAAGTTGTAGCCAATAAAAAGGTTCTCAGGAAATAACTTTTCAACCTCATTTTTCAGCAGATCTAAATTTTGGTGCTCATCTTCTGACAATGCAGTGAAAAATGTCAGTAAGGTCAATAAGATTGATTTGTTGGTTAGATGACATAGATGGTAATTTAGACAGGGCATCAAGTCACTTCCGTAAAGTGTCTTGAGGCATTGCAGTACTTTTATGCAATTATTCAACTGTTTTTCAGATCCAACACAAGAGGCATCCACTTTCAAAACATCAGGAAGTAATATTGAGAGGTGTTTCATTGATTTGGTAAGCAACTCATAAATTGATGTATCTTTGAGAGTTTCATTTGTCACCGCAGAAAATACTAATAGGTTGGACAACACATTTACAACAAGAGTGGAGTAGCTAATAGTTTCCAGAACCAATACTACTTTTTGTTCTCTTAATTTCACAACAGCCATTGCAGTAGTCAGAGGAGGCTCCCCTTGAAGTTCTGACATTTTTCTTTCAATTTCCAAATATTTCTTCTGCATCAAATTTTCCAGTTTGTTTTTGGAAAATAAATCTACCACACAAGGAGATATTCTGTTTGAGTTTCCATGATTTTGGCAGGAGTTTTCAGGATTTAAAAATAGGAGTCTATCTTCAAATGCACTGACACAATGATTTTCCTCAAATGACATATCTTTTGGTGTGCTATCACTTGAGGATGCTGAAATTGTGTCAGGGCATGCAGGCTCACTTCTTGCTCTTAGGATAAGTTTGACAAGAACCCTTGCAACTAGCTTTGGATCAAGAACGATATCAGTGCCATATGAAAATAGCCAATCCAACAAAACTACACGAGCTGAACTGATTGGCATGTCCCAAGGATCGCATGAAAATTCATCAGAGCCTGGACTCTCCGGAATGTGATGATGAGACAATAGTACGGACAAAGTTTTTAGGCTTGCATCAGATAATTGAACAATATGGCGCTGGAACATTCGTACTAGGGCCTGAAGTCCAGATGTTGGTGCACACCTCTCTGAAATAAGGGTTTGTAGAAGGGGATGAATTTCACTCTGTGTTGAACTTATAGCTCTTAAACTGGTATCCCACACTTTCAGCAGAACATCAGAACCAAGTCCTCTCTGATTAAGAACCTTTACTAGTTGCTCACAACACATATTAACATGTTTCAATGACTCTTGATTCTGCCAATTTGATTGGATTTCACTCATAATTTGAAGCAACTGCAACAGCTCAATACTTTGAAACATATTGGGATACTTTTTTAAAATTGCCAGCACAAGAACTGGCCATCCAGAAGAATCTCTCTTGCAAGATTGAAGCTCTTCAAATAATTCTTCAGTACTCGTCATCCACTTCCGGCGTTTGGCTGCAGGACCCCCATCTGTATCTTCTGTTTCATTCATGGTTATGGACATGTCATATGCCGGCTTAGTTTTATCAAGTAGCTGGTAGAATAGTTCAACTGAGAGATCTAGGAAATTTTTGGCAAAAGGATCATGACGGTTTCTCTCACTCTTTGAAATGGTGTCGATGACAGTGCGATACATGACGTGCATGTAGCGGGTCCATTTATTCCAATCACAGGCATAAGCAGCTCCACTGTCTTGTTTTGCTCCATTTGGATGATGGCATTGAACTTGAATAAGCAAGAAGTCTACAACCAATCTTCTAGATAAAGTTTTATCATCACCTTTAGGTTTGAACATTTTCAAGACAACAGGTAAGATTAGCTCTCCAAAATGGCAAACTCCAGTCCGACTTTCTTTGGCAACAAAATTACAAGTGTTGACTGCCAATTTCAGCACTACTTCTTGGAGGGAGACGTTTTCATAAAAACTGATGAATTTCCTCTCTAATAGAGGCAACAACTTGCCCTTCACATGTAGACACAAGTGACTCTGGTGCCAGGAATAAGTAACCACACTGTCCATAAGTTCAATGGCCTGGTAGAAGAATCTACCTCTCAACTCACTCTCAGATTCCATAAATTTGAGAACACAATGGAACAGCTTATCCCAATCACTAGATGTTAAACTATTTCTGTATTTCCTGACGGGGAGTACATTTGCTTGCATAATACCCAGATATACTTCACCACATGTTTTCAATAGATATATATCTGTGAATACTCGGAAGCAGGCTTCAAGAATTTCAGAGAAATCAACATTTGGTCTTGAAGCATTTGCTTTTTGTAGGACAACATCAGCAAGTGAAGAGAATAGTCTTTTCGCATTCTCTCTATTTGAAATAACAGTAGAGGAGACAGATTTATTTTGGTCTTCAGCTTTCCAACATTCAGATTCCTAAAAATGAAAAATCCAAGTACATTAATGAATGGCTTGCAGTGGAGAGTGGAGAAAGTTCGAACACAGTAAAAAGGAAGACTTACCAGGAGGAGGGCTCGATGGGCACATTTGAAAAGCTCTGTCCAATTAACTTGGTCTATAGGCTGATTCCTGTTGAGTACCTGAAGAGCACTGTTTTCTGAGAGTAAATCCTTCAGACCTACCACACCTCTCTATTCAGGTCGCATGGAAAAGAAAATGTTAACATTGAATATGGCTTAAAATGAATTATTGATAAAACAGCTACTGAAGAACATACTTTTCTTTCAGTCTTTTTTTGGGATGTACTCAGTTGACAGTGCTCGAGAAGTTTAAATTCCATGTTTAAAACAGCAAATGCAGCGGCTCGAGCAACTTAAACAAAAATTATTAGTTAATAGAAGCAACAAAAAAGGCGGATTACGAGATAGGAAGAGGTGTTAGAATTAAACGAAAATGCAATCAACTGATAATATCTCTATAACATACAAAAGGCTGTACCTGGGACCGAAGAGAAATAACTAGCATAGGCACGGGCAGGTTAGTCGTCCACGCAAGGTATCTAACTAAACAAAGACAAGACTTCAAAGCAAGATTAATTTTCCAAGAAAAATATCATTCTTGATTCTCTATCTAGACTGGTTATGTTTGATAGAGTCGAAACAGTATGTCTACAACCACATACATCTAAAATACTACATATCGACACAAAACAACAAGAATGCAGGCCGACTGTGTGTTTGACATCTCGCGCCTCGCGCCGCCACAGTGTTAGTTAACTTCCTCACCACACGAACCATGTGGCGCTAGCGTCGCTAGCCCCCAGACCCCAAATGAAAACAACAGCAAGCAAGCAAGCAACCCTTCTCTATGATCTCACAAATCTTGCGAATGAGCATCAATAAGAATGTCTGATACAAGTTCGGTTATCAGTTGTGGCTCCTGTGATTCTGATTTTAATGACGATGAAAAAACTCGACGCTCTAGACCAAAGAAAGCAGACCATTTCCTGAAGAGGCTGTATAGTCGTGAGGTGCGATACAGTCCTCATTTGTGACAGAAGTTTTCTTTACTTTTTGCGAATGTTGAAATTTCTTTGATGTTAAAGAAGAATAAAAAGCATGTGGTCAACTATTCTTTCATTTAGAATTGTTTCTCAAAATCATGATAATTTTGAATCATGTCGCTGAAGTGATGTGTCAATCTAAGTGATTAGGCCAATTGTCATCCATTTCATACTCATTTATAATTTTAAACAATAATCTAAACCTGACACAGTTTTGTAATAATCTGTCTAATTTTCTGTTGATATCTGACTTGATCTTCTTTTTGTTTCTATATTATTAAATTGCTAATGCATTTTATTTCAGGTTGGTTTTTCTGAACTGAGACCAACATTTCCTACTCCACCTGCTCGATTGAAGTTTCCCTTAAAGAAGACTCTTCCAACAGCAATTCATAGGTCTGTTAATTGAATGTGGATCTAAGACCATATTTTAAAGTAGGTGTGATGTATCACATCATTATTGTTCAGAACATAACCCGTGATTAAGAACATCACCTTTCTGTTGGAAATGTATTGTTTTTCTCTGAAAAAATCAAAATATCTCTACTTTATATATATTTGGTGTATTGGCCTGTATCAAAGTATACATTAATAATCATGGACCCCTAATTCTTATATGTTTTTCCAAATTCTCTGATCTATTATTACTTGTCTTTTACAGCCATATATTTCTTGGTATATCATCATGTGGTCAGTTACTCATAACATACACATACACGACAGATTTTGATGATCGACCAATTTCTTTCAATACAATTTTTAAGTACCGATTGCACTGGTGGGCATTTGTTCCTTATGCTGAAGCTCGAAAGGTTGCTGAAGTGACACTGTTTGGAAATTATAACGTGTATACACCTCTTTATCTGGCTTACTGTCAGTGGCCCAAAGATTCTAGTAAAATTGTTGTCTTTGGACGAAGGTTAGTAATATTATAGGGATGAGACTATGAATTTAATGATTTTGCTTGTTACAATCATAATCCATTTCTTGTTTATCTTTCAGTAATGAGTCTAATAATGGCCTCGTCACTCAAAATATTAGGTCTTATGTCACAGTTACTGCAGTTCCATCTTTGCAGAACTGTCAAGAGTGTCAAAAAGTAGCAGCTTCATTTGAGGAAGAAGGTCAGTCTTCTTTTTTTTTTTTTTTTTACATTTATGTAAACATAACATGCTGAAAAATGTATTTAAATGTAATGTCATGCATTTCACTATGTTTTTTTCATTCCTTTAAGATATTGCTGCAAGTTGGGATAGTTGTGCTAGATTGAACTGTTTAGTTCATGGTTTAACAGTTCATACCTCATTTGACATGGCTCCACCGTACCCAAAGTTTGTAGCTACCACAAGTATGAAGAGCACAGGGCGGGTAAGTATTGCCTCTCATATTTTTGGAGTTACATATAAATTTTATTCTGATGCTACTATTGTACCATGAATTCCTTTTAGGTGGTGCTAAATTCTGGCAATTTTCTGCATGTCATTAGGGTAGGATTAGAAAATGTTTTTGATGCAAAATCTTCTCGGAAACAATCAACTGATACTTGTCATTTGCAATCGTAAGTGAAATTTCCTTTTTTCTCTCCTATTTTTGATCAGTTTTTCTTTGGTTATCTCATGAGCCCTTATTGTGACTCCTGTCGTAACTCCACAGGGAACAGTTCATTTTCCGCTCCCGATCACTTACATCATCAAATTTGAATGTTCGTTTAAGTGAATATCAAAACCATGCACTTATTGGACTGGACCCTTCTTCACCTGTAGCTGCATCTCCTGATCATGTTGGTGACAACCCTAGTATAGTGGAAGAGCTCAGCATTATTTCGCAGGTATTATCTTTTTCCATTCCGCTTAAACTGTTCTGTTTTACTTGTGGCAAGCAATTTAACGTATCTTACTGCTGATGAGGTCTTTCAGACAAGATGTACTATTCTGTTACAGGGCTATGTTGGAGTCTCCACCACCCAGAATTTATGCTGTAGAACTGATTCATTAACATTAGAAACAGACAGTGATGCGAGCAGTCAGCGCTCAGCCATTATGAGTCCACCACTTCGACGTAGGGGTATGTAATGTCCTGAACACACCTGTCTTTCATTTAGTTTAGTGCATTACGAACTTAATTTTTGTGTTGTTCAGCCCATTCTATTTTACCAGCAAGAAGTCAACAAGGACGATTGAGCAGCAAAGCTGAAAAAGCCTATGATTTCAATGAACAAAAGGATGAAAGAATCTATGAAAGCTTAAGCTCCTTTAGAAAAAGGCGTCTAGCAGATAAGAAGTATGAGTTCAGTGAAGAGGATACAGAAGACTCGGAGAATATTGTGCCATTTCGCCTTAGTAGACATTCAGAGGTGTCAATTATGCCCTCTCCAACTTACCCTCTACCCCCCTCTCCATTAGCATTTTCCAATAAGGATCGCAATGCTAATCGAAGCACTTCTTCGGTGAGTTGTATCCTTCAATTCTTTTCCTTAAGTCATATTTTCTCTTACAGTACTAGGAATTTGATTTTAAATCACCACTATTCTTCCAGATTGGTGACCCTCCTGATGGACCTTGTAATCTTCGTTGGAAAAGCTTCGCAAAGACTGGAAGTGGTCCACTTAATGGTGAAACATCTGGGACTTACTCTCCTGGATCGATATTCATCGACCTTAATATTGAACCTGACAAAGTTGTTCTTCGACCTCATAATCGCAATAATTCTTTGCTCTCACCCAGAGAGCAGGATCTTCAACGTGATGTTAATAAGAAGTCTATTGCCCCTCATGCCGATAATTCATCATTGAGTGAGTTCATTATTTCCACAGCTTTGTAGTCTAAATGTTTACGTTAAAATGCCTTTTCTCATAAGTAATGTTTGTTGTATTAGGTTTGCCTCAATCACTCTTGTCCCCACCACCACCACCGTCACCACTTATGAGATTAGGTCCTGAAAAGAGTGATAGTATTGGCTTTGAGAGTATACTCAACATTCCAACCGCAGTTGCTCTTCATGCTTCAGATATCTCTAAAACTTCAATGTCAGCCAAAATTAGTGATAGCACTAAAAATGCACTGTCTTCAAAGTGTATTGATAACTCTAAGAGTTCAGATTCCAAAAAAATGGTTGACCTTTCTGTAAGCACAGATTTTTCAAAGAATGCTGGGTCCTCTAAATTGAATTCTCTTGCATCAAAAGCTCTAGATTCATCTAAAAGCCAAGATGTAAACAAAACCATGGATCTCTCCAAGACCTTAAATATTGCAAAATTTTGCGATAATCCTAAGCATAAAGATTCAACAAAACGATCACTGAGTGATTCTGAGAAAGAGAAATTAGATAGTAAAATATTCTGGTCCAAAGCAGGATGTACTGTACAGTTTGAACGTCGTTTTATTGAAGTTGATGATGAACTTGTTTCTGTTATAACTGATATTGAGGGTGAGTAAAATTTGTTACACATAATTTTGGTATTACTAACAACATTTTTTAATCTGTTTTTGATGAAACAATATTCTTTTATTCCATCAATGTAGATGACGATGAGAGTGGATCAACGGGCTTCCACAGTGCCCTTCCTTTAGAAGTTCATGGCACAGGTTATGTCCAAATGCAAATGATTTCAAATGCGAAGGCTGAAAAACTTGTAAGTAATGTCCAACTATTCAGTTCTGCTCTAATCCTTAGAGAGGATTTTAAATCTACTGTATATGTTTTTCAATTTTTTAGATGGCACCTTGTGCTTTGGTTCATCAGATGAGTTTTGACATTGAGCAATTTTGTCATGAAGTTGCGGAAGTGTTATGTGAGAGAGCTGGAATGAAATTTTGGTATTGTAACAACTATGATGTTGAAATTGTGGATGTAAGTTTACTTCCTTTTCATCCACTTCTGCACTGTAATTTGTGTTCCAAGTATGATTCATAAGTGGGATTTTCTATTGTTTGATCTAGGTATGTCCACAATCAGCTGATGTCATATGCCTGGCTTACATGAAAATCAAAGCCACTCTAAAATCTAAAGGTGTTCCAAAAAATAAACGGCAAGTTCCAGCACATTTTTAATTTTAAAAGACTCTTTGATTTTTCTTTTGTACGTTTTGTACCACAGGGACATTTGTCAGGATAAATTAAATTCTAATTCTCAGAACCTATTTTCTGTAGGCTTACAAATGATCGGCAACAGTATCAAACAAGCTGCTTGTTTGTTTGGAATATGAGCACTAGTATGTGTCGAGTGGAGAGAGCTGGACATCTTGAGAGGCTTGAAACACCTCAGGATGAAGCAGAACTGCCTGATTACCGAGATATTCAGTTTGCCCCAAGTAGCCCAGAGCAAGCTGGTGATGATTGGAATCCAGCTAGAAAAGAAGCTCAGGAATTACGTAATGAGGGTGTTTGGAATTGTTGGGGTGCAAATCAACCACCTGTTACAGTGATGTCTAATGATTCCTTTCTCAAAGGTTAGTGATTAACAGATTTAGGAAGATCAAATTTTCTTTCATATCCATATTGACCTATGAAAAGTAACATTATTCATCTTTCTCCTTCCTATCCAGGAAAATCATTAGAAGAAATAAAGCATGATGAAAGCGGCATTTCTTTTGTGCTGTAATTCAACTTTATGCTCAGCAGTCTTTTATTTCCTGTGACTAAGGCTTTAGTTTCTTTAGGTGTATGTATATATATATTATATGTACAATTGTATTTTAATATGAAGACTCAGGCTGCGCCAATCCGTGATATTAAGTTTAGAAATTTGTCCCTTCAAGCACTGAAAATCTTCCATGTTTAATAGTAAGACTCTCCGGCTGGAGACCTGCAGGTTTTATGTTTGTTCTTTATTTTAAGTTTTATGGTCTTTTGAGAGTCTTGTCTGTAACCTGTAGCTTATTACAAACATGTTGTCTGATGAAGAAAAATAATGAATGCAGTATCTAACTTTCCTCTTCAAGTAGGATTTTCTAAATATTTTCTTTTTGTGGTATTAAGTTTATGTCATGAACATGTACTGATGAATGTTTTTGCTAGTTTTTGTTGCTTGTAGATGTGCTTTAGTGCGCACAGTTTTTCATTTGACTGTTTTTTGTGTCACATGTATATATGTATTTATTGAGACCCCCTTAATTAACCAATATATTTGGTTCTCCCCCCCCCCCCATCCCTCTTTCCCCAAATCAATTTTAAGATTCATGAACTGCTCTTGACTGGTCAACCAGTCGGTCCTATTAATTTGAAAGCCAATTCCGTATATTTTAGTCCTTACCTTCTAAGTAAAGCCTATTAAAACCAAATATGTACTGTATGTCAAATATCTTTTTCCATGAAAATACGTCAAATATTTAACAAGAATTTCTTTCCATGAAAGCACTCTAACAAAAAACAAAAAAATGAATTTTCAGGCTAGGAACACAGTTTTCTTTCTATTTGCATACTGTAATTATTGTGTTTTATCATTACTGAAGGACTTTGTCATGAGTTGTGGTTCTAGTGCTAAAAATCATGCTATAAATGTTGCGGGATATTTTTTACATTGCGGATACAACATGAATCTCTCATGTTTTCTGTGATATTAACTTCAATGTTGAGTAGAGGTGCTACTCAAGACCAGTGGCTCTGGCTTAGCTATTTCTGAATTCTAAACCAGGTGTTCATGAATGCAGATTACATGGTAAGCAGGGTTGGTTACCATGAGCACCATTTAAAAAAGGTATCTGTGTGTCTAAGACCCTGTAAAACAATTAGTGGGTAAAAACTGGCTCAAGCTGCTCTTTATTTTTATATGGAGTCATTGGAAGTGGAACAATATTGACATGAATGCTTTGGTTTGTGATTACGCTTTTGAATTCTAAGATAATATTTTTTAAAACAAAATCATTATGTTACCAGTATATACAAAAGTCATCTTTTGTGTTGAAAATGTTGAAAAATAGTTCAGGTCTTGTAGTAGTTAGTATGCTGCAATATTCAGTAATAATTTTTGTGTGGCTACTTGTAAGAACGTCAAAATGAGTAAGTATGTTTGTTTTTATTAATGTGCAAGCTTCACTGTTTTAAATTCCATTAACCAAGAGATCTTTAAGAACCATTTGAAAACCATATGAAAATTGCCCAAGTATATTAGCACAGTGCTTTAACTTTTGAGATTTGTGCTCTTTTCCACCTTGTAAATACTGTGTCTACATGAATATGAAACACAGTGTTGCTTTGTAAATTTTTCCCTCAGTTTTTGCTGTGGCAATTTTCTTCTGTTAGCCTCATAGTGGACTGTGCTTCCATGCATATCCGGGCTTTCCACTTTGCATTTTGCCTCAACAAAATCAGAAGGCTTCAAGAGCTGAAAAGGGACTGTGATATGGGCGTCTTGTATTCATATAAATACGGTAGGTGCCCCTTATTTTGGCAGTCGTTACACTCAATGTATTATTGAGTCTTACACAGACATTTTATTTCATTTTACCCACAAATATTTGCAATAATTTTTTTCTTTGTTTTATATTGGCACTGCTTTGTTAATTACTTGTTCAAATTGCAGTTTGTAAACTATGGTTCCCTAGCACCCATAAAATTTAAACTCAACCGACTACTCCCTTAATTTTACCAACATTTATTCAAATATGTAGTCTTGTAATTAAATGAAAACAGTATAACATGCAGAGAAAAATTGTCAGTTACCAAGATTTGCTCTCTGGAAGTTTCTATTTACCTATTACCAATTAACTGATGAACTATTCAAGATGCTGATTGTTTAATTATATGAAGTAAAGACAGTTTTATTACCATGTAATCTTACTTCTTTTGAAGTAATGGAAAATTTCAGTCTTTGTACAGATAGATCTTTCTATTCGTGTGAAAGCAATGTAGCTGGAGCTTGCTCAAAGGGTATGCTAATAGATGTATATTTTTCCTGTGTGTATGGTATTTATTTTCACTTGCTAGTGAAATGTACTGACGGATTCAGTGATATTGTTCGTATAAGGTCATGATCTGTGAAGTTACTCCTTGCTGAACTCAACGCAGTAAGGAGATTTGAGTGATTTGCAATACAAAATAATGAATGAAGTCATTCATTATCAAACTGATCTTCTAGTAAGTTATTTAGGTTAATGTTGTGTGATTTGTAACTTTAACAGGTGAATTTGTTCTTACCACCATATTTTTCTCTTGTAAGGCACACCCTTAGTCATTATGACTTCTTATCAGACTGGAAGCTCCTAGCTTTCTTTCAATTTTTGTTTTTGAATTTTACTCAATTGATAATGAGGAAGGCTGTTTCTTTCTCTAAGAAATTTTGATCAAAAATAATGTTTTACATTAATCCATTCTCTAAAAAGTTATATTTTGGATTACATGCTCATTACTGGTTTGGGTGTTTCTTTCAAATTGAAAATTGTGGTGTGTTAAGAGTGTGATTTATTTCTTTTACACAGTATGAATTGAGACTGTAAGGAAAATATTTACTGCTTTTTGTCCGGGCCACTCACATGATGGCATAACAATTGATGCTGGACACAGTTATCTGTGATTTCAGGTGCAGACCACAACATAATTTCTGTTGTGACCTATACCTGAGACTGCATAATTCAGACTGAGGTAGTATATTCTCACAGGCTTTTTTCATACTGTCATATGAATGTCATTTATTGCTGTTAGTCAGTTAAAGTTTAAGTAAGAAGTAACTACATACATACATACATCGTTCCAACTATGACAAGCATCAAGTGTAGAAAAAAGAATAAAATCATTTGACTGCTAATGTTTGCTTTAGTTTGTGTTGGAATGATATCTTCCTGTTTATCAAAGAGCCGAATGGGAAAACCTCAAAGGATGAAGATGCCTGGAACTCCGGTACAAACTTGTTTACACAAAATTGTATTTACCACCAAGCTTCTAACTTTATGTAAAAAGTGAATTTCTTGATCTATCCACAATACCTATGAATGTGAATGCAACCACTTGAAATTCAAGACTTAATTAATTTGAATAAAGTTAACAGCAGGATTATCTACATAAACTCTCCCCACTCATTAGTTCAATATTTTGCACTATCCACTACTTACAAATCCATTTGAAGCAGCTACTCTTTCTCATGTATCAATGGTGAAAAACCACATGTGTAATGGTGAGAACAGGTGATTAAGAAATCATGATTAAAAAAATATCACATTTTACAACAATCGCTTTTATTTTTAAGCATCAAATAGTACAATATCACATAGTAGCAATAACAAAGAAACAAAACCAAAAACAAACTGCAATACAAAAAATATTTGATTTCAAATGGGGGTAACAATTGAGATAAAATATGAGTTAAGCAATCAGCAATCCAGAAAAAAGTGTTAGTCCAGAGTACAGCAATACTCTAAACTCAAGGGGGCACACTGAACACACAAAATTAACAATCATAAAATATATTAAACTCAAATTAACATTAATACTGATAGTGTTTCAGTAAACACCTGCACCACTCACAACAACAAAACATACCGAAAGACTGAATAACAGTCACCGACCTGGTTGGCTTATTTACAAAAAAGCTTCACCATCATACTAAGGTTGCAAAATTTACAGCAACTTTCAAACGTAGGAGCAAATGTTAAAAAAATACAGATACTTTTCAACTTTTAGGAATACTATTATAAACGAGTTGAGTTAGAATTCAACAGTTTTGGTACAGGTGGAATGTATAGGTAATCACAGGACAAATTTCAAGTAGTCATGAGAGTAAAGAGATGTCTGGCATAGAGATTCTTATTTTTAACATACAACTTCATATTTGACAAGGTCAACCAAAAACAAATAGCCAAATTACTGGATAAAAGTGTCGGTTAGTAACTGATAACATTTCTACTTTAACTCACCAGCAAATTTTTTCACTGAATGACGATTTAAATGACATGAGTTGTTGAACTTTGAGTGGATGTTTGCATACTTGTAGAGCTAGGAATGCTATCTACAGTGCCAGATGCTGCTGTCTGATTATTGCATCTCACTTCAGGAATAACCTGTTCCCAAGATGCTAAAACCTGGATTGGAAAGAATGTAAAATGAGCAACTTATCAAATTCAAGTGTTATTGCTGGAGAGGAAAAAACACTTACATCTTGGTAGAATTGAATTTGTTGGCTTGCCATATTCAAAAGCAGTCCACGAATGTCTTTCTTCTTCTCAATATGCCAACGTTCTAAATCTGAAAGTAGATTTTCATTGGCACACTGCATTTTATCTTGATTTTCCTCAGCTTGTCGAACCAAATTAGGAATAAGTTGGCTTAACTTTTCTATCTTTTCATCACGTGCCTCAGCTGGATTTTTCCATAGACTAAAAGCACTTCCCGCTCCACTAGACAACCCCTCATTGTTAACAAGCTATCAGACAGAAGATTACCAAAATATAAATGGTCAAGAATATATAAGGGCATTCCAAAATGTAAACATGAACAGCAATACCTGTTCCTTTTCATTCCTTTTCTTATTTAATTCATCAACAGCAATCTCATACTCAATCTGCACTGCATCTCTTCTCTGAAGAGTTTCTTTCACAGCATCCACATACAGCAAGTATTCCTTCAGTGGCTGAAAATTATAATTTGTTTACCATTTGCATTTAAGTAAAGACCAACCTAATAATAAATAAAGGAATACCTGTTCAAAACTAGGTGAAAATAGATCAATAAGAGAAGTTTGCTGAGCTTGTAAATTTCTCTCAATAGCTGAAGAAATTGCTTTAAGGAGAGGACTTAACTCTGGTTCAGAAGTTGCCCAGAGTGAAAAAGTTTGTTGAAATTGGTTCAGCTCACCCTGATATGCTAGGAATATCAAATAATTGTAATGCAGCAGTTGAACAACCACGCATAATAATCCTCAAAGTAATAATGCATATAGCTAACATTTTTACCTTGGCGTTCCTTGTGTAATCTACGCCCCACTTTCTCCATCTGATTAAGTTTTTCTCCAAATGTATTGACATAGTCCCTTACAGAGTCAAACTCAGGTGAACGTTGCCGTACCAAATAAGTAGTGGTCAAATTTTGGAGAGAATCTGTCACACGGCCTAAAATGCCTGGTCCATTTTTTCGGTGTATGAGGAATTCCTAAAACAAAGTGTAATACAGAAATTACAATAGTAAGAGGTGCAGTATCAAACCAGAAATAAAGAAAAGACTTACAGATGGAGTAGCAGTGAGAAAAACATACAAGCTGCTATTATAGCTGAGAACTGGGTGAGAAACAACTCTAGTTAAGAAACGGTGAAGCATGGCAAGGCGAGCCAAAACGAAACTTTTGGAATAGCGATCAAGTTGAGCCAATAGAGTATGTTTCCCAGGCAAAGGCTGAAGTAATAAACGGACACAGAGGATTAGGGTGACAATAACATGTAAAAATTAGAAAGATACTGGTAAATTTAGACAGCTTACAGGAACCAAATGAGTAGGAAATGCTTCAATTAACTTCTGCCGGAGCCAAACAAAATCATTATAGCGACGGCGCACTATGTATTCACTCTCTTTAAATTCTATTCGTACCTCCTACAGAAAAACAAGAATTGAACCAAGGTAATCAAGTTATATTCAACCTAGAAGGAATGTGTGTGTTGTGCATTTTCAACAAACCATGTTGACCCTCGTGCATATTCTGAATGAAACATAAGTCTCAAGAGTGTCGAAATGCTTCTGAGGATTATCGACACGGACTTGTAAGTCACCTGCGTCCACATCAATGTTGAACTCCAGGTCCTCTTGGTCAGGAAGGGTCGAGAAGCTTTCAATAGATGGAGATGCAATCTAAAACAAAATGTTAAAAATTATTTTCTTAGAAGTAATAACATAATTTTATGGACCGATGCTTACAATGGATTTCCTGAACATTTTGACAGTTGTTGTTTAAGCAGGTTAGAGCTCAAAGGCAGTGTGTGCTGAAGCGTTCTAGTAGGCCTTATTAGCAAGGAGCTGTGAAGACACTGACGGGTACCCTTGCGCACAACCGTAAAAAGAAACGCTCATCCAGGGTTCTGACGTGGAAGTCCCTGTCATGAGGTGTAAAATGATAAAAACTTACCACCGATCCCTCAAATGATGTGCTGCCGTTTGACAGATCTGATGACCTACTGCCATTTCCCACAGGAGACGGTTTATCGACCTCTAGGACTGCTGTTTCTCCAGACATCATTTCTTGGCCCTCGCCTAGGCACACAGGCGATTTCTACAACAACGACTAAAAGTAAAGCTTAACAGCTTAACCTAACTCATCGCCCCCTTTTCAACACCCCGCCCGCTGCCGCTCAGCTGCTCTAGATTACGGTATGAATGGTAGACAACTGGCAACTCTCGTGATGCTGTCCTGTGTGGTTGGTAAGGATCGTAAGTACGTAAATCTGGAGCAGGCAAGTGTCGCGCGAGAAAGTCGCGTCTAAAGACTTGTTCAAAGTGAATTTTCTGGAGGAGATTTGGACGTAAGACGTAAGAAATAACAGTATTGACCAGACGTAAAAAAAATCATTGGTACTACTAATAATAAGCGAGCCAAACACTAACGCGCTCGTTCCCAAAAGTGGCAATGTAGCCTCGCTTCTTCCCCGCCCCCGCCCAATCTTGAAGCCACCAGCCACCTTGTGCTTGTGGTCCTCTCTTGGTGTGGTTCTTCCAGTTCTTCCCTCCTCCCTTGCTTCGCCTCCACCCACTTGGCCAGCCACTTCCCCGTTAAAGCAGCCAGTCAGAAAGTTGTCTGGTCACATTACTACATGTAAAATGGCTAAAATAGAGGCGAGCGTTAACTAATTGAACCATTATAATGAACAGATACGAGTAGAGGTGTGGAATAATAGGAGACATGCACTCTTAAACTCAGATAAGTTAGTGCATACTTCACTGTTTATTAACTTTCCAGAGATGAAAAAAGCACCATAAACTGAATTAAATGTACATATTACTTTAGAATTTTCAACATAAAATATATTATGATAATCAATACAAAGTAAGAGATAAAAACTTCAATGACATCAACTGTAGTTAATGGAGTCTCAAGAACTCGGTGTATGAAAAAGGCACATGAGTCTGAAGTACAAGAAGAAAGAAACACTTTTAACCTAAGGTACTGTAATTAGAAAAACAATTTTAACTTTCTATAGAGCTCTCCAATTTGTAACTAGCGTAGGATATATATATCTGCACAACAATGACATTTATAATTTGCAACTAACAGTGCACAAACAAACAAAGTGGTCTGAACATTTAAAAAGAAATAATTTCAAACCAACAAAACAAGCTATCTTAAGGCGTAAAAGTGATGTAACAAGAACATTTATTATTAAACACAAGTACCAAATTGTTTGGTATAGATTTTGTAATTTTGCAAATTTTATATGTTTAAATTTCAACCCTTACAGGAAAATAGAAACTTGTTTGAGGTAGAGGTTGCTTCAATTATATTACTTCATTAAAAAAAAATGAAACTCCATCAATAATCTACATTTATTAATCCCTGGGAAAACTGTTCTTAAAGCTGATAGAAAAGAACATTCAAAGGGAAGAGAAAAATATTACACTACTTTTGATGAGTTTTTTTTTTACCCAGTAAACTAAATCTAAATTGCGGAGCTATTTTGGTTGTTCCTTTACTTTTCAGATTACCTGTAATAACCAAAGAGCACGTGTAACAACTTGTTTCAAACTTAAAATGGTAAATTATGTGAGACGATTGCAAAGATTAGAATTTGATTTACAGTGCAAAATCACTGAGACTACACAGAAACTGAATCTTAAAAACAGAGTGAATGATCGGGTCCACAATTCAATAGCAGTATACATATATATATAAAACCTCTGAACATAAATAAATGCTTACATCTGTAGTACATTCTTCACACAGTACATTTTAGATAAACTATGGTAACACCTTAAACCAACAAAAGGGTGTTAAGGTATAATCAATTGCACATTGTTAATCATAAACATGACGTTGCTTGGCAGTGTCAACAGAACAGTTTGAACTTAAAACTGACAACAACATAAATATACTCTTTCAGTTTACATAAAAATAGATTGGAAAATATGTAACTAGAATACCGTGCCTAAAGTCTCAAAATTCTAGCTTAGCACAAATTTATTCAAAAACTAATGGCTTGAAATCCTGACGTTCATTCCTTCATCCCAAACACAGGCACAACTCAGTCCATCAATAAGGTCCCACATCTTTTTTTTTCTCTCTTTTAAAGTTTATTGTCTGATACTTAACACACAACTATCAAACAGGAAAAATCTATCAAAAAATGAATTTTACCTGCACTAGTCTACCATAACTTTCAAGGAAAATGTCAGTCTCGATGGTCAGTAAATGAAATTGAGTCCCTGTGAGGGTATCAGTTGTCAAAAAATACAACAACAACAACAACGACAAAACAACTGCTTTGCAAAAATACACAAAAGTTAATTCACTCTTTCTTCTACCATCGTTAAAGAAAAAGAGTAACTTGAAATCCCCTTAAATTTGTCAGCCCGCTGTATAACAGCTGTTCTTGAGGTGAGAATTGAGCAGAGCTTTGCAGACAAAGCCCTTCTGGCAGTGCGGGCATTCGTAAGGCCGTTGCCCAGTGTGGTAGCGCTTGTGGATCACGAGCGTGGATCGCTGCGAGAACGACTTGCCGCAGGTGTCGCAGGTGTAGGGCCGTTCGCCGGTATGCACCCGCTCGTGAAGCGTCAGGTTGCCGGGCTTGCTGAATGCTTTGCCGCAGTAGGAGCACGCGTGGGGCTTCTCGCCCGTGTGTATACGACGGTGAAGGTTTAGGTGCTCCTTGTTGGTCAGCGTCTTGCCACATATATCACAGACGTACACGTTTTCGCCCGTGTGGGACTTCATGTGGAGGGAGAGCGAGTTTCGGTGTGCGAACACTTTGCCGCACGTGGCGCATTGGTTGATCTTGGCAGGCTGGTTGCTGTCGGGGTGGATGGTTTTTTTGTGGGCGGCCAGATAGCGCGTGTAGGGGAAGGCCTTGCCGCACACGTCGCACTGAAAGGGCTTCTCACCAGTATGGAAGTTTTTGTGCTCCAGTAACCAGGTGTGGACGAAGAAACCCTTGCCACAAATCTCGCAGTGGTACTTGAACTCTTGGTTGTGGCGCCGCTTGTGCGTGTTGAGCGCCGACTTGTAGATGGTCGAGTAGTCGCACTCGTTGCACTGCAGGTTCTTCTGCTCCGTGTGCTTGCGCTGGTGCATCTTCATCTCATACGGGCGCTTGTACGACTTGAAGCACACGTTGCACGTGTAGGGGCGCTCCTCCGAGTGTACCACTTGGTGCACTTTAAGCGACTTTTCGCTGCTGAACTCTTTGTGGCACTGGGCACATTCAAACACCGCCTGCGGCACGTTCAATATTTCGTCCTCACTCCCCGAGTGCACCTCCACCTTGACGGCGGCCGCTACCGCCGCAGCGCGCTCACCCTCTAGCTCCTCCTCGTCGATGGGCTGCGGCTTGGGCCGCGGGGACACTGGGTTCAGCTGCGGCGTCTCGTGGTGCACCTTCCAGTGCTGGTTGAGCCGCTGACGACTGGGCAGGATCAGGTCGCAGTCGGGGCAAGGGAATGTCCGGGTGGCACGGCTCAAGGAACCCGATGCAGCAGCCGCCTTGAGCATGGCGGCGATGCGGTTGGCCTTCTCAGTGAGGATTGACCTACAACAAGGCACGGGTAGTGGTCACATGACGGGGCTGGTACACGTGGGTGGGTGCTCACACACATCAGGTCCCGTGGGGCATTCCCTACATACTGTACTAAACAAGTCCATCACCTTACTAAAGCAGAGAGGAAAGTAGATAGGCGAAGGGGCATGCGGAGAACAAGTCCTGACTGCTAGTTAGGGGTCTTACCAATTTCTTGTATTGAAGTGTAGCGTCCCACTGGAGGGCATGGTGTACCTGGTATGTCTGGTAGTTTGGGTTTTTGTACAGTAAGATTTAAAAAAACAACTTGACTTTACTTTTTCATTAATAGTAAAAACAAACTTTGAACATAAGCTGGTTTATTTTGTCTCCTTTCCAATAACAGATTGGTGTACAATATCAGACAAATGTAATTACAGATGGTTTCCATCAGCGTCACATATAGGAAAATAAATATTTGGACTCACAGGCCTTAAATTACAGGGAAAACACCAACTTACAACAATGAAATAAAGGTTGCAGATATGAGGTAGATGATGAACAGTCAATTTCCTGTCCCTGACAGCAAAGCATCAGAAATGCTTGAATGAACAAGTGAAGTCTTAGTATCTGGAGCAGAAAAATGCCTCTCACTTGCTTGATGGTTTTTAAGTTCATCAATAGATTTAAATTTAATGTGACACACCGAGCAATGCAATATAGGACTACAAACTGATTTCTTTTGATGTTGAGTCATTGTGCTTCGCTGAGAAAAACATTTTCCACAGTCAGAACAGCTGTATGGCTTCTCGCCAGTGTGAACTCTTGTATGTATGGTTAAATTCTTTCTAGAAATGAATGCCTTGCCGCATATTTCACAAATAAATGGCTTTTCCCCACTATGCGTTCTTATGTGACATTCAAGAGCAACTTTGTTGCTAAGAGACTTTTGACAAATAGAACAATTGTACTTGCTGATTCCAGTATGGATTCGAAGGTGCTCCAAGAGAGCAGTGATACTATGACAAAGTTTCCCACATGATTCACATTGATGAGTGGGTGGTCTTGCTTTGTAATCTGGCATGTGAGATTTAACATGAGCAATTAACGCACTTTTACGGCTGTATGACTTGCCACAAGTTGAACAATTGTGAGGACTATCGCCAGTGTGAATCAAATTGTGAGCACTAAATTCAGAAGCAACATAAAACCCTTTCCCACAAACGCCACAAATAAATTTATAAGTTTTGTGATGTCTATTCAGATGAGACTTCAAAGAAGATTTTCTAGCAAATGCATGGCTACATTCATCACATGTATGTATTTTTATGTTTAAATGTAACTTTAAGTGAACTTTGTAGTCTGAATAAATTTTAAATGATTTCTTGCATACATCACAAATGTATGATTTGTGCTCACGTATTACATGTTGTTTCAAACTATCTTTAGAGGTGAAGGTTTTATCACAGGACTGACACAAATGAAATTTTGTTCTGTGTCCTCTAGCATGTCTTCGCAACTGATATGGATAAGTAAACAAGGCTCCACACAACTCACACTTCAAACTTGGTGAATTATGAATATTTCTATGACGAATTAGAGCTGATTTGTTGTTAAAATAAATATTGCAAATGTTGCATAAGAAACTCCTAGCTTTAGAATGTAACTTCTGAAGGTGATCTTCCATCTCAGTGGTTGTGACCTGGATATGACAGATTTCACACCTGAGTCTTTCACCTGAAGGTCCAGAGCCAGCTGTAGGTCTGGAAAGAAACGCAAACGACTTGAACTCAATCCCTTCACGAATATTAAATGGATTACAAGTCAGATAGATATTTAGCTAGTGGGTCTCAGGAAAAAAAGTAACATTAAACACACATCGAGGAGGATCAAGTGTACGCTTAAATTATACTTTCCTTGTTAACAATGGAACACTTGCAATACCCTTCCTGAACTGCTTCAGTGAGACCTTTCAAAACATATATTTTGAACAATGTTCATTTATCATTAAATTCCAAAGTTAAATCCCTTCTGGGATGAAAAATAACAAAACACTCAGACAACATGATACATACAAGGAAAAGTAGGCTAGTCAATTCCCTTTCATCTTCTATCATAATTGGTACTATAAATTGTATTTAAAAAAAATAATTAGAGAGCCCCTACGAGAAGTGAAATGTTGTGTACAAGACCTTCCATACAGTTAACAGTGTTGTAATAGAGATTTTAAAAATATATTCAATTGATATCACCAAAATTGAGACATGCGCAGAACATGTATTCAATAAAAACAATGATCATTTTCAAGCAAGGATGCAAAAAGGTTGAAAAGTAATATAGATTTTACATAAATAGCAAGCTTTGACAATTACAAATCATCAATCAGAATCAGTTGAAGGTTCAGCTTTTAGGATATCATTTAATCCACAAGAACCTTTCCGGTGATCAAGTAAAAGATTCTTGTCTGTAAAGGTAGTTTTACAAGAAGGACAAGAAAACATTATTTTTTCTCCTATTTGCATGTCTTCATAACTCGAAATGACAATACTTGATGTATCATGTGTTGAAGCTATGATCACATCTGCATCAGCAACATCGGCATCTCTCAATGAAGCTTGGGCAACTTCATTAAGATCTTCTGGCTCTTCAAGAATTTCCTCAACCTCCATGTGGGATTCTGTGTAGTGGTGCTTCACCATTTTCTGATGTGACTTAAGCTGACAACGGAGTACAAACCCTTTCCCGCATATAGGACACTCATAAGGGCGTTTACCAGTATGATATCTATTATGAACAAGAAGAGTGGAGTGCTGTGTAAAGCACTTCCCACACTCATTACACTTAAAGGGTTTTTCTCCCGTATGTGTCCTAATGTGAGTTTCAAGGTATCTCTTAGAGGTGAACATTTTGCCACAAACTTCACATATATGTGGTTTCTCTCCTGTATGAGTACGTTTATGAACTTCCAAGATAGCTCTACTTGAAACAGATTTGCCACATACATCACAAGTATAAGGTCTCACACCAGTATGTTTCCTCATATGAACCTTTAAACCACCATACTTAACATAGCTCTTTCCGCATAGTTCACATTTATACTGTCCAACAGGAGGTTCATAGTTAGGATCATGCTTTTTCTCATGCATTGTTAAACCATATTTATGATGGAATTCTTTGTTGCAGATCTTGCATTTAAAAGCAATATCCATGTGGGTCATCTTATGTTTTTGTAATTCTTGAGTAGTGTAGCAGCCTTTGTCACAAATATCACACATGAACCTATATTCATTACTGTGACGTTTTTTATGGATTACTAGATTAGATTTCTGTACACAAGAATAGTCACAAAGATCACAGCGGTAAGCCTTCTCACCAGAATGAATTTTCATATGCATGTTTAGTTCATTATTCCGTTTGAATTTTCGATCACAAATCTCACATGAAAAAGGTCTATAATCTGAGTGGCTCACCATATGACTGCGCAGAGCTTTGTAATTTACAAATGATGTACCACAAACAGGACAATCAAGGGGTTTTTCACTTGTGTGGGTCCGCTTATGCACAATCATGAAACTTGCAACATACTTTTTCCCACAAACATCACACACTTCTTTCTGAGCCTTGGAGGGAACTTCCTCCCTCTTCCCACCATTCTCATTGGAGTCACAGTATCTGCAAAGAAGAGATTTCTAAAGTCAAACTAAATCAGACTTTACACAAGGTGGGCTGCTGCGCAGGCAAACTATTGGGTACGCTTGACGGTGCAATTAGGAGCTGACATACTACTGTCACGTCTACAGTTAGATTAGATTAAAATACGTTTTTTAAAAATGATCATGAGTTTTGCATTTTCATTGATATGGCATAATTTAACAATAGCACAAAATATTTTGAAGATTTTAGTATATATCTGTGTGGCATAGGTTGATGATAGATCATTTATCATACAATTCTGAGTTTGAGACCAATGAATAGAGTATACTCCAAAATGGTTAGAGGACAGTTATAAGCTTTATGAAAAACCTGTTATAGATAAAGAGAAAAGAAGGGACCATGAGAAGCTGTATGAGACTTTCTTATCTTATGGTAGCTTTAAGTTTTCAATGATTAAGAAACATATACGAATCAGAATACATGTGAGATTACATCAAAAGAAAATTTTTCAGGTTGCTTTCCACATATACTTTCAAAAACATAAATTAAAATACCACTAGTCCTTATTAATCCTTTGAAAAATAATACACAATTAGAGCAGCCATACATGTGGCAACTAAAACAAAATCTTCTTGATTCCTTGAAAAACTTTTATCATTTCAGATTACATTTTCTTCTACTGGTATTGTTGAATCACACACATGATGATGAAGACAACAGTATTTCTGTAAAAAGTAATTAAATATAATTGATAAAATGTATTTGCTTCAGGTAGGCCCACTCAAATGCTGAGAAATTGATGGCATCCAGGCAGAGCTCTCGACTGATAATCGACTGACTGCAAGACACTGCATGTAACAGTATGTCTGTAATCTTTCCAGTTCTTGATGTGATGATTTTAGGGCTTCTTTTCTCCCAATGGCATACAGTATCAATGATCAGGCCAAGTTTATGGCAAGTATTTTCTTCATTTTCTTCATCATAGATCTTCAGGGACAATAGTTTGAGTAGTCAGTTGAAAATAAGCACATCACAGGGACTTAATGGGGACAAACTTTCATACATGTCAAGATGTTTAAACTTGTGTTGAATCATAGACCCCTGGTGTGTAGATGTTCTCTCATAATAGGTTGTCCTACAGTGTGCTAATTTCCCCCATTCAAAAAACAGGAATTACTTGTGCATTGTTATACAGCAGCCATCTTCCACTAAAATGAAAACCAAACAATCATCAGGAATGAAAATATCATGCCTTGTAATAGGTGAATATAACTTATCACACACAAAAACTAAAAACTCAAAAGTTCCTCAAAATTCAGAACTTAGTAAACACCGGAACCTTCCCCAACAGTCTGTGCCAGCACCCACCACATAAATATTCCGTGAATTATAAATAAAAATACATTAGAACACCACAAATCAAAGCAAAATCATTGTAAAGGAGAAGAAAAAAAGCATATACAAGTGAAACAAAAGTGAACACTGCAACCACCAACCAGATGTATATGAAAGAAATATCATAAGACTAATCCACCAAAAATTAAGTTTTCTTCTCCAAAAAGTGAGTTAAGGAAAATAAATTTCAATTGTATCAAATGTCTTATCATCACACTTCAGCTTTTGTGAAGAAAAATGGCAAGACATCTTTATGGGAAAAAAACAACAACACTAAGATGGTAACATTATCACTAGTATACTAAATGATTGAAAGACAACCAAAATTTATTTTCCACTCATGCTAGATATTATGGAACAGTGTTTATTTCAAATAATAATCTTAAAGATGGTTATCAGCTGATTTGACTAAGAAGGTTAACATTTAAGTGTCATCGTACACCTAGTATTCATAACACACACTGTTCCAAGAAATATCGTAGTCTTGAGTTAGTGAATTAAAAAGGTGGGGAAATCTTACCTTATAGGGTTTATTTCTGGAGTCAGCTGCTCTGGTGTGGATTGTGATGCTGGTATCTGTTGGGCAGGAGGCTGACTTGGCTGTTGAGATTGTTGCAATACTCTCGATGGACCAGCTTCAGGTAACGGCTCAGGATGTGGGACATCCAAAGATGAGGGATCATTTGATGTCCCCTCTTCATAGCGATAGTCACCTCCACCTGGATCTTCTTCCCTGCCACCCTCCTCCTCACTACCCTCTGCTGTGTCACCACTCTGATCAAGCAAATCTTGGGAATCCTCTACAAGATCCATGTGACTTAGATCAGCGCCGTGTTCTCCTTTAAGTATAACCTGTTGAGAAACAAGAATAGACAATGTAGAAACTATAAGTCAGAAGCACTGAAAATTGTTCAAAATACTGGCAGTAACATTTGAAAAACTCACCATTTCAGTCTTTAACAAATCCATAGGGGTTTCATGGTTGGGTTCACATAAGCCCAACCATTCCAATAATTGTTTTTCCGAGTTCGTCGTTGTGTTCCAAAAGGAATAGACAAGTTCCACTTTATGAGTACAATCATCACAAATTTTCTTTGGGAGAGGATCATCGCTAGAGACCTGAAAATGAAGTAAATAATATCAAAGGATTAAAATTGACAAGTTGACTAGAAATATAAATGCTGAAGGACATTTAAAGCATGCAAAATTAATTTCTATGAGTTGTCGAAAACTGTTGGAACACAACAAATATTAAGTACTAAGATACAGAAGAAAAAAGGAGGCAAGTCAAACGTACTGAAAATGAAAACCTTTGATTCTAAGTCAGGTCGTTTCAAGAACAACCCTTTGATAGAATAGGGGCAAGTAAACCGAATGCAAATGAATCAAGCACCAAGCACTGCACAATACACACACACACACACACACACACACATACACATGTACACACACATACACACACACCAGTTGAGCAGTGGGAATGAGCCTTTTTCAATGTCCCCGTTATATCCAGTTACTCAAGAAGTAACAAGGGGTCAGACTTCACAAAAAAGAGAAATAAAAAGACCTTTATTTTAATAGGATCAATAGAAACAGAAGTAAAGGTAAGTTGCATAACCAAGTTATCCCCTTATATTGTGCGTTAAGTCTAGAATCCTTACTACAAATTGTCTAATTACGGTTGAAACTAGGAAAACATTTTAGGCACAAAAATGTAGTAAAAACGATGGCACGTTTTCTCTTTCACAGAAAAGGATTTACGCAGGAACTATACTGACAAAAGCAATCTTACCTTCACAGGAAGACAGGATCCAATTTTCGAACATATCTCCCGTTCTGCACCTTCTCCTTCAAATATGGGTATTGTAACCCCATCTTTATCTAGACAAAGGCGACACACATCCATTATATCAGAGTTATCCATCTTTTAAACGTAAATTAATCTAAAGTTTCATTGAAAATTGTGAGATGACGCCCAACGACGCCAACTCGTCCGGCCTCTCTCTTCCACCTCTCTCTTTCACACGCACACTCTTCGAAGGCTTCGAAGTGCAACAACTTCTGACCGTTTTCGACCACACTCATTAAATGGTCGAGGAGCTGCCTACTGCTTCTACCATTCATCCAGTCTTCTTTAGGTTAGTTTTAGAATTTCTTTTAAGGTTATTCTTCGACAGATGGTTTTAGATTGATTATTTCATGTAGTCCTTTGTCATTTTGATATCTGCGAGGACAACCAGATCACATTTACTAGTAATATGACGTTTTCGCTTGTCTCTAACCTCCAAAACCGTAACTGATTTCTACAGCCGGCTGCCCGTGACTTGTTATGACGAGTCCATATCCGAAGATTAGTTTCTTGCTTGATGGAAAATTTTTCTTGTAACATAGCAGATATTGAAAATAATTTTCCACCCGTGTGCACTTAGGTTTTAGGTACAGTGAAGTCAGTATTACCAACGGACATGGCTGATGGAGAAGACACAGCTACTTTGGCAGCTGGGCCACAACCAGGTGTCAAGTACCCTTTAAGTGTGCTGTACTGTGGTAACTGTTCAATGCCCATAGAGGTAAGCTTATTCAGTGTAGATGGCTTATGCCATACGATTGTATATCTCTTCTGCAACCTCTCCTTTGCTGTGCGTAAATTCAGAAGGCATATCCTTATTTTTTTCAGTACTGTGAATATTATCCTGAATATGAAAAGTGTAAGCACTGGTTGGAAAAGAATCTTCCTGCAGAATTTGAGAAGATGGTAAAGCTCGGTATGTTACATGAACGCACAGTTTTGAGTATTTACTGTGAGGTTTAGCCTGTTCTGCTCATGCCAATCTTTTATCAGGTGAAGGAGATGATGGGGCTGATGGAGGGGGCAATGATGATGACAAGAAGAGGCAGAAGCGCGGTGGCAAAGGAATGATGAAGGCCAAGAAAAAAGATGACACACCTAAACAAGTAACCATATCTAGAGCTCCCAGAGGCAAGAAGAAATCTGTCACAGTTGTTACTGGTCTCAGCACTTTTGGTAAGGCGCTTCTTTCCCCCTTTCTGAGATCTAGTAATTTTGTTAATTTCAAGTTTTAAAGGTATTCTTTCTTTCCAGACATTGATTTGAAGGTTGCAGCAAAATGTTTTGGAACAAAGTTTGCTTGTGGTTCATCTGTAACGGGTGATGACGAAATTGTTATACAGGGAGATGTTAAGGATGATTTATTTGATTTTATTCCTGAAAAGTGGCCAGAGGTTTGTATCATTTGAAATTTCTTTTTGAACAATTTGAACAATTGAACAAATTTTGATGTTTCTTCGTTTCTCTTCTCCCGATTACATAGATTGATGAAGATTTTATTGAAGATCTAGGAGACCTGAAGCGATAACACACTAGTGTAATGTGTTGAACCATCATATGGCTATTGGGATAATTCACCACTTTTCAAAATATAATTTATTTTAGTAACTTGCATTTTTTTTTCTTGTATTATATTTCTTCATATGCCAAATACACCACCATGCATGTAGTTGCACCGATTCTCAAAACCACTCTGTACATTGATTGCTTGATTTGACTGACAGCAGGATAGTGTCTTGGGCCTGTTAATAGCAAAGGGAATTACCATGTTTGCTTGTTCGTGGACTAGAGGTTTGATAAACCTCATGCTTCTGAAGCAGTTGATAAAATCTACGTGGAAAGATTCAGTATCGACGTACCTGAGAATAATGATCTAACAGTTGCATAGTATTCCGTTGATATCATAAGATGTGCACGGGGTTCAGTTCAGTTCAGTACATACCAAATTCGAATGAAAATGGCCCGGGGTGGGGTGGGGGAGTACGCCGACACGAGCAGACGGCCTCGTTACAGGCCTTTAAATAGAAACAATTAAAGTAAAAAGTCATGACTTCATCTGAAATAATTACAACAAAACCAAAAGAAATGACAATATGAAGAAATTCGACCCGCTCTCAAATTTCCACACGAACGCCGGTCGGCCCGCATGACCACGTACCTAAGAAGAACAGCGGGAAGAAGAAGCCGCTACGGGAGTGTGTCAGCGGTCAGCAGCAGTGGACTCGCCCATTTGTATTCGTGCGAAACCTATGTTTCTTGTTCAAAATGATTCTTCTCGAGATAAATAACAGAATAGTGGAAGAAACGCTTACATTGAAAATAAGAAATGCTTTAGCGGGGTACGTATGGAAGGGCCTCCCAGTTTGCAATCTTTGTAACATGTCAAGCCGAAAGGGTGGAGCACCAGGAAGTGTAGGCTATGGTGACTTTGCGTCATATTGTTTACGCCTTTTAATGCTGTCAAGTGTGGCAAAATGGGTGTCCTTTCTATCAGAATATCCAACTCTTTGCCTCCTCATAGTGAACACTTCACTTTTCCCAGAGCTGTCACCTGTCGCTTCGGATTTCTATTATTCAAACATTAGTTAAGATAAGGTTATTTCTTAGCCCGTCAGTGAAGAGATAAGGTTAGAGGTCACAGTTCGGCATCTTTTTCGTAAGATTTGTTTTTATGGATTTTCCGATCTCCGAAATTGCCTTGTGCGCTTCCAATTACCTTAAATTTTCTTTGATCTACTTTCCTCTGCATTTTTGCCACTACATGAAATTAATGTTACTTACCTCCACCTTCTGTCAAAATTTGAACTACTTCTTAATGTTCTGTTCTTTGTTTTATTAAGGCACAAACAAGAATCAACTGAAATTCTTGCTGCAGACTTCGATGGTGTTCTTTTTCATATCACCAATGTAGGCGGTGACAAGAGTAAAGTAAGGGTAAGTATTACTTTATGGTAGGGTCTTGCCTCTTACTTCACAGATGCTGACCGTTACTTCTACAGAATCTCAATATTAAATATTTTGATTTCTGAACATTCAGGTTAGCATTTCTCTCAAGTTTTACAAACAACTCCAAGAGCACGGGGCTGATGAATTACTTAAAAGAGAATATGGTTCTCTCTTAACAGAACCTGAAGATGGTAAGTCATTCCTATCCTATGATGATAATTTTACATATACTGTACCAGGAGGTACTGAAAAGCAAATGACGAATTTGAACTTTGATCACTTTTCCATTGTTAGTAACATTGAGCTGCCCAACTGATTTCAGGATATAATGTATCTGTTCTTGTGGACCTAGAAAATATTCCTCAAGATTGGGAAGATATGGTCAAAAAGATTGGACTGTTGAAAAGAAATTGTTTTGCTTCAGTATTTGAGAAATATTTTGAATTCCAAGAGCTTGGAGAAGAAGGACACAAAACAGCTGTTATCAATTACAGAAATGATGAGACTATGTGAGTCTAGTGGACTACATTCATTTTTGGAAAAAGAATTAAGCATTCTCTGTCAACTAATTGTAATACCAATTTATCTATTCCAGGTATGTGGAAGCCAAAGCAGACAGAGTGACTGTTGTTTTCAGTACTATTTTTAAGGACAAGTCAGATGTGGTAATTGGCACGGTATTCATGCAAGAGTTTAAAGAAGGCCGTAAAGCAAGTCACACCGCGCCTCAAGTATTATTCAGTCATCGGGAACCTCCTATGGAACTTGCTAACTCTGGTGCAAGGGTTGGAGAAAATATTGGGTACATTACATTTGGTAAGTAGCTGAACTTTGCATTGCAACATTTTATTCTAAGCTCCTTTCTTTTTCTTTTGTGCAATTTTTATCAAAATCTTCTGGGCCACACATTGACTAATATTTTTCTGTTTACAGTTCTGTTTCCAAGGCATACAAACAGGACAACCAGAGATAACACCATTAATTTGATTCATATGTTCAGAGATTACCTTCATTACCACATTAAATGCTCAAAGGCTTATATTCATTCTCGAATGAGGGCAAAGACATCAGACTTCCTGAAGGTTCTCAACAGAGCACGACCGGAACCCAAAAATGTGGAGAAGAAAACAATAACGTAAGTTACACTCCTTTCTATATTTGTGCAAAACTTGATTTGTACTAAATTTGGCTTTTAGCCATGCAAAATCTTGCTAAAGAATTAGCGGCTTATTTACTGCGTATGTGTGCTGACTAAATTTCACTAATAACCCTTTTCCATTTCAGGGGACGAACGTTTATAAGAAAAGAATAATTCATTGTCCTTTATTCTAAGACTTATTTGCTGTGTGTGGATTGGTGGAGGGTCTACCCTCTGACTTGCAGTGTTCTCAGCAAGCTGTGATAGTAGCGCTCCTTGCACAAAGACCTGCCATATCGTGACCATTCACCCTTATCTGAGGTGGCCTACATTAAGTATGAGCTTTGTCCTTAACACCATCTAAACCCAGTTGTTATTATTATTACTATTATTATTAGCCACTTTATTATAGAGAGATTGTTACTTGAACTATTAATTCATATATGATGTACTGTTTGTGATGTCTTCTTTCCATAACTGTAAATCTAATCATCCCATCAAATTTTTAAACGTATTGATGCATAGCGAATTTATTACAAATTTAGATTAATTTTTCTTTGGCTAATCAATCAGCAAAGCAACATTCTCATACAAATTTGAAAGTAGTACTTGTTGTTTTGAAATTTTTCACTGCCTGGACTCATAAATCAATCTAGAATGAATCTGAATCATCAGACTCAGACTATGAATATTGTGATTTTCAGATGAGCAAAAGTGTCATTCAAAATGCTCATATCACAAAAATTGTTCAGATGTTAATTACATGCTGATGATTTTGAACAATGTTATTTATAGTTCTATTTTTGTACTAGTGCTAGATGTGCATCTGACATTACTCCATTTTGGAGATTTTTTTCTTCTTTTTTTTTTGTGCTATGCCCAAGTAGGAGTACCAGAGAGCTTTTAATATTTTTAAATGTATTCTAAGCATATAGTAATTTAGTTCTGTGCATTTTCATCATGAAGGTGTGCTGCTTGCTCTTTTCCAAGGGGCTCAGCGTTTTTTTATTGTTCTTTTGTTCTGAAAGTATAACATATTTCTAAGAGCTGAATATTGTTGTATTTATTTGTAATTGATTTTTGTTCCTAGTCTAATGAATTTCTTATATTTCTGCAGTTCCCTCTGTTTTATTTTCAGTTTCTTGGGTTTAGTAAATAGTGAGTACCATGAAGGTTCAGTATCACAGCAATCAAATTTTTGACTGAGAATTTCATTAATTCCATGTTATGTGTTGTGTCCCGCTGGTACGTTTTTTTTTCAACTTTTTTTTAAATTTATTTATTGTATTGCCACTCTTTGATATCTTCAAAATTGATTCTGTAGGCAATAATTGGTGGCTAAAATATGTCTTCCTTTTACGGCTTCACCAACAAAATTATTTGTTAAACTAACAAGTGTTTTTTCTGTCTAATTTGGTTCAAGGTACTTGTGAACAAATTCTTTGAAACCAATTGAAGACTGTCTTTGAACGTGTGCAGTCACAATAACTTGTATTTCTTACTGAGTGAGTTGGTTAGTTTTACGCAATTTGTATCATATTCCTGCTCTGACCATCCTAATTTTGAATTAAGTGTCCAACTAATAAGTTAAAAGACTACTCAATCTACAGCATTACTCTGCTCCTTCACAGTTTAGTCTTGTATTATATCTGCCATTTAATTTTGTTATTTGTGATGGTACTTAATTTTCATAAGTCAGGTACAATTGCATGTTGAATGGCTGGAGTATGACAGTCTTCTATATTAAACTTCTAGAAAGGGAAGTATGAATGTGGTTAGAAATTTGTTTTTATGAACTCAGTTATTTCGTAATACTTCAAGCTCAAAGAGTTTTAGACTTTAAATTGGCTCACAACTAAGTGATTTTACTGTGGAAATTTTCGTAAATTACCATGTTCTGAAAATAATGTTACACAGTTCGATTACATTCAAAAGTTTTCACGTCTATTGAGGTGCGCTTGAAAACTAAATAAACCAGAGAGCATGTCTATCTAGTTAAATAAAATCACTTGTACGTTGTGTTTGTGCAATCAGTTTTTTTTAGAATGAATTATGCATTCTACCACTATGATCTTTTAGATATCTATAGATGTTTTTTCATCCCCAACAAACTCAGTCATAATTCTACATAAATCAGATCTGAAATGTGAGATTTATTGTCATTGAATTTGGAACACACATCAATACATTATAAGTGATAAAAATCTTGCTGGTGAGATTCTCTGATAAGAAGTAATTGTTGGAATGTAATGTACAGAAAGTAAAACCTTTAAGTCAACATCAGGTGTCCAAGGGACTGGTATTGAAAACTTTTGCAAGCTGGAATAGTACCAATTACTTATTCCCAAGTTCTGCGCTTCTAAGTGTAGCTGCTTCCACTGCAGCCATCATTGCAGATCTGGAAATTCAATCAAAATTTGCATTGAAGTTACCAATATTGTTACCAGAGACAAGTTACAGAGGGCCTTGCTGAATACATACCTGACGGCGCGGTCTTCTAATGCTCTGACACCTGCAATGGTACTTCCCCCTGGTGAGCAAACCTCATCTTTGAGCTGACCTGGATGGCGTCCTGTCTGCAGAACCATTTGAGCTGCACCTGCCATAGTATGAGCAGCAAGGAGTTGAGCGAGATCTCGCGGTACTCCCATCTTTACACCACCATCAGCTAAGCCCTCTATTAGTAAGTACATCTAAGAAATACAAATTCCAAAAATTACTGGACTAAAAAGGACCATGTATCAAAACACAAGGAAACTATTAAGTGAAATCATACATACAAAAGCTGGCCCACACCCAGAAAGAGCCCCAGCGGGACCAATCAAACTTTCCTTTACCTCTACACACAAACCAAGCTCAGACAACATTGCATTCACAAGAAGAATATCTTGTTTGATAGTAGTGCTTCCTGCACAGAAAACTGTTTAAATTTGGGCAAAAATAAGAGAGGCAAAGTGAGTTGCAATTATAAAAATCACGTCCAATTCATTCCTCAAAATATGTCATCAAGATGTTAAAATTACCTGAGCACCCAGATCCAACAAGCATCGGGGTGTTTGGCATTACTCTTATAACTCGGGATGATGGGATCAGTCTACAGACAATCTATGAATTAGTTACAGAAGTGAATTAGTGAATGATTGAATCATGAATGGTCCACATTTTGAAGGGGTTTGAGAAGAGTCTTTTTCTTAGCTATTGCTAATTGTCTTGTAATTGGTTCTGCTCTTACATTAGAGTCAGTGCAGTATGTCAATGTCAGATATCAGTAACTGTGTACTTGCATTTAACAATTTAAACCTACCTCTTCAAGAGACTTTGTAGAAATACCCGCAATTACTGAGACAAAAAGACGATCCATTGAGAGTTCTTTGGAAGCAGATATTTGACTAAGTGCATCATTCAAATATTGTGGTTTGACAGCCAAGAATATAGTACCACAGTTTTTAACAATTTCATCTGTAATTAGAATTTTCAATGAAATACATTGGGTTCTGATTATCTATTGTAATAAAACGAAAGAGAAAGAGTATTACCATTAGAATGTGTCGTGTTCATCTGTTTGTCTCTCCAAGACTTCAAATTACTGTCAGAAGGAGCAGAAGCAAAAATAGCACTAGGAGAAATTAAACCTATGGAGAGAAATAGTATTCTTGTCAAGGCATTTCTATTTTAATTTAAACCTATTAAGTTGTGTACATAGTTCTTACAAAATACACACACCTTTACTAACTAAGCCATCTGCAATGGCTTGAGCCATTTTGCCGGCTCCAATAAATCCTAATTTTCCTCGTCGAAGATGGTCTTTGAGTGTTGTCTGATCCATTTTATCTGTAGTCTGAGTCTGCAGGACAAAGAAAATATAATAAAATTAGAAATTTGCGAAGTGCAAGCAGACGACAGACAGCTGTCATATGATCGCTAGCCCAGGTGCTAATTAAGTCGCCAGAGACTAAGAACTATTTCATTGACAGAGTTGGGAAGTTTAAAATAAGAGAGAGCATTCTTATACACCCTTTTTAGCAGATGACTGTACCTATATTTCTGATGTCAAACCGAAAATTCTTGCAGGAAGGAGAGGTTACCAGCCGCAAAGGACACAAAGCAGGGGGGAGACAAAGGATCATTCGTCCTATATCTGTCGTGTGGCACCGCACTGCGAGGCCGCGGCGCGAATTTACAGGGGCACGAAATCGAAGTCCAACAGTTGTTGTGCGCTTTTTGTGGAAGACCTTTTTTATCCCTCCAGAATGGTGGCCTTTTCAAATTAAGTCTCCGACTGGACCAGCAATATTTTTTACGCTGTAATTACTGTGCTGTGAGATGGAAGATTTTTGAAATGAAGATTTGACAGACCAATTCGTTGTGACATAGGTTAGGGTCTCTCCTGCCATTGTGGTAAAGTGTACTTACCGTACCGGCAAACATGTCAGGCCCCCCAAGTGAAGTTTCAAGCAAGGCAAAGTTTGCCCGAGAAGTATTTGTATCCCGCATACTTCGTGCAGTTGTCTGGAGCATCGTACTACAGTGTATAATCGCCGTTCTATTAGGCACTCCCTTGTTGATGAACATTGACATCCTGCACCCTTTGCAATGGATCAAAAATGCATATTCTTCTGGAACCTGGTTCTATCTCATCTCTTTGGGAGTAATGACTTTTGCTCAAGGTGTTCTCATGAGCAAAGATTTTTTGATGGAGAGTCCATGTATACGCACAAGATTTGGCACTATTTGTAGTGCGTTCCAACCCAGGAATCTAGTGATGGCCTTTTTAAACATGGTATTTGGTGCTATGATTGTGTCATACTACTCTGGTCTGTTGGGTGATAAGACCAAAATTTTTACTGAAGACAGTGGAAAGTGTCTTAATGAAAGAAATTTGTACTTAATTGCCTGTGGCATTTGGGTTGGCCTCTACACCACCTTCCATCGCCAAATTTGTGAGGTGCGTGTTGTCATGTTTCCTATGGTTCAACAACTTAAATATCCTCAAGTAAAGTTGAAGCTTGGCCAGTTAGTGATGCAGTCCTTTAAAGAAGCAGTTCTGCCATATGCATACTTCTGTTTGTTGTACTGGGGTTGGGGAGGATACCTGCGAGAGCATCTCTCTGGATTTCTTGGAGTGACTACAGATGAACACTCAGCCATTTCTGTCTTGTTTTGGATGAAGCCATTCCTTGCAATTCGTTGTCTCCTTTACTCGGCCATCATCATTCTATCAGGTCGAATTGTAGAAGTGCTATTCCAGGTGAGAATATTCTTACTTGTTGAGCTCAGGAAAAATATTCTTTTTTCTTGGAATTCTTATTAACACCCCAACTTTTTCTTGCAGGTATTTCTTACAGAGCGCTGCAATTTTTTGATTTCTAGTACAGCCAATGATCAGCTCACACTGAATGATGTTCTTGCATCACCTTTTCCCTTTATGCAACGGCTTGGTTACCTTGATCTACTCCATGTTGCTGAGCGAGACCCGATTCGGCAAGCTGAACTTTTTTCCCTCAGTCTGCCTGGGGGACATCCCCACAACTGGAATAGAGTTGTGACTGAAGTTTTGAGAGCACTAGAGTCCTTTTCGTCAGATCTTAATGTCGCAATCTGTGATATGAACCGGGCCTCTAATGGGCCATTGTTGCCAAGCTCTCCTGTTAAATCTGTTCTAGCAGAGAGTCGCCCTATGTTGACATCTCCAATGAACCAAAGTTCAGTGACCTCTCCATCTCTTAGACTTCGTAATATGTCTATTATCCAGTCTTCTGATCTAAATAATAGCATTGCTGGAAGTAGTCCAATGCTCTATGCTGCTGCAAATAATGCTGCACCCAAGCAAAAGAAAGATGTTGATGTAGTGGCAGCTTCAAAGCAACAGGTAAAACCTTTATTTTTATATCCTCATTCATATTTTTT
>NW_026267173.1:1414650-1417890 GCF_000697945.3 Frankliniella occidentalis | reverse complement strand
GGAACTAACTATTGGTCACATGATTGGTAACAGGTTTTCAAATTCTTCCGCTGGACCGTCACTTCGATTGGGAACTTGTTGGGAGGAATAATCGTCAAATTTTGTAAATAATGGCTTTATTTCAAGTCTTAACTAACTTAATTTAATCGACACAGTAAACAAGATTGCTAATTTGCAACACGACACAGTTTACAGTACTCACAGATTTATTAAATCTCACAATATTTCACTCACGCATTCACTCACGCACACACTCACTCATTCATCACTGTTCTCTGGTATAAACCTCAATTTTGATATTCACAAACAAGAAGATTTATTTTAGAAAAACTCAAATTTTGATTTAAGAGAGTGCTTTGACCTTCTTAACTTACAAAGTAAATTCTGCAGATCTCCGTTATGTACATCTCTCTCCAACTAAAACAAGGTCAATAATATTTCGTTTCGAACATGCACCCGTTGGTGAGCCCAGAACTGCTCCTAGATTTCATACTAATGAGGTAACTAAGTGAGAAAATGGAAGATCTTTAAATGATCTGCCTTTGTATATGTAATTAAGGAGTCGTTTTAACTTAAGTCAACTCCTTTCAGTCATTCTGTTACTCCCCGTGCTTCCAAGACTCGCCTTCAAGTCACACTTGTGACTTAACATCAAGTAGGTATGTACCGTCTATATCATATCAGGCAAGATGTGGTGTTCGGAGTGTTATTCCGGTAAGAGTTGTCAATAATATAAATACATCTACACTGCGCGCGGCAAAATTTGGGGATGCTCTCGTTCTTGCGCGACCTCTTTGTCTTTGGCTGTTGTAAGCAGGTTTTACTGTGGCACAATGGAGCAATATCTCTAACTAAACAATACACATGGCGACGCATCCAATGAAAATGCTGACTTTCAAAACGGTAACAACAAAAAAAGTGCAGCGTGTTGGTCTGAGGCCAGGCCTCGCACGGCACGACTGATTTCTTAGAAGCTCAGGTTGTGTCCTCTGAGGAAGGCGTCGATCTGACCCGCAGCAAGGGCTGCTCTCTGGTCGCCGGCGTCCTGGGGCGACACGTAGTAGAACTGCGTCTGGGGAGCGCTGCTGTGGCCTGGCGCCGCCGCGTACTGCACGGGCTGCAACAGGAACAGGTAGGTGTCAACTTGATAAACGGTTGCCTTTAAGTTTGTTTAGGTAATATCAGAATCCCGGTGTGTCTGTGTACCTGCGCGGCGTATCGCGACGGTGCGGGGGCGAGCCTGACGGGTGCGGCGGTGGAAGACACCTGCTGCAGCTGGGTAGGCTGGTAGCGGGGCGCCTGGTAACTGGCCTGGGCCTGGGCCAGGGACCGCTGCTGCTGCAGCTGGCGCTGCTGCTGCGCGAACAGCTGCTGGCTCTGTTGCAGGAGGGTCGCCTGTTGCTGCTGTACGAGCTGCTGCTGGTAAACGTTGCCGGGCTGGGGCTGCTGCTGCTGCAGGTGCTGAGGCTGCTGCTGCAGATGCTGAGGCAAGTGCTGGGGCAGCTGCTGCTGGGCGACGTACGGCTGCAGGCGGTGTCGCTGCACCTGCGAGTCATGCCAAATGGTTTTTGAGCTCTAGTCTCGACACTTTGTTCCAATAGAACACATCGCTCGTTGCCATACCGAATTCGAAAAACAAATGCACCGGAAGTTGTCGCTCAGCAGGAGTATGAAAAATCGATCCGACGCTTGGTGTGAACTGTACCAAGAACATAGCGCGCGCGTGTCGAAACTATCCGACAATATTTCTTCCCGAACTCGACGCAACTGAAATACTTCCTCTCAAGAGAAATGGCTAGGAGATTATCTTCACACGTCTCTGTGTATCACTAGCGCAGGATCGATTTCGCATACACACGAGCGCCGACTGCCGATCCGGTGCATTTGTTTACTCGAGGTCGCGACGAGCGGATGCGGAGGCCTGTTTGTACATGACCCAGTGGACAAAAAAAAAATCAAAGTCTTGTCAAGTCAAGTCATTTCACAATCATTTCACAACTATGATGTCAAAATGACATCATATTTGTGAATTGACTTGACTTGACATGACTTTGACTATTTTTTGTCCACTGGGTGATGTTCATGGCGCGGCACTTACGGCGCTGATGTCCTGCGGCTGGGACTTGGGCAGCGACTGGTACACGACGGTGTTGTACTGGCCGGAGGCCGGGTCGAACACCAGCTCCGTGGAGTAGATGGGCTCGGAGCCCTTGTGGCCGGCGGCAGAGCCCGGGCGCTCGGAGGTGGCCACCACGTTGTTGTCCAGCTGGAACTTGCGCAGCTCTTCCGAGAAGTCGATGGTGCCGGGCGTGCTGGAGCGGATGGGCGCGGCCACGGGCGAGTACGGCTTGGCGGAGTACAGCGAGGCGGGCCGGGGAGTCACCGACACCTGCGGGACGGGACGACAAGGTTAGTGGCATGACAGAAGAAGCAACGAGGCGCGGCTATACGGACATGAGCCCGCCCGGAGTTGAGCCCGGACCACTGTAGGCCCAAGCAGTGTCCGATATGAGCCTAGCCTAGCTGGACGTAGCCAGGACCAAAGCTGACGAGTCAGTCTCGGATCTAGGCTCATATCGGGCATTGGTCGGGCCTACAGTGGTCCGGGCTCAACTCTGGGCGGGCTCAAGTCCGTATAGCCCGAGGCGCTGCAGCTGACCCTTTGGCTGCGGCTATGCCCGGCTGGAGCCGGTGGGCTCGCACTCCCGTATTCTCCTCAGCTCCACAGCGGCCCGTTCTGACCATATATTCCCCGTATTGGATGTCAGCTCGCGGTCCACGCTGACCGGCTAAGGAGGGCGTCGAGTCGGTCGCACCCGCCCGCCGCCCCGCGCCGCGCAGTTCCCACACTCGGGCGTTGCGCAAAAGCGTGTCCTCCCCCCGCCCCGCCCCGCCCCCCGCGGTCGTGGCAGCCCATCCAGCATACTGCTGCGTGCCGGCCGGACCGGACCGGGGCCATGCAGTGCAAAGTGATGCAGACCGGGCGGGGCCGGGGCGTGCGCGTGCGTTAGCGCGTCGCCGGCGCGTTGCGCCACCTTGACAGTTTCCGAAAAGTGGCCCGATTTTCACGAGAAGAAAACCGGTTGCCCTCCCCGCGTGGGCTCGCTGCGCGGCCCGTGCATGCAAACGTTCGGGACGCGCGCCTGTCTGTCTGGTGCTTATCCCAGGGCGTTCCCCGTTCCCCCTGCGTCGACAGGTGAGGGCTCTGTTGTAGCCTAACTTCTGTTCCTGGCGCTGCGC
>NW_026267173.1:1396929-1405155 GCF_000697945.3 Frankliniella occidentalis | reverse complement strand
ACGGCGGCGGCGGAGCATTGTCGGCGGTGCGGAGGGCGGCGCGGGGAGAGAAAGGCTTTCATCCATCCAGCTGCTAATTGTTTGATTGTTGTCGCGTCCGCGGGGCGGGGGCCCTTGGCGGCGCCGCTCGGCGCGTAGCGGACGTGAGAGGAGAGGGGGTCAAGTTTGAGGAGGAGGAGGAGGAGGAGGGAGGAGAGGCGTCCGGCCGGTGCTGCGGGGCCAGCCGCAGGCCGCAGCGGACGCGTATCGCGGGACCGTCATCGAATGTGACCGCAAGCGCGCAAGCAGGGTGAACCACATCGTATGGGGCACTTCATAAGCAGGCCGGTTTCCTCCTGGGTTCTCTGACCATTGTGCCTTAGGGATCATCCATCATGCAGAAAGTTAGTCCGTCGTTCGCCGCCGTTGCGAACCCTATTGCCATGTTGAGCCTAGCCTCCGTCGCCCGCAAGCTCTCATAGCGCCTGGTAGGCAGGCAATATCTTGTCTGCAGTGCATGTGTGCATTGCGGGGTGGCCTAACCTGAGTATCGCAGGCGCCGAGCTCCCGTGATCTGCCGAGTGAATCTGATGAAAACTGACGTACTTTCTGGGCGATCCATTACAAACCGGACCTCACGGAGGCAGAGGCAACCCTCACGCGTGAGTGCGGTACGCTACAAAATCAATGTAAAGTACGAAACTAGAACCTGTGCGGCGCCGATCCGTCCGGTTTGGTAGAGAGCACCGGCTTTCAAACGCCCGCGTCCGCGCCTTGAGCTCTGTGTCCAAGAAGACCGTTCAAATGACGCACCTTATGTTAACTCGCTGCTCAATAAAAGGCGCCGGTTACCTGGACCCGCTGAAGAGCTAAAAGCAGGTCACCGGGCCGGCCGCGGCTCGCGAGCACCGCTGCGCCGCACAGAGCGCTCGCGCAGCGGAGGCTGCTAAGCGAGCCCAGGTGACACGAGGAGCACATGCTCGCACTCTGTTGTGCAACGGCCGGGGCGGGCGTCGCTCGCGTATAGGGGCCTAACTGCACCAGGATCGCGCACAGCGGTGTGCCGGACGGGCCGCCCGGTTACGGCGGCAGCGCGGTGCACATAGCACAGCGGAGAGGACACGCACGAGGGCTGTGGAAACGCTAGACTATACGAAGAAAATGAGGGAAGTTCATACTCTGCAATTGTTTTGCACTGTAAATTGCTTACGAACTATAGGTTCGTAATGCAAACCAAAACGTTCGTAGCTTACGAAGGATTTTGAAGCGTTATATTACGAACTAATTGTTCGTAAGCTTACGAACAAATAGTTCGTAATGCAAACCGATTGTTCGTAAGACCCGTCTAGCCTTACAAACAACCGCTTTGCAATACGAACAATTTCTTTGCAATACAAAGAACGAAAATTGTTCGTAACGTTGCAAAGTATTTAGTTCGTAAGCTTTTTACAGTGTGGTTTCAGTACTCGTGCAGAAAGTTCGTCCGTTTGTCTCTGAGATTCATTCGGCATTACACCGAGCGCCTGCGAGACTCCGGGTAGGCCACCCCGCGGCACACGCATGCACTGCATGCGAGATATTGCCTACCTAGCAGGCGCTATAGGAGCTTGCAGAGGCTGCGGCTGAACTTGGCGGGTTTCTCAGCGGAAAATAACGGACGCACTTTTTGGATGATCCTTATGATGCACTCGGTCGGCCATCTCCCCCCCCCCCTCCCTATCCCGTCTTGCAGCGGCGCTCGCCCCGATGCCCGTCGTCAGGACGGCGATGACCTCTCTGGTCGCACTCGGCTGCGCCGCCGCCGCGCTCGCCGCGCTGTGCCGCTGACCGCTTGGCCGCTTGGCCTTTCGATCGGCCGTCATCAGAATGCAAATATAATTACAGGCGTCCTGCTGTGCGTGGTGCGTGGGGGAGGAGAGATGAGACGCCCCGAGGGTACTCGGACAGGAGGGTGGGCGCTCAGGGTGCGCAGCGGATCGCTGCTGGTCAGGGCGTGTCGGTGTCGTTGCAGCGGGTGTTCGGCGCTCTGGAGAGTGCTCTGCTCAGGGTGGGACCGTGCGTCGTGCGTACTCTTCAGCGCGCTCCTCCCTCAGGATCGTCACATCGCGATACCCGACCGGGACCCTGCCCCCTCCTCCTCCTCCGGGGCTCAGCCGGCGGCGGTGCCACGCCCAGCCGCCGCGACCTTGGGACTCCTGTCCGCCGCTAGGCCGCGGGCGCGGGGGTCCCTAATGACTCTGGAAATGGATGGCGCCTCCCGCCGCCGCCGCCCCACTAAACTAAATGGACGCGGAGATATATCGACACCGGATCGTCGGGTCGCGGTCGCGGAGAGAAAAATATTTGTCCTCGCGGAAGACGCGCGGACGAGGACAGACGGAACTAGAACTAGCTATCGTGTTTTGGAGGTGATATTACTTTTCAATCGCTCTTCTGATAACTATTGGGACCAAAGTTGACGATGGGCGCCCATAAAAAAGTTTGTCTACGCGGATACATTTCATGAATTCCCCCCGCAGACACTTCTGTTTGTTTCCAGTAACTCTTTTGGTAAGTTCAAGTGAAAGGCCGAGGAGGAGAAAAAAGTACCCCACCTCCTGAAAATGACGTAATTGTGTACGTCTTGTTTCCGGTTGAGGCAACACGTAGTGGTGTACCCCGCGTCATGTAAACGCACGTGTGTGTGTGTGTGTGTGTGTGTGTCGCGGCGGGGCGGCCTATCGGCCCCCGGCTCCCATTGTGGCGCGCGGTCTAGTGTAGCAGAACAGAAAGAGATGATGATCACCCGCAAGGCCGCCGCCGGCCGGGCGCACATTGCAGCCGCGTCCACGCATGGGTGAACTCGGCAAAAGGAGCAAGCATGCAGCGCAGCGCAGGTCCGTAGGTGTACGGGATCCATAGCATTGTGACTCACCTCGAATCACACACGGAGATAGAAACCTTATGAGAGGCCGTCGCGAGCAAAAATGGGTGATCGAAAAAAGATTTGTGTCATGGTGCGCCGGTTTTAAACTGCAAAATGTCAGAAAGACGGGAGGGAGATGAGCGCCGTAGCGCGCGGATATACATAGTTAATTAGCTAATCCAGAGACCGCGGGGAGGCATCGACGCGCGCGGGACCTGTCCGCTGTGCTGCCGGCATCGCGGGAACTTTTACAAAACTAACCGTCGCGGACTGTTTCCGCGTGAGGTCATCTCTCGCCATCACTTCCCTGCTGCCGCTGCGGGCGATCCTATCATCACTCGATGCGAAAAACGAAGCCTTCCGCTCAGCTCAGGCTCAGGCTCAGAGGAGGAGGGTGCGGCTCCGTGGGTACGGTACGGCTGCGGCTGGGCTGCGGCTGCCGGCCGGCCGAGCTGGCTGGGCGCGGTGTAGGCTTACTCGGCGGGTAGCGCCCCGCCGCCGCGCCCCGCTCTGCTCACGGTCGAGGACGCGAGCCGGACACCGGAACGCGGCGGCGCGCAGCGGGGCTCCCGGCGCCGGCGCCCTGTCGGCATGTCCCTGCGCCACTCGGCAGCAAATCACAAATAGGCCAAGTGCCGGACCGAAGTGTTTACTGCTACTACAAGACACTTTATCTACTTTCAACTGCCACTCAAAAAAAATACAACGGGAAACTTTAAAACCATGCATTTCATTTTATGTATAGCAATTATTTCCCCCCTGTATCCGGTGGCAAGTTTTATCGTTCGTGTAAAAATTTACGAGTGAATGTAATTTGAGGCAATGACAATGACTCTGTTTTTCACACAGCTTTCGATTAACAGTATGGCATGACCCTGCCGTAGTGCGGCGCGGAAGAGTACTCTAGGTAGTGCAGGGGCAGCAATTTGGCTCCAGAAACACACAATTGTGTCGCTGCTTTGCCTCCCAAGACGCACCCGACACGGAGATAAATTGGCGGATTAGGTTTCACCTTCGAGTTGTTAGCGGCACTCGGTAAGCAGCAACGAGGGTGGCCCCGTTCTCACCCGCGCACCACCACCCAGCAGCCAGCCCAACGACGCACGCGCCGCGCGCACGGTGACGGCGGGCTCGAACCACACAAACACTACTAGTTCTGTCACTCCCCGCGTCCTTTTTTGTAACGCTTGCAACACACGCGGAGCGGCATTAGTTTCTCTCTCTCTCTCTCTCTCTCTCTCGTTCTTTGCATATCGCACACAATGCACGCGCCGCGCACCCCTGTGGGCCGCAAGTGGAGTGGGCACGCATCCGTAGTGCTCGGGCGTATGTTGACCCCCACAAGGTCGCGTCAGTAAAGCACAGCGGGGAGGAGGCGAGAGCGAGGCGCGCAGCTGCCTATTATTAACACGCCGTTAGTAGCCTCGCCTCGCCGCGCTCCTCTTCCCCTATTTTACCATGTCACGTTATGCGGTAGAAAGGCGTAAGAAATATAGGCGTTCGTTAATTGGACTTGTAGTAACTGAATTATGTTTTCAGTGAAACAATGAATGTATCATCAAAGACTCTCTTTTTAAAACCTTGCAAGAGTTTTCTCGTTAAATTTGTCTAAGGTCTAAAATGATAAGTATTTTTGACGTTAATACAGTGATATTAAGTCTGAAACACTTTCAGTTTTCATTTCGTGTGTGAGCATACCTTATTTACTCGCCACATTCATTTCGTTACGGACCGCTGTGCTCTCTGTTTACGCCAGAAATTGCCTCGCGACATGACAAGACCTCACAGCGAGAAGCATACAGCCAGCTGCTGCTGCATCAGTGTCGAGGAAGAGGAATGAAAAAGGGGAAAAAAGGGGCACAGAAATAGTCGAATTAACTCATTAGGGTGGGGGCAATCTGGTCTGCCAACGCGGCTGGGAGCTGCGGTCTGGCTTTGGCTTTGGATAATGGAATGGAACAATCGGGGGGCGTGCGGCCCGTACCGCTGTGGTCAGTCACTGTTACATAAACACACAGTGAGGGGACGTGTAACGCGACAGGACCAGGACACACGCGGCAGTGTCCTTTCCCTGTCACGGCGTGACCTTGGCCCGGGCCGCTGCTGCAATTACATGTGCTTTCCTCGTAAGATGCGAGCGAGGCGAAGGAGGTAATTTGATTTCGTGGGTGATGTTTAGCTTTTATCCGCCCCGTACATCAAACAGCGACTACTACTACTACTAACTCCCTGCCGCTGCTGCTGAGGAGGAGGGGCAATAAAACGGAGACAAAGTCGTGGCGAGGTGTACGCGTCGTGCAACCGCCGGGGGTGTCTGTGTGCTTCAGAAAATGCTAACAGCCAACAAGCAGCAGCCCCGGCCGTTGGCGGGAATGGGGGAGAAAATCGGTAATGGCTGCGGGCCTCGGGGGCCGCTGCCTGCAGCTCGTGGTGCGGCGCGGGCCGAGGTGAGTGAGGCCAACAAGGAGATGAGTAACACGACACTGGCTAGCGCCGCTGGCACCGCGCCGGCGCCGCACCGCACGGCCCGAAAATTGCTGTATCGTGAGAAATGCCTCGTTGTTCGCCAAGGACGGCGCCGCCGGCCCGCCGCCCCAGTCCGCCGCGGCGGCCGCAGCCGCCCTACGCGACAGAGCACATTGTGCGGGGCTGGGGAAACTCGTCTGCAACTGACATTGTTTTCCTTACAACTTTGCTACAACTTTTCGACCTTGCGGGACGGACCTTGCGCTTCGGTTTGACCTCACCACTCACCGTTGTTCCTGTCATCGCCGTGCTATTTTTTTTCCGTTTTTTCTTTTCTGATAGTTTGTCGATGCTTGTGGAGCCCTCTGCCGGAGCCCTTTGGCGCCATGGCTCGGCTGCCCCCCCTGCTGCCGCAGCCGCCCCGAGCTCAGTGCAACCTGCGGCGGCTATTAGAATTAATTGATGTTACGAAATATCAGCTGGTTGGCCGGGCGATTGTTCCTATTTGGCGCTCAGCTCGGCGGTGCCTGCCCGCCTTTTCTTCCCTTTGCCCTACCTCGTGTTTGTTGTGACTCTGTTTAATAAGAGGATTCCGACTGAGCAGTGTTAGTAATTTCGCCACCTTCTTCCAGATGATGGGGAGTTCGACACGGTAGGGAAGGACTTTGGGTGAACTGGTTCTGCAATTTTTTTTTATGCCTGTGAGCCTGTGTCCGGCTGCCACTGATCGTCCGTCCCCCATGTCTTACGTCTGACCAGCACCCCTCTCTCTTCCTCTCACTCTCGCAGCATTGCCAAGCCAACTATACCTGCGTGCTCAAAAACAAACAGGAAATGCAACGTTGAAAACGGCGGGCGGGCAGAGAAAGTATGTAGCCGTTCTGTTGTGATGATAACCATGCTTCCTTCGAGTGCCATACGTACCATCGCCTGCCGTATACCGTCGTCCTTATTTCTTTTCTTGCCTTTTTTTTTTACCGCCGCTGAGGCTCTGGCGATTCTCTCGGACAGCAAAACGGCACCTTTCCGGCGGAACCGCGCGCGTGGCCGGGCCAGCTAGACGTTAGGGCATGCGCAGACAGTCACTCTCCCTCTGGAGATAAATCAGTCCTTTTTTTCCGCGTCCCGAAGACGGCTCGGGCGCCCGCGCGTTCACTTCTTGGGGGAGATGAGCAGCTGACCAGACCACGAGCCGCGGCGCGAGCACAACGCGCCATCCTGCCACTCCGGCTTTTATTGGAGCACAGAGTGTTTGCGAAACGCGTTCGGAATCCTTGGCATTTCAGACAAAATCCCCCCCGCGCCTGTCTTTTCATTCCGTGATTCTGAGACGTTCGTACTTTTCCCCCAAGTGCATGGCGAAGCGACACTTATTGCGACTCGGGTCTTGCCTTTACGACCTGCCGGGCTTGCCTGCTGCCGCCGCGCCGCCACCCGCCTGGGGCGAGGATTGACGTTTGTCACGTAGGTTAAACCCTTTACTCACAATAAACATTTGGCGAAATCACCTGTAGTGTAGGTGCCGGGGGACCTTTACAAGCGACACTCGCGCAAACAAACGAAAGTAGATCGAGCAGAGACCCGATATAGCTGGCATGCTGACGAATCTGGAGGCAGTATACGGAGTCCTCCTCAAAGGATCATTTTTTTTTGTATTGGCATCGATACGTGCGTTGTACAAGTAGTTTCTACCCTACAGCTATCTCTACTTATCTAAAACAAAATACTCAATGTTTTTTTCATTGGAAAATTTTTACATGACAAAATTGAAATTTGAGCACATGTTCGTTTGTCTCTAGCTGGTCAGCTCATTTACCTGGTCAATTTTTACGAAAAGCTGGCTGCAGCCGCCAGCGCTCGGCGAAACAAAACACGCGGGCTGGGCCGGGCGCGCGCTGCAGGCCGCTCACGATCCCCGTTACAACACGTCCAGTCTGTCTGTGTGTTCGTTGCACTCGGGTCCCGGCTGGTCCCGGCCCAGCATCTCCCTCTGTCTTTGTTCCACTGCCTGTACTGCCCCGCCGGCTCCTGGCTGCCTCCTGACCGACTCACCAGCCCACCCGGCTCCATAGCAAGCAGCTGATCTTTTCCCTTTCGTTTTCTTTTTAGTTTTAGTCCGCGCCGTAAAAAAAGGCCAAACAGCAGCAGAGAGAGATACAAACGGTAACAAAAGTCCCATGGAGTGGCGCCGCGCGCCGGTGCGCCAGCTACCCTTGATTAGTCGGACACTTTAATGACGCAACCTGGCGTGTGTCGCGCTGACTCTGCGGTAACGGCCCGGCTATGATGCTCGTCTTCCCGTCGCGGTCCACACAGCGCGGGGCGTTACCCTCTGGCCCGACCACCACCATAGAGAACACAACAGAGGAAAACGAGCGCTCAGGAATCTGGGCATTCTCCCGCGCTTTCCTACATATTTTTGCCTCCTTTCTGTGTGGCCCCCTTCTCTTCTCAATAATAATAATAATAACGACAACAATATCCCGGCGCGGCGGCTGAAAAGCGATAGTGTGAAGGTCGCCGGCCGCGCACCGCTCGCGTCGGCTCGTAACGTTTATCTCCCATTGTGCGGTCCGCCCCGCCTGCCCCATAATCCTGGCCAAATACATTGACAGTGAAAGACATCCGCGGGCTCGTATTTCAGCTCGCGACCTCGGCCGTTATGACCGTGGCGTGCCGCTCGTCTGGCGGCCAGCTGACCGGGGCGGGGCGAGACATAGCGGCCAGATCAGAAGCAGCGGTGTGCGGCTGTGCTCTGCTCGGCCAATAACCCAGTTTACCCCAGCTGTACGTGTTTCCCGTGTCGCCGCCTTGCTTGCTGCTCGGTGCTCTGCTGCTTTGGGTGGAGCCCAACCAAGACAGTTCATTAGCCCATG
>NW_026267173.1:1390478-1396879 GCF_000697945.3 Frankliniella occidentalis | reverse complement strand
CGGCCTTGCGCCTTGCGCGCTTTGCACGCGCCCGTGGCGTCGCACACTCGTTTGGCGGCGCGGGAAGTATGGGGGGAAAACGAATTAAACCAGAAAAAAATAATAATACGCGTTGAGGTCACGCGCTGCCGTAACTGGTTGTCAACGAGTGCCCTGGAGAGGTCAGGTCAGGTCACCGGAGTGACCGGTCCTGCTGACTGCATGGCCCCCGTCCTTAACGGCCCGCAGCAGCAGCAGCAGGTACGTGCGCGGCTGGGAGTCACAGTGCTGCCTCTGCGCGCACGCACGCACGGACGCGAGTCACACGGCCCCTTGCCTCACCCAAAGACTCATCACATCATTTGCACTTTTTTTATATCTCCTCCCCGTCGCGCAGACAGGCGAGGAGGCGGACCCACGCGTGCGCCTGCCGCCTGCCCCGACCCGGGGGCCCGGTCGAACAGGGTCGAAAGGTTGGTGTCTGGGGGCAACTGCGCTGTAAATCTGGGTTGTCCAGCAGCTGTGCAACTTATGTTGCACGACCCTAGAATCGGGTCGCCGTGTTGTGAGGCCCTTGGCTACTGTACCCAAAGAAGTGCAGCAGGTCAAATCAAGGCACAATGAGGGTGTCGCACAGGTTCTCGGGTCTTTTAACTGAAGTTGGAACTTGGCTCACCTGTGCGGGCTGCGGGCTGGCCAGGGGGCGGTAGGTGGTCGCGGGCGGCTCGGCGGTGGTGCTGGACGAGTAGGGCCTGGGCGTGATGCGCACGGCGGGCTGCGGGGTGGTAGCGGTGGCGGTGCTCTGGTAGAGCGCCGTGGTGGGCCTCGGGGTGGTCACGATGAGGCGCGCCCGGGCGGGCGACGGCGTGGGCGCGGCTGTGGGGCGGGTGCGCTGGCGCACCGGGACGGGTGCCGCGGGCAGGTCATCGTCGTCGATGTCCTCCTCTGAATCCTGCTGACGGACGTGCGTGAGACAAATTTCGTAGCCACGGCGACGCTCGTGAAGCTTGTGAATCGTGATGGAGTTACCTGGTTGTAGCTCTGCTGGAACAGGGTGGTGGTGGGCCTGGCGGGCCGGGTGTGCGCGGCCGTGGGGCGCAGCGAGCGGCTGGGGAAGTTGGCGGGGATGTTCTCCTCGCCCGAGTCGTCGACCTCCTTGGGGCCGCCGGGCTGGGGCTCCTCGTCCTGGACGGCGTTGGGGTCGCACGGGTTGCCGGACACGTAGGTGAACTCACGCTTGTTGCCGTCCGGGTCGACGTAGCCGTACTTGCCGCGCACGACGCAGTCGGTGCCGCGGGTCTCCTCCTTGAAGGAGCCGTCGGCGGCCTCGTAGCCGAACGTGAAGGAGCCGTCGTCGTTGACCTTGCTGTAGTTGCGGATGGTCTGCACTGGCGGTGCCTGTTGTCCGGAACATGCGGTTAAAAATGGCAATTTTCACAGGTATCTAATCATTTCTAACAGGCGCGATAAAGTAAATTCACCCCTGCATGGAAAAGACACGCACTAGGGTATATTTATCACAGGTTCCGAAAAATTTCTGCCCCTATGCCTGAGCTTGAATCAAGTGCGGAGGGAAGAGTATCCACCCCCCGAAAATGATGCAATTTCGCCAGTGGCATCTGGTCAGCGACCGCACTCACCTTAGTGTGCTGCTCCTTGCTGGCCTGCGCACGGGAGGAGATAGCGGGCGCGGCGTTGGAGAGCGCCCGGGGGCTGGCGCGGTACACGGGCGCGTCCTCCAGGGCCTGCGCGCGGGTCACGCCGCGCCCGGAGTACACCGAGGGGCTGAGGCCGTTGAGCGCGTCGGCGGCCGGCAGCAGCACGACGCGGCCGGAGCGCGTGTCGGCGCGGTCGTCGGGCGCCGCGTAGTACTGCACCTGCTGGGGCACGCCGTCCTGGTCGACGAGCTCCTCGTCGCCGAGGTCGGCGGCGGGCCGCACCCTCTGGACGCGCACGCGGCGCGCCTCGGTCGCCGCCAGCAGCGCGAGCAGCGCCACGGCCACCTGCGGGAGCACGAGAAACAGACGCCGTGAGGATCGTGTGCGGGAGGGTCACTTTGTTGCGCACCACTTCTGCAGCTGCATCAGAAGCAATCTGTGCCTGAGCCGGGAGTGACGCCGTTTCTTCACCGCGGTACTCCGGCTGTGCCGCCGACGCCGCGCTTGACGCGGACATGAGGAATGCCACAGAGGGGATGGATGCGGGCGGCGGGCGATGCAGTCCATGGGATTGCTTGGACGCCACGGAATGAGAGTTATGCTCCGCGGCCGCGATGACGTCACAGGCGTCATTTTCAACACCGGCCTAGCACGGCTACGGCTGTCTGTGAGGGGCGGGCAAAAGGATTCAGTTTTGTCGGATCGGAATCTCAAACACGATGTGTTCCCCATGGGGGGCACCTCATACCCCTCACCCCCCCTCTTTTCCCGTCCGAAGATTAGGTCGCCCGCGGCGTAAAAACAGTAATTAGCAACAACTCAATGACGCAAAATGTTGCGGGGTAAATGGCGGTGAAAAAAAAAAATGCGCGTGATGCCTATGGCGGTGTGGTGGAGTGCGGTGGTGCAAAGTTTCCCCATGCTATGATTATGAATCGTGGACAGCGCGGGCTGGCTAGCCTGGTCACCCTGCTCCCACGACCGAGGAACGCCTCTCCCGCCGCGCCCCACCCCACCTCGCGCCTCCCACTCCACTACTCTCTTTCTCACACATGGAGGCTGCGGCGCGTCGGATGCTCGCATTGTTTTTGCGCAGGCATGGACGCCGCGTTGTATTCGGCGCCGGCCGTGTCACACCGACCTGGGCGGAGGCCCGCTTGACCCCAATCCCGGTTGGGCGCCGCCGCCTTACCGCAACACCTGACGCGCCCCTCTGGTAGGCGCCGTGCGGGAGGGCCTACCGCCACCGCCCGCCCACCGGGCTGCCTAACGTCAACGTTTAGGTGGGGCCAGGGACGCTGTATGTTCTATGGGATCGACAAATTTTCGATCGCCCATTTTGGGGTCGGTCGGGGTCCAGAGAAGAGGTTGGGAACCGCCGGCCTAACCCCTGGAGCCCGTCCGACCCCGCCCCCCAGCCCGGCTCAGCCCGACTGGAGCACATTATCATAACGCTCTGCTCTCGCACTCGCTCCCATGCGACCAGACTCACAACGCAGCCCGAGATAGCGATCTGCTAACGCAAGGGACTGGTGCTCTTCCGCCTCGCTCGCCGCGGCGTGCCGTGGGCCGGGTTGGTCGGGGACATACCTAAGTAAGTCGTGTCGGACAACGCTGCACTCCACGGTGCGCGGACTACGAAAATTGATAGACAAAACGGGGAGGAAATTATTCCCGTCGCGGAAGGAGGAAAAAACCGACAACATCCCAAGAGGGCTTAGGGAAACGAGGCTTCGGGTAAAGGGTGACGGTGACGGGCGACTGTGACGGTCGGCTGTGGACGTTAATAGCGATGCGCTTGGAGAGGGGAGGAGTCCGCTCTTCGGGGAAATGGCGTGACACTTTGGCTGTGCGCTCGGATTGCAACGAGTCCAGCTGGGAGGGCCAGCATTGCATTATATGATTAGGCCGACTCCTCTTCCACTACTTCCAGCAGGACCTCCCGCCGGCGGTAAGAGAGGCGCGGCAGGAAAGGCATGCGGCGGAACAGACTGGAATGACGAGGACCAAGGGGGCGGGGCTGAAGCGGGGGCGTGCGCAGTACTGGTGCACGCGAGTAGGCAAAGCCGCGGGCGTGCACCAACCGTGTGGCCTCTACATGCACGTTCCACCCTACCGTCCCCAAAACAAATCGAAATCTTGCAACAGTTTCTTTTTTCGTAGCAAATTAATGGTTACTATAGTAATGAATGGTAAATCTTCTAATGAATGGTAACTCTACTAATGAATGGTAAATCTAAAATCTAGTAATGAATAGTACCCCTAGTAACGAATGGTAACGCTGGTAATGAATGGTACCTCTGGTAATGAAATGCGCCGCCAGTGCCAGTGCAGGTGGACATGATCGGGTGTTCGCGAGCAGGCGGCGGTGAAAGCCGTCCGTCCCTCCCCTGACCCGCGAGAGGCGAAGCAAGCCCGCCCGCGTGTCATGACACAAAGAGAGTGGTCGTGATAAGGCTTTAGATATGCGGTCGCGCAGGTTTCTTTTCCGCCGGATGCCGGGCAGCAGGGCGAGCTCGCCCCTGGGTGGTGGTTGTTACCCCGGGCTCCGCGTCGTCACACCTATCTATCACACGTTGTGTGTCCAGTCAATGGCGGCGCGATGAGGCAAGCGAGTGAAATCCAGCCGGGCCCATCCCATCGCGGGCCCACGTTGGCGAGTGGACAATGCGCTGGCCGGGGGAGAGCCGAGCGAGCGGTCGAGCCGAGGCAGTATATAGAGGTGCAATACGCCTGACGCTCCACCAGCAAATCACCCGTCCACCTCTCCTGCCCCTGCCCCCGACCTCTCCTACCCCTGCACGCCCCCGCGCCGCACGCGGCCGAGCGCCGGGTGGTGGCGAGTGCGTGCATAGGCGTGTCCGTTCGCACCGCGAGGAAGGGGACGAGCTTCTCCTCGAGGGACGAGGGGAGCACCTGCGTGTGACCGGCGTGGCGCACCCGGACCCTCGCGAGCCACAGCAGGTTGCATGCGCTTTGAGCGTCGCTTTTGTCCTTTTGAACTTTCTCCGTTAACAAGGACCGCGACTGTGTCGCGATGCTCAACTGGGCTTTTGTCTCATTTTACTGCGCCCGCCCGTCCGCCTGCGGTGGAGTCACAGAGGGGCTTGCCCCCCTCCCCCCTCTCCATTCGAGTACGTGCCGCGACTGTAGCGGGACGACGGCGCGACTGACGTTGGGATGCAAAACGGGTAGACCTGCCCTGCCTCCAGGGCTTCGCCTCCCCACTCACTCTCGCTCTCAAATAACCAGACAAGCAGCCACGCGCTGTCTGGCCCCGAACTTTTCATTTCGTTGCTTCGCGAAACGGGGGCGTGGCGTGGCTTGGCGGCGCGTGAGGAGAAGGAGGAGGCTCTTCGCTGCAGTGATCACCCCATGACGTGGACGTGCTGCAGCACTCGCCCTGCTCCGGAGCACCCTTCTCCCCCAAACCCCCCTTCACCAATCTAGTTGGACTGGGATTGATTGCATAACTCGTAAAATGGGCGTGGTTCGGCCGGGCCCGGCCAGGCTGACCGGCACTCTATCTCGTATTTACGAGCGATAAATAAAAACGGTCCACAGCAGCAGCGGCGGCGACGCGGCCTGCACTCGTTTTGCTGCCCGCGCCCAACGCTGCGCTACCGCATCCCCTGTTTCTATTTCATTTTCCCCCCACTTTTGTCCCTTGGCCTCCTCTTCTGGTCCGTCGGCTGGCGGACGCAGTTCTGCGCATCCTCCTCCGCATCTCGACCGTTTTTCCTGTCCGTGCTCTCACGAAACTACGCGCGCGCGGGGCGGAGCGCGGGCTGGGCGCGCGGGGGACGCGCGGGTCTCACGCTCGGCAGGCGGGCTGCAGGGCTGGGTGCCTCCGTGCACTTCCGTATTCACGCTTGCACCCCCTCTCCTCCCCCTCTCCCGATGGCGCGTGCTGCACCCCGTCCCCCGCCTCCTCTATTACGGCGTCCTCTAACTTCCTGAACACGAGGTCGCTGCCAAATGAAGCGGTATGTATGTGCCCCTAACACCCCTCCCTCCTTCGCTCCCCCACCCTGTTGACACGTTTTTGTCGCCGGTGCACGGCTGGCTGGCTGGCCTCCTGGCCGGCTCTGGCTGCGATGATGCGGAGGCCTTTACCTCGCAGAAGTGTCCATTGTTCGAGGGGTTCATAGAGATAAGAGAGATGCAGGGGACCCCGCCGCGACTGTTTCCGGAGTCACGGGGACGCGCGTCGTCGCCTTGGGGAAAATAAAAAGGTAGCGAGACCCAGGACGCGGTGCAGCACAGTTCGGCGTCAACGCCGCGGTTCAGACCTCTTCTTCTTGCTATCATTGATTGACTGACCCTTCAGCGAGGCGCGAGGCTTGTATGACGGATGGTATGGTCACTCCGCGGCCGATGCGACGGGCCGCGCGCGAGCCTCCGGACCGAGTTATTAATGAAGTGCTGCCAATGCCGGCCGCGCCCCGGGGCGCCCCACCACGCACCGGCGTCGTGCGTCGTGGCTCCACGCCGTCTAGGCGTACCGGAGGTCCGGCTCTGATTGGGCAGGTCCGGCTGGACATGTCGTGTGGGGCCCAGTCAGTGGTGCTGCTGCTGGCGTCCCATGGAGCCGCTCCGTAGTCCGGCTATCCGCCCGGCCCGCCCAGGCCGTCGTGGAGGTCGTACGTGCCAATAATGTCGCTCAAGGCGGGGCCGGTCACGAGCGGTACGGCGGCAGCGGCGGCGGGCTGAGAGCGTAAAGCGCCGCTGGAAATTATTTTTATTTTAGGGTTATGTGCCGCG
>NW_026267173.1:1366387-1380945 GCF_000697945.3 Frankliniella occidentalis | reverse complement strand
ACCTGCCTCCTGTTGGCCCCGGGGCGTTTACCCGTAACATCCTGCGGCAAGAGGAATGCCCCGGCGTTACGTTGCGAGTGTGTAACGCACAGCAACCGGTCCGGCACGCGGGACACATCTGGAGCGGTCAGCAGCAAGTCGGGGGCCAAATTAATTGGCGCTGACCGACCCGGCCCACTGCAGGGGCTGCTGCTGTTGCCGACTGACTGACCGTGTTGAAACGCAAGCCCAATCTGCTGCAGTAGTATCGGGCAGGTGGAAAAGCTGCCCGATTATACGCCGTTATGAATCGATCGATCTCCGCCGACATGTTTGTGGGTGTTTGTTTCATTTACCTAACCGAACTCAAAGGGTTCTAATCACGCGACCTGCTCACAATGCCCGCTCGCCTCGCTCTGGCGACCGACCCGGTCGACCAGCCGACGACCTTCGCTACCGTCGTAACGCGGTGGCCTGTCTTTCGCAAAAAGATGTATAGTTTTCAGCTCGGTTTTCAGGCACAGTAATTTTCTACGCCGTAACAGCGGCCCAGTAAGCGAGGGGATGGCCACATGGAGCAGCGGCCGCGACAAGCGACAACGTTCTATCATCTACATTCTTTGTTATATGGGTGCTTCTGAAAAAGGCGGCAAATAATATGTGTCCCTGGCTTTTTGTTCTTGAGTTGCAGGATCAAGAACATCGCGTTTGGAGTAAAAATGAACCCACAAGACTGCAAGTAGTTAAAGCCACGCTACTACTTATAGTCTCGGGAACGTTGTCCCCCTGACGAAATGAAGTGATATCTAGCAGGGGGCGGTACAAGTTTTCCTTTCCTATTCGATCGCGCCCATGAGCCCCGTCCGTCCCTAATACAGCCCCGTGCCGAGGCGAGCCCCGACGACGGTGAGTTACGATGCCGCGCGGTCCGCCGGCGACCGTCGCGCGTCCAGCAGCCGCCGCCCGCGCACGGCGGGAGCGTCCCGGTGAATGTGCTCGCGGGGGAGTCAAGGGCGCGGTGAAAGCGAATCCTCCCGGCCCTCGGCCGTAAATCAGTTCTCGCGTCGCATCCCTTCCCGGGGGGCACGCTCCCCTTATTGACGTCTGAGGGGCACCCGGCTGCCGCGGGCTGCGAGAAAGGCGCACCTCCCGTGTGGTACACTCGGGCACCTCTGCTCGCATAGCGCTCATCCAGTGTGGCACACTCTCTGGCACTTGCTCGAGGCACTCTAGTGTGGAACACTCGGGCACCTGCTCGTGGCTCCACTCAAGTGTGGTACACTCTTGCACCTGCTCGCGAGCCCCTCCTCCTTCAGCGTGGTACTGTTGGGCACCTGCTCGTGGCGCAGCGCGACCGGGGCGCCTGCTGCGCGCTCGACCGCCGCCCCCTGGGGCCTGCACGACTCTCTTGTCGCGCTCCTCCCCTCCGGGTCGCCGCTGGAGCCCCCAGCAGGCCCTCAGGTCGTCGACTCGCTCGCGCAGAGGTCGTCTCCTTAATGTATCTGCGGCGGCGCGACGCCCCCGTCGGTCTTTACGACGGTATCACTCTCTCCGGCGCCGTCGTCGTGTCTGACACTTCGGCGGCAAGGGCGGCCCACCAGCGCCACAGAGGGGCGCGTCGTTCTCCCGAGGTGGCGCTCCGCCCTATATCCTTAGGGCTGCGGGGCGTGGTGGGGCGTGGCGGGGCGTGGGCGGGTGTGAAAGGGAGAGTCCCACGGCGGTGCAATTAAACGGCGCGACTGAACTGCGTCGGCGGCAGCGGCATCAGTGCGGCCGCCCGCCGCCTGCGCTTCCTCCTTGTACGCACCTTCCTTACCTTCCTTGCCTTCCTTTTCCCCCCGGGCTCCGGCTCTTCCCATGACCGCGTTGTGTCTCATCCAGGTCATTACTATACGCACAACAAAGACGTCCTTAAGGGCCTGCTCCTCTGCGTTGTCGCACCCGCGTAATGATAACGACGAGCAGCGGGTTGGCGCAGCTGTGGCCTGACGCCTGACGTGGTCAAGGGACGCGATGCGGCGACCGGTGACCGTAAAAAATGTACTCGTATATTTCCAACCATTTGTTGCAATTTTTACCAAATATCTTGTAAATTTGCGAAAGCATGTTCTTGCTTGCCACCCGAATCCAAGACGATACGAAACGCTTGTAATTTTCCAATTTCAAATTGTAATTTTTTTGATATACATCATCATGGATTGTTTCTTTTGCGTAAACCTACGACTATTTTTCACAGAATGCTTGGCGATGTTATTCGATGGGGTTTTGTTTCCACGGCACATGGTGCATAATGCAGGCAGCTATCGTGCCCGCGCCCACATGAGAACTCATATCCCCATGAAGGTTCCTCGTTCCTGTGTCCTCTACGAGACGCACAATACGACGTCCCCGGGGGGGGGGCGCGGCTCGGCTCGGCGGGGCACGCCTCTGGCCGATGGAGCAGTCGCTGTGGCGAGGCACATAGGCACAAGGTACAACAAGGATTTACTCCAAATAGACGCGGGGTACGGACAAGCTTTGCTATAAATTGTTCCGGCTCGCCTCTATGAGCTCGTTGTGTTTATGCTGTCCTCCCCTTCCCGCTCTTTCCCCTCTCGCTGGCTCTCCCACACGTGAGGGAAGGACAAGGCCCCCGGTCCTTGCTGCTGCTGCTGCTGCTTTGCGTTGCTTTCAGACGCTTTGCGCGGGAACGCTCCTTCATTATGCCCGTTACGTCACCCACGGCTACGCTAACTCCCCCCCCCCCGCCCCCTTTCCACTCCGCAGCCCGCGTCGGCGGGGTCCTGCCTGCCTGACCAGCCCGCCCGCCCCTCGTGGAACTGTAACACATCGCCAACCTGTCGGCCCCGCCCGCCCCGCCACGCCCGCCCCGCTCCCGCCCCGCCCCGCCCCGTCTCAAAAGGGCTGCCTTGCCACGGCGGCGGCGACGGCGCAACGCGTTGGAAACAACGTGAATGAAAGGAAAATTCGTGGCGGGCGTATTAGCCGGCTGGCCCGGTCGAGTGCGCCCCCCCCCCCTCCTCTCTCGTCTCTCTCGCGGTCCAAATCCGCCGGCGCGCTATGCGCTTGCTTCTCTGCCTCACTCACGCATTTCTTCACGTTGTTGGCTCTCGATAGAGCCAATCATTATGTGCGATGAGAAGGCAAGACCTCGCACAACACGTACCGTACCGATTGGTTTACTTGGGGCGTAACTCTTTACATGCTGCATGCTTTTATTACATTTTTCTGCACGGCCAGATGGTTTATAGCAACTTCGTTTCGTTCACAAACCACTCTTTCATTTAAAAACGTAAGTGGCAGTATTTATAAAAACAAAGTTGTACTTCTTTTCCATCTTAATCTTTGTCTGTCGCAGTGGCAGAGCTTTATTCCCGTGCCTTAAACATTTTACACTGGGGCTGGCGCGCCTCTCCGCCCCTCCGCCTTGTCGCCTTTGAGCATTTTTCAGCCGTCCACGCCTCGCTTTTACTCCCTCGCCAGAGGTCACGAGCGTCGCGAGCGCGCTGATGAACGCCGTGCTGCAGATTGCAAACGGCTGCTGCAGCGGGGCGCGGCCGGCCCACCACGCGGGCCACCCCCGTGACGTCCAGAGAGGCTATGGACGAACTTTACGAGGTATTGTTCCAGTTGTTCGTTTACTAGTATTCTGATTATTATTATTGTTATTATTACGACGGGACGGGCGGTTGCCTGCTCACGACCTTGGCTGCCGCACCCTGCTGTGCGCCCCGCGGAGGGTGCGGGGCGGAGCGTCGCCCAGCATTCCCCGGATTCCGAGGTCAGTGGAACTTTGGTCCATTGTTAAAAATATCCTCGTAAATGTACGACAAAATATTTAGTAATAATTAGTACCTTTCCTAAAAATGTTGTAAATTTATGACAACCTAATCGTGCTCGTCAATGTATTCCAAGTCAAAATAACATACTGCTTGTAATTTTACGATTTTCAATTGCAATTTTACGATAGGCTTTGTGGAAAATTTTCCCATGAAATCTACAATTATTCTTCACGGTGATCCGAACCTGCTGTGCGAGCAGGACACGGCGATACGTATCTCGTTGGAAAAAGTAATCCTCGCGGACTCGTTGACTCACCTGGACTCTCATGCTGGTCGCGAAGGGGGCGCGCACTCCAGTAAAGATCCCAAAAAGGCGAGCGGCGTGCAGCAGCACGGGGGTCACTGAAGCACTTGTGGGGGAGGGAGGACTGGGTATCGTCCACACAACAACGGGTTCACACACACTCACTGCGACACTCTCCTTCGCGCGCGGGGAGCCGAGCGGTCTGCCGCTGTGCCGGGTCGTTCGGGAATAAACAGAGTCCAGTCCCGGCTCCCCTTTATAACCGCGGAGTGGGGAGCGGCGGGGAGCGGGGCGGCCCGCGCCACCTGATAATGGGGAGGGAGAGGGGGCGCCGCGGACCCCTCCCACTCCTCGGCGGGCGTCCCGACGCGGGCTCTCCGCGCGGGCTCCCTCCACCCCCGCTTCCCCCTTCTCACCACCCCCTCCCTTTTACCCGAAGAGTCTTCCCTTTCGGTCGAGCGGTGTGGAAGGTAAATCAGTTAGAATATGCCCTCTGATAGGGGGAAACAAGATTTGACAAAAAAACAAATTGTCGAGAACAAATCGGGTGCCCACCCACACACTCAAGTCTCGCAGGCGGATTGAGATTTACGGCCCCGTTAAATGGAAGCGTGTGCTTATTCAAATCAATAGAGTCCGCCCGCGCTCCGCCGTGCGCGACGACGGGACGACGCGGGTCACGATTTCCGGCATTCGATATAATATTTATTATTTATAATATTTTTCGCGCGGGAGCTTTAGCCACAGTTTATTGTCGTCAGGCTGCGTCCGGCTGCGTGTCGTCCTGCTTGTTCGAATACGCGCCCGAGTCTCGAAATGGAGCGTAAATTTGTCGTTTTCCTTTTGACAAGTCATCGGGAGCGCGTAGTGTATGGCCGTTCCGTTGGCGCTCGTCTCCCGCGTGCGTTGAAGTCTCCCGATGAAAGCAGATCTATGGGCCGTTTGTTTTCTCCCCGCGCCGCCGCTGTGGGGGCGGCTGGCACGTGTGACGGTCACGTCGGCGGCTACCGGAACTTCATACACGCAGCGCGGGGTGCGGGGTGAGTGCGACTCATCGGGCGAGGAAAGTCCCCCGCGGTGCGGCGGTAGTAATGTTCCACCGCGGCGTGTCTTTTTCTTATATGAACCTTTCATGCTCCATTTGATAATAATGGACCTTCTTGAGACGCAACAATGTGAGCCGAGGAGTCGGGGAGGGAGGAGACGGACGAGACAGCTGCAATAACTTGAAAGCCAGGGCACTCGGTGATATGTGGCAGGAAAATTCCCTCGCCCTTTTTTCGCTCTCTCTGTCTGTCTCTGTCTGTCTGTCTCTCTCTCCCTCTCCCTCTCCCTTCCCTCCCCTCCCGCTCTCTGTGTGTTTCTCTCTCCCCTTTGGCGGCAGCTCGTCACTTTCTTGGTCGAGAGACGCGAGTGACACTCAGTGACGGTGCGGGGCACAACATGGCAGGCCTGACTAGACCCGCAAGTACATGCTGCACAGTTGGTCACGTAGGTGAATGGTAAATGCCAGCTCAAACAGCCGGGGCGCGTCTGTAGTTGTTCAATACAAGTACTTTTTTCCCGAAAAACATTTGGGTTTCTGTCAGATTGCAAAAGAGCAAATCCTATCGAGGAAGACAAATAATATTTTTTTTCCAGGTCCGTTTCTTTTTCGTTATTGCCTCCTAGGAGTGCAAGGACACTGCTGAATGTCGACACACGCCCTGGCGGGGCCCTGGCGGGCGACGCGGAGGCGGTATAAAGTTGCCGCGAGTGGGGGTGAGGGACTTTGATCGAATGTGAGTACGCAGAATGGCGGCCGCACGCACGCCGCGCCACGCCCCGCCACGCGCCTAGACGTATAGCCTCAGTGACAATAACGGCACCCACGCAACGTTATGGAGCCGACCAATCCCGAGGCCCGACCTAGCCGGGCTCTCCTGGAGCCGCGGGTTCAGCGCCGCAGCGCCAGTGTTGCCAATTCAAACAATCGTGTTCTAACGAGGCCTGGCCGCCTGCTCGCGCTCGAGGGCCGGTGGCGGCGGCGGGCCGGGCGCGTTTGGTGTGCCGCGGCGTTGGCCGACCTGACCTGCTAGAGGGGGGCCAGGCCGAGGCGCCGCGCGGGGCTTTTGTCTCATCAGGCGCACGTGTTTGTCCATAGGATGCAGCCGTGGAGCAGCCATGGGGCAGCCGGAGCAACGACGCCTACAGTGACTCGAAAACTTCAAGATTATTTGTTCTCCCGTATGTGTGTGAATTGCTGTGAATTGATTATTACCGTCTCTGACTGGTGGGGAGAGTATTGCCGTCCTGCCCTGTCGATTACGCATGCATTCCCCAGGAAGTCGGCCGTTGACGCCGCCCGCCTCGTTATGCGTCCCGCTCGACGGATTAATAATTTCGCGGCTGCTTCTTTTATCATTACCGATTCCAGTTTTTGGAATTAAGATGTAAAGCAGCGACGGCAGCAGCAGCAGCAGCAGAGATGGGGAAAGTAAAAACGTTATCTCGGTGTCGGCGGGAGTTAGCAGCAGAGCGCCCCGGCAAACTGGCTCCTTCCGCTCGCCCCGGACTCTGACCGTCTCTGACCGGACAGGAGGACAGCGACGGCCGTAACCCGTCCGCAACTCTGCCGACATTATTTTCCCTCCTGCGGTCCGCTCCTCCTGAAGCTGCTGGTTGCTCTTGCTTTTTAGGTCGTTTGCTAAATCCATCCCGCTAACGCCATCGTTTCCGAATGCCACCCAGCCCAGCCCAGCTCCAACTGCAGTCCACCGGTGTGGCACGAGCAAGCTTCCAGGATGAAGCCTCCAGGATGAAGCCTGGAGGCTGAAAAGTACAGGCTGAAATCCTCCAGGCTGAAGCTTTCATGTCGGAGCCTCAAGGCTCCAATCTGAAGCCTTTCAGGAATGTAGTCTTCAGGCTAAGGCCTTCCAGGATGTAGTTTTTGGGCTGAAGCATCTAGGCTGAAGCCTATGGGTTGGAGAGTTAGTCGCGGCAAACGCGGCGTGCGCCGTTGCGAGCCAAGGCTGGAGCCTCCGGCCTGGAGCCGTCTCACGGTTCCCATGCGCTGTACCGGCCTGGTCCTGCCGGTGCGTCGTACACAGGAGGAGGCCTCTATTAGCGGTCGGTCGTCCTAATCCCTCCGCTGCAAGTCACGCTAAAGAAGAGCCTCCTCCACAGCAGCTTACAGTCGTCCACCACGGAGCTACACACTCGCCCGGCCGGCCACTCGTCGCCCTCCTCCATTGAGACCTTCGGTCGAATAACAAAAAAAAGAAAACACGAATCTCGCCGCTTGCTCCGTCATGTAGTGATGAGGCGTACATCATGCAACAAACACATAAACGTGCCCGCGCAAATGTGTGTGTATGTGTGTGTGCACGCGCACATCAAGGCTGACGGATCCGAATCGCAATCCGAATGAGACGTCTGTCTGTGGTTCGTCCGTGCCATCCCGTTGGTGCGTCCGCTTGGCCGCGGCTGGGCGCCCAGGCCGCTTCCCGTTGCGTCACAACGGCAGTGATTCGACGGTTCGAAAGGCTTCTGTTCCGGACACTGGAACCGCCTGGGACATCTTTTGTGTTCCTACAGTTTTTACCTTCAAATTTTCCGGGAAGAACTTAAGCTGCTTCGTGGTCGGCCGCATGTTTGTGGGGTCCAGCGACTTGTCAAAGTGGTCACACCTCACGCCCCACGCGGATGACGCCGCCTTCGCGACCCAGCACGCCCGGGCACCGCCTTCGTGCAGCCCGCGAGGCCCCCTCTGGTCGTCGTGATCCTGGAGAGGAGGAGGGCGGCCTTGCGCGTGGCCTTGGGCGCCGCAGTGGAATTGGGTGCGGCGGCGGGGCGCGTCTCGCGGGTAGTCGGCGGGTAGCCGGCCGGACCTGCACGCCGCCGTGTGGCGGGGCGCGGCGGGGCGTGTCCGGGCGGCGGGGCGTGGTGCTGGGCTGGGACCCGCAGCCGCTCACTTGGACGCCCGCTGCGCCGGGCCGCTATGCCCTGCCAGTCTAATCGAAGTTGTTATATCTCGGTCCAAAATGACGAGTCCTTGATCCGCCCCCGACCGCAGGCCGGCTAACTGTATTCCGTAAGGTCACAAAGTTTGTGCCTTTCTCGCTTCAGAGGATAGAACAATATTCGGAACTTCATTTCTTTTTGCCATTGCCTTCCCCTTCCTGCAGACACTTGCACCCCTTATGGAGTGTGCCGTGTCTCCGTCTCAGCCGCGGGTAAAGGCCTCCAGGGTGGTCCCCATGGATGCAGGACGCTGTCCAGGACGCCAGTGTAGGATACGGTCCGGGGCGGCGGCGGTCCATGGGAGCGCGGCGTCCGCCCGCTTGCCCTGGACAGCCGGACTTGTGGCGTTAGCCACGCTTTCCTCCACGCATACGGTGCCGTTGCATCACGAATGGGTGGCCAATTAGCTGAACCAGAGCTCCGTCACGTTCTGTCCCGCCCTCGTCACGGAGTCACGCTCCTGTCACTTTATTGTCACGTTTTATTGACGTTTACTCCACGTATATCTCCATCTCTGTGGCGCCATGACTATGAAAAATACCCCCCCCCCTTCCCTCTTTTTTCACTCGCTCTTCTCTTAGACAAAGTTATTTTACGAAAGACATTTTTACCAATTGTATTTTTGTTGTGTTTATAGACAAAAGTCCTGAACAATGAAATGCACCAACACAACAGTGTACTGTAGATTACAGAAGAATTAATCTATCGACATCGTGACACACTGACACACACACGCACACACACTCTCTCACGCGGCGTGACGCGTGGCGCGTCTGTCGCCTTCGACTAAGAGTGACGCGTTTCAAAAGTCCCGCGTATTGGTATGCCTGCCGACACGCGCGCGCGGCGACGGTCAACGAGAGGGAAAGAGACAGAAAGGGGGGCGGAGCGGGGAGCGGCGGGGCTGACGTAACAGTGTAGCGCCCCACCCAGCCCAGGCCGGCCCCTAGGAAGGATTTGGTCGGATTACACCTGCAATTGTGTGTCTCTTACGCTCGCTCGTTCAGTCACATTAGGCGGTAATGAACGGAACATGGAGCAGAGAACTTCATAGGTCACATGATGACAACAGCGATTTTCTTTACAAAACACACTCGACAATGGTGTTGCGGTATGGTCGCCCCCTGCTGCTGCTGCTGCCGCCTCGGCTGCGCGCTCACGTGCCATACATAATAATCTTGTCACGCCAATATGGCATTAGCACGCGGCAGTGGCGTCGCGTTTTAGGTTACTTGCGGACGGATTTCCAACCACACGAGGTTCTAGCCGCGCACCGCACAACATGCAGGCAGCTCTCTGGCAGGTGCTCGAGCTCGCGCCGCGGGACGCACACCCGGAATGTTGCACCTGTGCGATGAGGCATTAAATCGATAGTTGATGTTACATTTTTGCTGCTCTATGCTCTATGCTGTACGTTCATTTTCCTTCTTATTTAACCCATTTCTGCAGTGTTTCAAAATGCAGTCCCATAATGTTAAACCCACGAATAATATTGCGAAGTGGTCGTGGAATTTTAATTAAACATTCAGGGGAATCATATCATGATTTTTTATTTTTGTACGACACATTGAACTACTTAATTTTTTGCGATTACATGTCAAAAATGCCAGGTGGCGTCTTCTACATCTACGTGTGAGTCTTTATACGAGTCGTGTAGCGTGTCGTCGTACAGCGATTGTTTATTTTTAGTTGACCTGGCAGAATGTGTTGTGCCTGTTAGTGTGTGTGCGCGCGCTGGCGGCGTGCGGTTATGGGCTCCAGTAAGTACGCCGGACTCCGAATTAGAACGCGATCACTGGCCTGCCGGTCGGTCAGTCGGCGCGCGGCCGAGGCGCATAGCACCAATTCGCGCGCCCAGCCAACCGGCTGCTGGACCGCTGCTGCGGTGGACGCGGCCGTTAAACGCTTTGCTGACGAGTGACCACTGCCGCGGGAGTGGACCTCCTTGTAAGGCACACGCACGCCGATACCACGCCAAGGAAGTACTCCACTCTGTAGAGAATGCCGCGATGCAGGGGGGCGGTGTGTGTACCCCCCACCACCCTTCTTAATACCCTCAGCATCTCTGACCGGTTTACCGAATCAGCTGTTTCCGCTGGCACTGCTGCTGGCTGTCAATCCATAATAAAGAGTGCGTGCGGTTTTGCGGTCTGTTGAATTACTTTTCTTGTCGGGCGATGCAGTTCCGGTGGCCGTACGACCACAAAAATCGGAACCGTTGCCGGAGCAGACTGCACGCGACCAACTTTAACACCAGTTTGTATGTGCCTTTGTACCTTTTCACTATCTTTTTTATTTTTCTGCTGTGCGTGTGATAATAGTAAAATGGCGAGAGCCCGCCTTGCTACTACTGCTTCATCTCGGAATATGAAATTAATCGTGAGAACCTCTCCTTTTTTCCCTCTCCCTCTCCACCATCTTCCTGCAGTTTGCGGCGAACGCAACAAGGCGGCGGTGGCATCATCAGCGTTCGATGTGCGAAGAAACGTAAAAGCGGCTGAAAGCAGGGCGGGCTGATTCACTTATTATTCCTCGGAAGTCGTCTCCCTCCGGCTGCTGTGTGGGGCCCCTAATGGCCTGCTGTCTGCCGCCCCTCCTGCACACCTTTCTCCTTCTCTTCCACTCACCGCTGTCGCTCCGTCTCTGTCTCCCTCCACTCTCCCGCGCGGTCCATAGGTCCAACACCAGCGTCCTTGACTGGGCGTTATACTCTGAAATGTTATTGTAATCGCGTTTCGTTATTATCCATCCACTCTACGGCTACGACCACTACTGCCGCTCCACTCAGTGCAGCGCGTGATTGAATGAATGCCGATAGCCATCGCCGCTTTTTGTGGTGCGGAGCGCCCCGCCGTGCGGCCAGCGGCCGGGCATTCGGGGCCCTTGGGGCCCTTAACGTAACGCCCATCGTCGTGTTTGCAGGAAGCAGGTGGCGTGGCCCGGGCGTGAAAGGGTGAGTGAGTGAGTGGTGCGAGCATCAGCAGCGTGTCGGTGGTCTATGCGGCCTCCTCCGTGAGTGAAAGGTCTCGCTCGCTGCCGTGCTTTCTTCCTCCCGCGGGTCGCGTCCTTGAGGGACCCCTCTTCTTGCTGCCGTCTGATGATGGTTGGCAATTAGGGGAAGCAGACGGTACAGTCACCGTCAAAAGACGGGGCATGGTCCTATTCTCTTAGCTGTTTTGTTCGAGGGAATTTTCCAAATAAAATGTTACTTTTTGGAAAATTTCGGAAAATCTTGCAGAATGTTGCGATACTATTACATTTTTCAGTGAATTTCTTCAATGGCAGTTTTCGCATTTTTTTAAAAATCAATGCAAAAAAAAAAAAATACTTGGTGTTACCAGTTTTTGGCCACTTGCAAGTGGCCGGCCACTGCCAAACTGCAACTGCCTGTTATGGCAAATGTGGCCAGTGCGCGGATTTATCCCCCGCGGTACCGTGCAATAAATCTCCCGCTGTGTGTCTCCGCCGCGGTGGGGCAGGCCTCCTGGACAGGCCCGGCAGCCCTCTGCTTCCAGCGGGTAGAAGTGTCATCACAATGCGGCCGCCCGGACAAGTGGTCCTGGAGGAGCACAGCGCAGCCCCCCGCAGCTGGACAAACGCGCGGCGCTGCTGCACTCGCCTTTCCAGGAGGGGCTCAAAGAGGAGAGGGGAAAGAAAAAAAAAAGGTGACGAGCGGTCTTATACGGACAAGGCGCGCGTACTTATTCGAGCGAGTTGGGGTGGTTGGGGCCGATCCAATGGCGCCGTCGCCGACAAGGACTGGTCCGTGGATGATGGCGTCGAGCGCATGAGTTCAAATTGTGTTAAGAAAAAAGTCTCCGTCCACGCCGACGCGACGGTCTGTCTAGCAGTTTGGAGTGCAGCAGTACACAGTGCAGCTGTAACAGTGCGTTGCAGAGTGTTCCAATTACCCACATCTCATTGCGACATGACTCCCGGCCGAGGGGCTGCAAAGAGCAGCCAGATGATGACCCCATGATTGTCAAACGGCGGTCAATGGCTGCTGCGGCTGGTCGCACTGGTCTCGGCGCCGGTCTGATCTGACCAGGAAGCTAACGCCTGTGTGTCTCGTTGGCGCGGTCAGCCAACGAGGGGGGTAAGGAGGGGGGGGGGGGTAATGCGGTGTGAGCTGTGCGGCCGCTCCGTGTGCACCCGTGCGGGGAGCAGCGCCGCCTGCCACCCCCGGGCTGCGGCTGCGATCGGCCTGGCCTGAAACATAATATCGCTCACTCTATCGCCGGGCCGCGATGCCGCCGCCGCCGCTGCTGCCAGGCCCGCGGGCCACCCTACTCAGACAATCGGTCGTCCATCGGGCCCAGCGGACTAAACTGTTCTATGGTGGTCGTGCTCGTGGCGCAAGTGTCGAACGGCGCAGTGAGCCATTTGTCCGCTGCCGCAGAGCGCTACGATCAGAGACGTCATACCGACGCCTGGGCGTCGGGCGTTTTGGAAACATTTTACGAATAATTTTGCATGAATTTTCTTTTATATAACTTGTCAGAGATGTTGCATGTTGTCAAAGGAAACTAAGAATAATACGTGCAAATTACTCAACTTTGCGCCCAAAATTTAAAAATTGTTAACAAAAAGAAGTTTAGAGGAGAGAAAAATCCGTGAACTTTCGGCGTGCAAGTTGTTATCTGCGGTCGATTTGGATTTTCTCAAACATATATATTCAGCTGGGGTTAGTCAGATTAGAAGGGTTCATAGGGCTCCGTTCGGATGGTGACGCCGCAGGCTGCCGGCCTGACATCGTGACGGAAGTGGCCGAGTGCGAGGTGCGGGGAGAACGAGAGAAAGAGAAGGAGAGAAAAGAGAGGGAGAAGTGGGAGAAGGGAAAGGTAGTGAGCGGTGGAAGGGGCCGCCGTCTTGGCATGGATCACATTGCTGCTCCATTTGTCGCGAACAGCATCGAGCATCGGACAGCCGTGCCGCTGGTTAAGTCACGTTACGTCAGGGGCCTCGGGGCTGGGCTTGGCCGGGCGGGGCAAGACGGCGCGGGGCGGGGAACGCTTGGCGAGGAATGTGTGCCGGTGTTTGGGAGCGGCCGCCCCAGTGTGATAGGCAACCGGCACTCAGCGCTCCCGGAAACTGGATCGTCGACCACATCCCCTTCCAAGCAGTCTTCAGTGATAATTTTGTAACAATTGTCCTCAACGGTGGCACGCCAGTAGTGTTTCGAACCCTCTCGGCTAGTGTGCCCCACGCCGTCGTGTGACCCTGGTTGCACAAGTTGGCGACGCGTCGCTGGGGCAGGGCAGGGCACCGGCCCAGGGCACCGCCAGGGTCAAGGAGAGAGGCGCACTGCTTTGCGATGTAACCGCACTGTTGTCACTGCTGTGGTGTTTGGCAACGTGCCCGGATGGATGCGCGAAGATTTGGGTTGCATCTCCTCCTGTGAGTGGTGCCGTCGAGATTATTTTTTGACCGGGCGAATTAATCTCGACCGTTGCTGATAATTATTTTGAAATATGTTTTCATTATTTTTGACCGACTGCTCGCCCCGGACGTTTTGGCAGAAGCGCTGCTGACCGGCCTGGCCTGGAATTGGGGCAGGAACCGTTAATATTTTTCTATCGCTCCAAACCAGACGCTCGACGGCAGGCTCATCCTGTCCGCGCTCTTCGCCTGAGGCGAGACCGGATCTATTTCGCACAAGACTGAGTCCATGGCGTCTATCGTTTCTTCTTCTTCTTCTTCTTCTTCTTCTTCTTCTTCTTCTTCTTCTTCTTCTTCTTCTTCTTCTTCTTCTTCTTCTTAAATAATAAATAATGTTATTTCTCGGCGTCGTCATCATCAAGCATCCTTATCAAACATCTTCGCATCAAGTATCATCATCAAGCATCCTCCACCTCCACAAGCATCATCAGGTATCAAGCATCTTCCTCAAGCATCAGCATTATCATAATCTATAACCATCAATCATTTGCATCATCAACCATCACCACTCAACATCATATTATTATTGCCATTATTTCACGAAGCAACTTTGACTATGAGGGTTCCTAGGGGGTAGAGATCCGCAAGTCACTGGCAGAGCGCCGCCGTAGCCCAACGTGGCCCGACGGGGATGTCGAGTGCTCTGCAGTGTCCAGCTGTGTCCTGTGGTCCGGCCTGGCCTGCATCACTGAATGGTGTTTGGCGGCTGCCCGAGTTGTTCTGCTGCTGCAATCCGTTTTGGTGGTGTCGAGATGTAGTCGTCGTAGTTAAGTTGCTCAACGATTTTTGCGGACGAACGAGTAATAAGGAGCAGCGGCCGGGGCCGGTGCATTGTCCGGCAGCACCTTGCCGCAATGTAATGCCGACTCTTGTCGAACCATAACGATTGACGATCAGTGATCGGGCTATCGGTATCATCGTTGTTCTCTCCCCCTCTCTTCTCTGTTTCAGTTCTTATCCCACTGTGGAGTAAGCTTTGCTTATTATTTGCTTATTTACTTGCTTCTCTTCCCCCACGAGCGGTCCCAGGGGTGGCGGGTGGAACCCCTGCC
>NW_026267173.1:1347130-1365936 GCF_000697945.3 Frankliniella occidentalis | reverse complement strand
TCTCTACAGATTTCCCTTCCCCCTTTATTTGAGAAAACAGCAGCGGGCAGGATAAACAGATCCGCCGTCCGGTCGGCCGCATACCGCTGGCCACGCACGCCACGCGTGATGCAATTGGCGAGCCCAATCCCCTTCCACCTCTCTCCTCCCTCTTTCCTCTCTCTACCCCGGCGCCCTTCCCTGGTCTCGTGGACAGGCCAACTCTGTAACACTCGTGCCCCCGACCCTCTCCCTCCCTTCTCGTATACACCCCCTTTTCTACCCACCCCGAAAAGGACGCATACTGGCTGCTAATTGTTTTTACTTCAGTCAGAAGGGTGAAGCATTAATAAGGTTGGCACTTCGCAAAACTTTTTTTCAATTTTGAATTTTTTTGTTTTGTTTTGGGTCAATTCTGGTGCGTGTTTCCCTGACGGGCCCGCTTGTACTCTTGCCTCAGAACAATAAGTGTGCTTCTGCGAGCGAAGCGGAAGCAGGGCGCGGGGCCCCCGGCCGCGCTCCGGCCCGCGGCCTCACATTGACCCGCGCGCCCCGGGCTGCCCAGGGGGCGCTCGGCTGCCCCGCGCGCACGAAACGGACGCGCGACGGAGAAAGAAAAGGAGCTGCTTTGCTCGATTTAAAACTTTCCCGCCCGCCGGTCACAACGAACGGGACGGAAGTTGTGCGGCGCGGAGTAAGAGCGTTTTTGCGCGGCCAGCCTGCGAGTTCAGCGAAAATGATAAGAGTCCGAATTTTGTGACAAACTTATTTTTATCGAAATGGAACTTTAACGACGCATTCATGATAATAGCGCTCATAAGTGCTTTTTTGGCTACTACGAATAATGTCCTGCACAAGGCGAACTGGTCGCGTGGACTATGCTCCGCCGTGCTCCGCAGTGCACCGCCATGCCTCGGTGCGTGTTCTCGGCGCCGGGCCGGAATGTCGTGTGTCCGGGGCCTTGTGTCCTTCTGATCGACCGCTTCCATCAGGCGTGGTGGGGCGCGGTGGGGCGCGGCGGGGGCATAGAGTGCTAGTACTACACGGACCGTGATTAGTACGCTCGCCCACCCCCTCCCCGCGCTGCTCTGGAGAGACCGTGACCCGCCGTGACCATGCGGCGCGTCGTGGCCCGGGGGCCTGCTACGCCGCCTGCTGCCTCGCCTGCTGCCCCGCTGCCCGCCGCACTCTGGCCCGACCCGACCCTGCTGCCGCCTGCTGCAGCCTCCTACTGCTGGCTGCTGCACCCATTTCACAATCCCAGCCAAAGCAGCGCCCACCCGCGCATTTCGCGGTTCTAGATGAAAGTTTAAATATGCATCTGTACCTACTGCGTGCCACATGCGTTTGCAATCAAGAGCAAGCAGGGCATCCCAGAGGTGAACAGGAAAAACTAAAGTACTAAAGTCGCACTTTTAAAACATGTCAAGAGTTTCAGTAAGCCTTTCTAATTGCGTTATTCTCAAAATTTCAATAGCACTTGCAAAAGTTCGACTCTGCATTTTTTTTTTCAGGGCGAGAACCTGTCATGCGCAAAACCGTGTGTACCCCCTCCCCCCTCTCTGCGTCGCCGACAGCGACCCGCTCCTGCTTGCTCTGCGTTTCACATACGAAACGTACAATATTCGCGACAAACGCCCCGTAAATCCTCCTCGCCGGTCGGCCAGGCCGGGGCTAACAGGGCAGGCCGAAGGGGCAGGCTCGGTGCCCCGCGCGCACTCACCGGCCACTCCTCGCCCTGCCGGTCAATGTCGCAAGTAAGTCGCTGATCGATGGCGGGGAGGGGCGCGCCGGCCAGCTCGGCGTCCACTTGTGTGTCGCTTAACTCGCCCCGGCTGCTGCTCGTGTTTCAAAAAAGAAAATGTTGCGCCACGCGAGATGAAAGTTTGGGTCGAGGAGAAGTAATATCACTCCGCCGGCAGCGTTCCGCCCCGTCCGTCATGGCTGCGCCCTGTGCCCACCCGTCTGTCCATCTGTCCGCAGGTGGCGATGGTGTCTGTGGCGGCGGTGTGTCGCCACACGCGCGCTGACGGTGGTGGTGATGTGCAGCAGCAGCAGCCCCACCGCGCCGCCAGCCGGTGAAAAATATACGACGGTGAAGTGCGATCGATCTAATGAGATCGGTAACGGCCGGGGGTTGGCGTGCGTGCAGCCACGGGCTCTGTGTCACCTCCCCCACCCTCCCGTCGTCCCTCCTCCGCGCCACCGCTGCGGGTGCGACGTGATGCCTGGCGCTGCTGCTGCTGCTGCAGCTAGCCGGGGTTGGCGATGCAACTGACCTGATTCAGATCTGACAGCAATAACCGGTCGTACACTGGAAACACAGGCCGTAGCAATTATAGCACCTTCTGCGAGGGGGTATGTTGCGGTGGTCTTTTTGTGGTTTTTACAGCGCATTCCATTCCCCTGGCTGTTTCAAAACCTTTTTGAAACACCATGGTTACTTAAATTTTAGCATCATTTGTGTACGTTAAATTAAAGGCAACTTAAATTTTCCATTGTTTAAAGGATGACAAATGAATTTATGCTATGAAGTATCCACCATCCCGCATAGCCAGGTCCTCCGCTACACACTCAGGGGCGGGTTGTCGAGGAGCTCAAACTGTTGGTCAAAAGGCTCAGTCTTTGCTTGTTATGGAAAAGTTTTGATCTTACTCCAGATCAAAGTCTGCAAAATCACACATTTTTAGAGGAAAAACTTCGAGGTGTGATGTCTCACCTCCGTACTCGCTGAACCCCGATAATTTTCACTCCTCTTCATCTCCCCCTCCTCCGTTCCCCTCCGCATCGGCGCAGGCGCCTCGCTTCGTGAAGCAGGTGTAAAGTTTGTTGTCTTGGCCTTTGGTGTTCACGCCGCCGAGAGATGCTCTAAATGTATCTGCTGTGGTCGTCACGGGGGTCGGGTCGGGCCGGTCCCGCTGTGCCGCAGCAGTAAAAGTGTCCGCGAGGTCGGCCCGCCGCGCCGCGCCCCGCCCCGCCGCACCACGCCCCGCCGCACTACGCCCCGCCGCACCACGCCCCGCCACACCCTGCGACCACACCCTCTCTCTCTCTCTCCGCCACCATCCTCGCCTTATCTCTTAATTAAAGCTCGCGGGCCCGGTCGTGGTGTTGTCGGTCAGCTGATGAGCGGTGGCGCGCCCTGCAGCCTGCAGGAGCTGGGTCATTATCATCACTATCACCCCCCCCCCTCTCCCCCTCTCTCTCCTGACGGGTTGGTGTGCTTAATGCACAGTTAAATCGAGACAATGCGCGAGATTTTGCCTTGGCCCGGCTCCTTGTCCCGCTGGCCGCGGCACGGCACGGTGGACGCACCTGCCGTTTGCCGGCGGTGCTAATATTTATGGCCGCTGCTCTTTTGGTTTTTGGCGTCAGGAGGGGGGCGGGGCGTTGTTGCGGTCCAACCTTTGCGCGAGCCGCGACCTACAGATGGGCGGGCCGCCCGAATTTAGACAGCCCATGGGCGCCGGCAGCGAGTGGAGCCCAGTGTGCCCCGGCGGCGGCGGGCCCCGCCCACGCGCATGCATGGTCGGCCACCTCGTGAATCTCCCACCCGTCCGAGTAAGTGCCCCGAGTGTCGCACCCCAGGCGCACTCACCCAGCGCAGCGCGGCGTGGGGCATTGGCCGATACGGGTGCATCGCACTAGGAATGCCAACGGGTCGGTGTTGCAGACACTCACGCATGTGGACGACCTACGCGCGCGCACTCCCGGCCACGCCAGGGTACACACTGCGCTAGCCGCGCCCCGCCCCGCCCCGCCCCGCCGGAGGAAAGGTGAATGTCAGGAGGAGGCCTGGTGCTGCTGCTGCTGCTCCGCGAGAGAGATCACGTCGTTCGTATGGATCAGCAGTGTTGGCCGGTGGGCATCCACCAGGCGCATGCGCCTCATCGGACAGGCGATAGGCAATCGCAGACACGCGTGGGTGGCGGGCTGGACAACGACGTGCTAGACGCATGCTGTTTAGGCAACAGTCAGGCACGCGTGTGTGGCGGGCTGGCCTACCTGGTGGGTGCCTGTTGCTTAGGCAACTGTCAGGCTTGCGTGTGTGGCGGGCTGGCCTATCTGGTGGGCGCCTGCTGCTTAGGCAACAGTCAGGCACGCGTGTCTGGTGGGCTGGCCTATCTGGTAGGCGCCTGCTGTGTAGGCAAAAGTCGGGCACGCGTGTGTGGCGGACTGGACTACCTAGAAGGCGGTCTTTAAAAGTAAGGGACTTGTGCGCACAGGCTTTTAGGCCACGCTTGCCAGGCCACACCACACCACTCAATGTATATAATTTCTCTCCCCATACCGGCTCATACATAATTTGCGTATGGGATGTCTCTCGCAACAAGTTGTCTTGATTTCATGCCGCCCCAGAGGTTTTGCCCCAGGTTCGATCACATTCCCGCCGCTTGCCGCTCTGCTCCCACGACCATCTGCCCCATAACATTTTATTAGTCCAGCGGCGCGCACGCCCCGGCCGACTCAGCCGCCGAGCAGGTCTGGTTAAGAGCAAGCAGTTTGCAGCAACTACTTTAGCGATCATCTCCTCGCGTGGGTGGGTGATGGGGTGGACCGGTGACTGCCGCTGCTGCTGCAGCTGAGGTGCTCGACGCTGCCCGCTCGACCCATGCACGAAGTGCGCGTAGGGCCAGGTCGTGCGTGCGAGCGTACGCCACAACCAAAAAAGAAGACACCCACCACATGGTCCAGTACATGAATTTTGTGGCGTTCGTAGAAACTTTTGCTTCGAAAACCATCGTGGAAGTACAATCGGAAACCATTCTGTGCTCTGCAACTCGTTTGCTGGGTTAAAAGTTTCCGGTTCTCGCCGCGTTAAAAATGCAGCACCAGAAGATACGGCGAATATCACGGTAAGCTCCGATGAACAAGACAGATTGTAGATCACCGTGTAGGTAGAAAACGTTCAGTTATGAACTGACAGGAAGTTACTCCTTACTCGCTGCCACCTTATTTACCTGTAAGTGGCAGTGTTACAAGTTTCTCTGAAACTTACGGTTAGCTTTTATTTGATCGTTTTAAAATATTTTGAATTTAGTGAAAAGTGTAAGACACGGTTCATCGTCAAATCACCGAAAGTTTTCAGTCATCGACTCGGCCATCGATTTTCATCAAAGTTCAAAAATAAGAAATTCACGCGCCAAAGTTCAAGCCAACTGCTCGTGCGCGTCGGCGAGTGCGTGCTCCTGTCACATACCCTTCTGGCCGGCCGCAACGCCTCGGGGGCTTTCTCTCCTCCCGCCGCCCCCGCCCCTCGTCCTCGCGGCCGGCAGCCACAACAATGGCGCCCTCTGTGGGACCAGCGACGCCCCCCCGCGAGGGGGACAGCAGCAGCAGTGGCGGCGGCGGCCAGTGAGGCCCGCGAGGGGGGCGGGGACCCTCAGCTTGCAACACGACGTGTTTTGTTTCATATTTTTGCACGTAAAGCGAGAGACAAACCACACCTTTAGCCCGCCCGGGCTGGGTGCGCGGCGGTAGCGCGGGCCTGGGAGCGCGCCCGGTAGGCTAGACAACGCAGCGCAGCGGCTCGCACGAGCCGGCCGGGCGGCGGTGGCCAGGCCAGGCGGATGTGGGACAGCGAGGTGTGATTCACTAATCACACCTTGTCTTCACACCTCTCGGGACACACACTACGCACATTCCGAGAAAAAAGGGAGGGAAACCGCGGTCACTGACAAGCAGCCTCGCGTGAGTAATGTGTGCGGCGTGCGTTGTGTGAGCGGCGCGAGGATGGCAAAGACGAGCGTCTTCGCTCCGCGGACCTGACCGCCTGCGACCGCCTCTGACATAATGAGCTATAAGTGCGAGTGAGATGGAAAGTGACAACCGAATGGATTGTTCTGTTCGCGATTCGGCAGCGAACCCGAGGTGGCGTACCTTCGCTGCTGCCCACGCTGTCGTCGCGGGGACCCGATATCCTTTTTTTTTTCGGGGTGCGCCCCGCCCACTCGACACTATAGTAGTAGTTGCCCGATCGATAGTCATAAAACGACGACAAAGTGATTTAAATCCCGTCGGTCATCAGTCGTCATTGGACAAGGCCGCGGCCGCCCCTGCAGCCAAATCGCCTGGCACAAATTGTCGGTACTCACGTCGGTGGGGTCGAGCCGCCCCCGTATGGACTCGTACCTTTATTTCGCCAACGCCGCCGGCCGCGCGCGGCGTCCTTGAACGAGTAGCCCCCGTTATAGTGCCGCGCTGAATGGGGCGCGGCGGTGTGGATAATTTGAGCTCCCGCGCACAGCGGGGGTAGTGGGAGTGAGAAGGAGAAAGAGGCAAAAGGAGCGAGAGAGAGTAAGAGAGAGAGAGAGAGAGAGAGAGAGAGGTGTACAGAAAGGGGAAAAAATCGTTTGGTCCTGAACCTATTTGAACCCCGCGCGTCTAGTTTCATAAGATTGGCTGCGTCCGAGTGGGGAGCCTGTTAGCCTATAGCCCTGGCCCCCGCTGCCCCACTGCCTGTGGCCCCATTGCCTGACCCTATCCATTATATCGTTCGATGAAGAACGCCACTACTAGCAGCTAAGCATATTGTATTATTCCCCCTTTTTTTCACCCGCTCCTTGCCGCGTGGAACAATCCATTGACTGTTGCTGCGGCATGGTGTGCCAATTATTTCGATGCAGATCCTTATCACCGACCGTCGTTATTTTGTTTTGTCTGCGGCTGTGGGTCACCTGAAAGCTCCAGACCTGAGGCTGGCCGCTGCTGGAGGCTACAGAACGGGACGCTCTCCCTAGATGGAGACTGCAGTCCCTGGAGGATGTGATTTGTTAACTTCGTTGTTAACTGTCTCCCGTGTCTCACCGTTTCTCCCACACCACCCCTTCCCTGTTTCTTCCTGATTCGGGGGTGGCACACAATGCGAATCATTGTATTATTTTTCCGACCCCACGCTAGAGAAATATGAACAGGAACACACCACAAGAGAGCAGCACGCAGTTTTTTCTCTAAGCTGGGATGTGATGTGTGTGTGTTTGCTAGCATTTCTTGTTCACTGTGAAAAACGGTCGTACCCGGTTATACGAAAGTTGTTTTCTATGGAAGATGTCGTACCATATCGAGCAAGAGCTGGAGGTTGTAAAGGAAGACACATTTTGTAATTGGTAAATTAGTGAGTTGAGTTCAGCACCTAAATTTGCTAATTACAAAATATTGGTACATTTACGGACATATTTTTCAGTGTTAATGTCAAATCTAAATTAGAACAATTTCACATTTTATGTTTTTAAAGGGCTATTTTTTTTTCTAATTTCAACTGTTTTCTGCACGCCCGACATAATGACCGGGAAGCGCGAGTGTGCGACCACGTCAAATCCCAAGGGATTCCAACCAGGATGTCGCGCGAAGGTATTCTTTGAAGCGTTTGTGTCGACACTCACGACAAAGCAGGGGTTTGTCAGCGTATAAAGAAAAGACAATGTCTCAAATTTATCGTCCAGATCTCTGGCTGAGCAGCCCGCGAGCGCGCGCACATACGCATTGGGGTCAGCGGTTCTCACACGCACGGCGTTGTTTTGAGTTCCGCCTGGGCGCCGCCTGCCTAGGCGCTCAGCCGCGGTGTCGGTCCTCCGCGCGCCGCCGCCCGCCGCCGCCCGCCGCGCTTTTTAGGAGATGTATGGCTCCTTTGTGACGCACTACCACACCGCTGCGGCGGGGCACCGTTCAAAAACTGCAACAGAAATTTTGACACCACTATGTCTCGTTATGTTGTCGTTTTTCTCTTCCTCCGAAATGAGGATCAGCCCGTACTCCAAGTCCCTAATTCTGAACTTTTTCAATGTTAAGGCACTTGTAAAAAAACATTGACGGCAGAACCTGCTATGTTTTTCTCAGGAACTGATCCAAGTCTTATAGGTATAGGAACAGAATTTTATCCGGTCTAAATGTACACGAAAAAAAACCCTTCCCTTTTTAGGAAATAAAATTGTCCCTTTACAGAGTGTACATTTGGTACTAAACATAGAAGCAAGGTTCAACAACAAAATATACGAACCTTAGCGCCCATATCTGCCACCTCACCAAACAATAAGAACCCCTCAGATTAACAACGGACAATGAAATTGAGGAGCTGTATTCCTTGCAGGGGTCGTCGCGGCGGGGGAGGATGCCGTCGATAGGGTGGCCGATTAGCGGTGCGCTCATCCTCATTAACCGTGGCCGGGGATCCTCGCCCCCCCCCTCCCCTGTCAAATCCTCCCTCACAATGGCCCCGCCGGCGCGACCGCTGGCGGGCACAGGTGCGGCGGCCAGCCGGGCCGGGCAGGGCCGGGCACCCCGCGGGCCGAAGGTGCCAACAATGGTGCGTGGTATGGTATTGCAGGCGTTACGCAAGCGCGCGCGCGGGCCCTGCTGCTGCTCCTTCTCCGAGAATTCGGCCCGTCCATGTCTCATTTGCATATCCGGGCGTGGCGGTGCGGGGCAGAGAGGAGTGAGCGCGCGCGCGCGCCGACACCACCGCAGGGGTCTCTTCTGTGTGTGCCGTCGGTGCACGGGACAATGCTCGCCGCTGCCGCGAGGGCCCCGTCGCGAAGCCCCATGATGCACAGTAACCTCAAGTTAAAGTCCAAAATCAGCAATTGTATCATTATAACATTTGTGAAACTAAATTAAGACGTAGAGCCACTTTAGAATAATAAACGGTCTACTCTGATTTAGAAAAAAAGTTGCTGGAGTAAACACGATTTAATAAGATGGGAAGATTGAGAATTGGCATTAACCACTCGAGAGTGTAAGAAGTACTACCCGTACGTTCCAAATGCTATTGTCCACTCATTTAAAATATTTTGAAATGATCAGAAGATTAACAATTGAAGGGGGAGTCTTAGGGGAGCGAGATATTACCGAGGCATTTAATTAAAGAAGCAATTAAAACTATGGTTTTAAGACGGTCCCTATACCTGGCACCTGCGTCGAAGTCTCCGTGGGCGCCGTGGCGCACGGCTTTGCTACATCTCGATATCGATTCGACATCATCTCGGCATCACAATATCGACATCAATGTATCGTGGCAGCCTTGATAAATACCGTCAATATAGCTCGATATTTTTAGATGTATTCGAGGTATGATGCATATCGATTCGATGGCGCTTGTGCTTATGAACACAGAGAGCTCAGCGGGGTAGTGTGGCTCGCACACACGCACACACTCTCGCTTTCCATCCACATCCACCACGTGGCCAGCGCCGCCGCTGCAAAAGGTGAACGTGAACTTTTGCTGGCCGCGCTCTGCTCTGGCTGCATACCTATCTGACCGGTCAGGGCTATTCGGAAAAAGTAGCTGCAAGCTGCTCAGCCCGCGACATGGGAGGTGGGGCAGGGCGGGGCGGCCGCCGACCCTGCCTGGAGTGACAGCGCGGGTCGTTGTCTCCTGCGTGCGCTCGGCCCATGCACTCAGAGATGCACATGGATCCGTTTTGCAAGTCTTACCGCACACTCATATCGCGAGAGCTGCCTCGTTCTGGGCAGAGAGCCAAATCAGTAAGGTTCCGCCCGCCCCGCCTCTCCTTACTCGGGAGGGGGGGGGGGGTCTTTTATTGCCGTGGCGCCTTGACCTCCGGCACGACACGCAGCGGAAAGGGGAGTCCCCCTCCCCCCCCCCCCCGCCTTCTAGTCTCCTAGCAGCCGCCCCCACCCAGCACAAGGCACCCACTCTATGCTGACCAACGGTGAATTAGTTCGCGAAATAATTCGTACCCCCTATGCTCGAAACAATGCGAATTATAAAAAGGTGAACTAGTCCCGAAATACGAGGTAAAATAGTGCCTATGTATTCTGCCAACTCAAATGTGTGCATGGCAAACTTTAAATAAAGTGTATATATGACATGTCTTCTTTAATTAATATGTACGCATCAATTCCATCAATTTCATAGTGTATACATATGTCTTGTATATTTTATTAAAAGTATATCACGTTAACATTTTGAAATGGTACCGCCCGACAAGTCCAGTGTCCAGAGAGCATAAACAAATCATCGAAATTTATTTCTGACACCGTGTCGACTGTCGGTCAACAACTACGTTTTACTAGGGGGGCCTGTACTCTGGTTGAGTAATTTCCTAATTTCCCCCTCTCGGCACTGTCTTATCGCTCGCGAACAGGGGGGTGGGGAGTGGGGGGGTGATACGCTTTCGCCGAGTCACACTGCTGCCAGGTCATCCATCTTGCTCTCCCCGTGTCCTTGCCCGAAGGCTCTCTCTCTCTCCCCCCCCCCTTCGCTCTCCTGTTATTGTGATGATACACTTAAATACACGCGGTCGTCGCCATTGTGTCCGGCTGGCCCGGTGGCCATTAGCGGGCGCCTTTAATAAACATTACCGGTACAAAACGGGTCGTTACGCCCCGCGGCATTAAGGTGTTCCCAGACGGTGTACCTCCAGCCCTGCCCTGCCCCGCCCCGCCCCGCTCGAGCTAAGGTCAAACAGGCGTGTCCTGGCCTGCCCCGACCTGCCCCACCCCGACAGCCGAACGTATTCGCCCGTCGTATTCCTGTGTTCATGTGGGGTGAGTGCGCTGCTCGAGCGAATAAGCTGTGCCTACCGCTGCTGCCGCTGCTCTTGCACTTTGGTGAAAACCATCACCATACATTGCAGCAGCGCAACATTTTCAGCATAGGCGTCGAATATATTTGACACGACGCGTCACCCCCGATATAAAGTACCCGCTGGTATGCTGGTATGGACCACAACACCCTTGCAGGTGTGTTCAGCAAATGTCGAGTTTAGTGCGATTTATGCCGCAGTGTATAAATAGACTAAAGATCCCTATAAGGAACCCCAGTGTTAGTGCCTTGTTCAGTTTTAATAATGCATTTGAAACCCTTAACACTTGTTCGAGGTGTAATTATACACCTTTTACAGGTGAGACTTACCACCTTTGTTTTGCCGCTGCAGTATACAGCAGCACGGCCAAACTACATTCCCATTCCGTCGTCGACCTGTCTCTCCGTCACCGCGGAGTGTCGTCCATATTCCACCACACCCTCTCACTCGGCACATGAGCAAATTATGGTGATGGTGACTCACGAAACAAACTCACGGCACGCGGAAACGACTGAAAAATAAAATAATTTTAAAGGCTCGTGTGCGATCGCGTGCTGATTGTGTTGTCTAATTTGCACACGAGAGCCGAATGTGTCGGGCCCTTGACCCCTGACCCCTGACGTGCCCCGGGGCGAGGCGGTCCGGGCGATCAAGGCTACGGCAGAGGATGACGCGTGGGACCTACTATACCTACTACAGCGAGGATGCGTTCGGGAACGTTTTCAAGTTCTTCGCAGCCGCATACACCGCGCGATGCCCCAACCAGGTGGCGTGACTTTTCGGACTTGGCTCAGCAGAGGCTTCGATGGCGAGCTGGGGCATAGGCGTGCCCTACGCGGCCAGCGACGATGCTGTTGTTGTTTGCGACGCGCGGCCACGGCGCCGCGCTACTGCCGTGACCACTACGCGCCGCCACGCCTTGCAACACACGCCGTAAGATAGGACATACCATACCAGAGAGGGGGGGGGGGGACGAACACACACCAGTGAAGTTGAGCTCACAAGCTCCGGCCACCTTCACCAACAGAGAGCGCTCTGATATTTCCCTGGAATGACGACGCCCTCCTGGTGCAGCCGAGTGTGATTGGAAAGGTGCCGCAAGGGAAACTCGAAACAGGAAAAACAAACAAAACATACATTTCTTGTAATAACAAAAACGTCGTTTTATTTATCGGGTTGCATACCAAGACATAAATAAGGAAAAAACAATTACTGAATGTAAAACAGGTGTCTTAAAACATCGTCTTAAATTATAAATTTTAAGCGGAATATAATTGCAGATATTGGTATGATTCTGTTTTTTCGCAAGTCAATATCACAATTATGTTTATTAAGTTCATGGACGTAGGCATTTCACAAGATCTTTGGGAGTGTCATTCAAAACGACGAATGAAACTAAAAGACCATGTATTACACGTATTCTGAAAACTTATTCCTATATCGTAGGTAACTTATCACAATACACATAGCTCTCGCTGAGAATTGAGAGCTAAGACTATATTTAGGATCAAGGCAAGACTCAACCAATCTGCTGTCATTCTTCGCTTCTGACTACGCCACTCCGATGTACTACATCTTCTGGTGGTGGGTATTTACCAACCACCCCTTCCGGGAAGCGAGCAGTCACTGTGGTGAAAGAAAACCACTGTTAAAGTCTTTTGATAACGTGTTACAAACTGGTCTGTTTTCTCTCCGCAATGTAACCGTACTGGAAAGGCGCGTAATAGTCCCACGCAGGGTAGCCAACCTCGTTGGCTTAACACCCCACATCCTGGTGCGACATTCCTGTTCACGTTGGCAACACTGCATCGCCCGGTTCTCGCCGGCAGTGGCAACACTGCATCGCCCGGTTCTCGCCGGCAGTAGAGCAGATGCAGTGTAGTATTGGCACTAGCACTAGCATCGCGTCTATGTTCAGTCCGTTGGTCCGCGCAGAGACGCGTCTAGTACACCCCGAAGGAGGTGTCGACGAGGGGCTGGGCCGCGTTCTGGGGGAGAGCGTAGTCCCTGGCAAGCTGGTCCAGCAGTCCGCCGCTTCCACTGTGGGCGGGCCGGCGGGGCAGGGGGGCGGGCGCGGGGGCAGCGGGGGCGTAGTGCTGGCCGAGCGCGGGCAGCTGGGACTGCGGCACGAACAGGGCTTGCGCCTGTTGCGGGTGCTGCTCCCGGACGGGCGCAGGGGCGGCGGGCAGGGCGCGGTAGGTGGGGCCGACGGGCGCGGCGCCCGGGACCTGGGCGCGCGCGGGCGCGGGTCCGAGCGAGGACGCCGACGAGTACCTGGGCGCGGGCAGGGGCCTGGCGGCGGACAAGGAGGGCGAGGAGGCAAAGCTGGTCGTCTGCGTAAACTGGGCGAAGTTGTTCTGGATGGGCGAGGATCGGGCGGGGGCGGAAGGGGCGCTGAACGAGTTCTCGAAGTACTGGGGGGTCTGGGCGCGCGGCCTGGGGATGGCCTGGGTCTGGGGGCGCAGGGCGCGCACGGGGCCGGCGCGCAGCGGGGCGGCGGTGGCGGGCTCCTCGTAGTACTGGCCTGCGGGCAGAACGTGGCAACGGCCGTTAGTACAGAGTCTACAACCTGCCGGGCACCTGCCCCACATTGGACGTCGCCCTACTGACCGTCGTCGTAGATGTCCTCCTGCGACTCGAGGGACGGCGTCTGCGCGCCGATGCTGAGGTGGCTGAGGTGGCTGCCGGGCTGCTGCCTGCCGCCCGCCTTGGGCACGCGGGTCTCGTCCACCAGGGTGGGCGGGGCGACGGTGATGCCCTCACCGGCGGGCTGGAAGCCGTACTTGTTGGCGCCGTACTCCACGACGCGGACCTGCGCGGACGTCACCACAATCACACACGTGTAGGCAAAGCACCTCACCAGCTCCTCTTTCTGTTTCCAGAGACCCTGCCCAGCCCAGCCGTCGTCCTCACCTTGCCGGAGTCGTCCACGTAGCCGTACTTGCCCATCACCTCGCCGGTCACCAGCTTGGTCTCGATCTTGAAGGAGCCGTCGGCTCCCTCGAAGCCGTACGTGTAGGAGCCATCGTCGTTGTGCCTGCGGAAGAGACGCTGCAGGTTAGTCTCCTGGTCGAGCCGGTCCTCCTCGTCGTCGTCGTCGCCGTTGGTTCGTGACGCGCCGTAACGCAAACCGGCGCCCCGCATGCTGCTGCGGTCGGGCCGAACGGCACGATAATCAATGGCGTCACACACTCGGGCCGCGGCGTCAAACCACACGGATCGCATCGCGTGGCGCTCCACTCGCGCCAATCGCCACACCACCGCGCTCCAGTTCCGTTGCCCGCCCCGCGCCCTCCCCTCCCCCCTGGGGGGGTAGATATGAGTTGTTGCGTTCAGTTGCGCCTCCTTTTGCCCCGGCCAGTCTCTCCTTTTGCAGCGCGGGGACGTCACCGCATCATACGGCGGCGTACGGCGGGCGGCGGCACGACGCGACGGCGACCATGTGCGTCGCCGTGCGTGCTTCCAGCGCCCCACCCCGCCACGCCCCGCTCGCCGCTCAAGCCGTACGATCGCCGTTACCCAATGTTTTGCTGTGGGCGATGCCGGACAGGCCGGGACGGGACACACTGCTGCCTCCCCTGCTCTGCTCCCATTTCCAAACATTGCGGCTGGCCGCGCCACGCCCCGCCACGCCCCGCCACGCCCCGCCACGCCACCAAAGCAAGTGTCCAGCCGAGCCGACCAGGAAAATATAATTATCATACGCCTGATTTCAATACTGCCGCGCGGCCGGCCGCGGTGCCACCCGCGTGGCGGGGAGGCAATCAAGCCATAACTAGGGGCAGGTGGCCTACGGTGCGGTGGGGGGTATCCCCCAACGAGGGGTAATAAATATGTCGAAATGCCACTGTTTGCATCGTGTGTAATGCACGGGGGCGACGTACTACTGTGGATTTGGGGAGTGGATGGAGTCTCCAAGAAGGTCCGTATTTGCTAAGGCGTTGGTTCGGGGGATTTGGAGTGACTCGATGATCTGTTTAAGTTTGAAGGAGCGAGGAAATCACTTTGCGCGCGAGAGTGTGTGTATGTATACACCTTTACTCCGGTACCGCGGATCGCCGTGCGGCTAAACCGAATTAATTTGCGATTCATATTAGTGTCGGTTTTACCGCCCCGACCGGCGATACTGTATCCCATTGACATTAGCGCCGCTGCGGCTGTGCGCTTGTAACCGGATGTGAACAACACAGCTCCAGCCTCCTCGGCGGCGAGCCGCGAGCCGCGGGCGGGCGGCGGCCGGCTGCGTGTCGAGGGGGGTGACGAAGGAGGAGGAGAGGGGCACTTCGCAGGAAGGGCGGAGCGTGGCCGTTTCAGGCGTCGGGGTGCGGCGCTGCGTCAAGGACGCCGGGGCGTGGCGTGGCAAGACAGGGCGGGGCGGGGCAGGACGGGGCGGGCGCCGGTCCGGTCAGGCATTACTCCCTATTGTCTGGCAGCGCGTCGGTCCCGGGGCCTCGGGCCACCCCGAGGGCTACCCCTGTGCACGTGCCACCACCCCCCCTTTCCCAATAAATTTTTTCAACATTTTTTAAAACCATTTTTTTGAAATGTTTAACTGTCTAAAACTCTTTTGAGTTTCATTCTTCGAGCATGTACGGTACGTGCGTGTGGCGTCAGGGTGCTAGCTTTGAGGCAGCCCCGTCGCGATTTCAACGAGATTTAATGGTTGCCCCCTCCCCTGCTACCCCAATTTGAATAGCGATTTGGACGCGGAGTAGCGACACCACCGCCTGTTGCGGCACGTGTTGATGTCTCTGGACGGCGGGGTATTCGCCGCACCCAATCCATCATCATCAGCATCGCGCTGAGCGAGCTCTGCGTCCGTCGCCGGGATTTATATCCAGCAGCGCGGGACCAGAGCGGCGCTCTGTCCAGATCTGGCACCCCAACATCAGTCATCACCCGTGAGACCGGCAAGTTGACCCATCATCACCTTATCGTCTTCTTCAAGACCCCCCCCCCCCCCCCAACACACACTCACACTCATGTGAATGTTCTGATGTTCTCGATATCATCCTGATGCAATCTGCAAAAAACTTTTTACTCCCCTTAAGCCGTGCGCTGTGGAGCCTCCTCTGCCGTAACGAGCGGTCAGGCCCGTCAAGCGCCCCCACTCCCCTCTCAGTACAGCAGTCAGCAGTGCGGCTAACGCACTACGGTTTCTTCTGTGATGTTGTTATTATTGCTTGAACAACGACGTACGTTTTGCCAAACGATAAGCAATTTTTTATATTTTTGAACAAAAACAGAGCACACACTCGCTCTGAAAACTCAACAGTGTACATTGTATGCTGAAAAATCAGCGATCATTGATGATTGCTGATAAATCAGTGTACATGGCATGATTGCTGAAATATCAGCAATCATTAATGATCACGTTTAGGTTTTTGGCTAATATTTCCTTTCAGACGGGTGTGATCGGAAAGTGGATAGTATTTCCAGATTTCTCGTGAAAAAAGCTTTCAAACGAGCTACTATGAGATAGGGTTGTCTACCGAAATGGTCCGCCTCTAGAAAATGTCGGTAATGTAAACCAAGTTATGTTAGCGGTCAATTTGAACCCTATCTCATAGTAGCTCGTTTGAATGCTTTTTTCACGAGGAATCTGGAAATGCTATCCACTTTCCGATCACACCCGTCTGAAAGGAAATATTAGCTAAAAACCTAAACGTGATCATTAATGATTGCTGATATTTCAGCAATCATGCCATGTACACTGATATATCAGCAATCATCAATGATCGCTGATTTTTCAGCATACAATGTACACTGTTGAGTTTTCAGAGCGTAAAGTTAAAAACTGTAATATGCGGTCGTGCGCAAGGTACCGCCGCCTATCGCTTCATCGGTTTGTTTTACAGCGCGGCGCCGTCCTAAACGAGCAGCAGCGCCAGCGCCACGCCACGGCGGCGGCGGCTCGTCCGCGCGTCGCTTTCACACGGCCGTAAAGCTCCCCGCGAGCCGCCCTTGTAACAGAATGCGTCCCGCGTTATCTGAACTGGACCGGCAGGACCCGCGGCGGGGCGCGGCGGCGCGGGATAGGACCCACCCGGCGGCGCAGACCCACCGATCGAAATTAATAAAAATAAACGTAACGCAGATGTGGCAAAAAAACGCTTCATGGGCGCGTTTTTGTGGCGAGTTATGGACGGTTTATGGCGCGGGACTGTATCGTTCGTTAGGGAGGGTGACCCTTGCTGCCGGTCCGTGGCACCGCGGTGCGTGCTGGGCAGCCCTGACCTGGTCGCCCCGCATCGCCCTGCCACGCCACGCCCTGACCCACGTTCGTTTCAGGTCCACTCATTTAATGTGCCCGCGGTAGCACATATGCGCGGGGACGGCGACGAGGGGGTCGCCGCGGTAGCCCCGCCGGTCCCGGTCGTCGCCCAAGTGACGTTGCCACACGTTGGCGGCCGGCGGCCGTGCCCGCCAGCCCCGGGCCCCGAGGGGGCGTCCCCGGAGGGACACACCCCGGCCGCCACACCACGCCACGTCGGTAACCTCAAAAAATACAAAAATTAAGATCACCTTGCGCGTGTCGTAAGGGGTCTGGGCCGAGCCGCACCGGTGGCGGGCTGCTCGCCGCGCGCAGCCGCGCGCGTGTGTTTAGCAAGGCGATTCGCCGCGAACTGTTCATCATCGTCTCTCCTCAATTTCTGACCGTTTCGACCGTTTAACGGCCGGCCTCGCAGTCATAAACCTGTGCGACCGGGGTGCCTTCCAGTCCGCTCTAAATCAATAAACGACCAATAATTAACCTTCCACCGCAAGCGGTAGCTAGAGATAAAAGCACACACAAAAAAAGGTGGAAAAAAAGAAACTTCGCCCCGTGGGAGAATTATTTAGTGGACGTCGTAATTCCCCCCAAAACCGACACGGCCCATCCCCACTTCCCTCCCCTTTCAACCACTACCGACCGAGCATTCCTATGCCTTGTTATTGTCTTCCGCGTTATGAAACCGCAAGTGCTGCACTCAGAATCCTCTAAACGGCGCGCGGCTGCTCGGCGCGGCTCGGTGCGGCTCGGCCGCGTCTAGGTCGCCCGAGCCCGAGTATCCTAAGCGGAGCCAAGTCTCGCCCAGCCCAGCCCAGCCCGGCCGAGTGAGTGTAATCGAATGCTCTACTTTCCCGATGTAGCGCTTGGTGGCACCCCCGCTGCCCCCCCCCCCCTCCTCCCGCACCTTGTTGGCGCGCGAGGGTCCAGGCGGCTGCTCCAGGACTGCAGACGGCTTGCTCTTGTGCGGGCCGGGACGCGCGCATTCCAGTAATATCACGTACGTGGTTTGTATCGTTTGCCATCCGATAATGGCGCCTTGAAATACATATTTAATTTTTTTCGCTCATCTCGCTGTCGGTGCAGGTTTTTTTTTTTCACCTCGGTCACGGAAGGAAAAATCCGAAAAAAAATATATGAAGTAAATAGGACAGGAGCGGCGGAGAAGCTTGTTATCGCGAGGGGAAATATTCATTCACCGAGAGAAACTAGGTCAGAAGTTCCCGGCCGTTGGCGCTACTGATGGGCGGACTCACCTGTTGATCTGCTTGAGGATGGGCACGGGGGTGGGCCTGGGCTGGGAGGCGCTCAGGCGGGGCTGGTTGGGCGCGTACGAGCGCGGCTGGGGCTGCGGCCGCGCGGGCAGGCCGCCGTCCTCGTAGTCGTACTCGTCGACCGTGTTGGGGTTGGGCCCGGCCAGCCTCTGGGCCGAGGTCAGCGCTGACAGCGCTGCCAGCAGCAGCAGGGTCTGCAGAGGGGCAGAGGTAGAGCGTTACACACGGGGTTCTGCGTTGTTGACGCCATCCTTCGTCACCGTCGAAAGCGTCTCGGGTCATTTCATATTTCCCGCCCGAGCTGTTGTTGTAAACCCTAGCGAGCCCCGAGGTGGGCGCATTACCTCTCTCATTCGCTTATTATTCTTCACGAAAGAAGTTTTTATTTTTTCAAAACGTCGCGTGACGGCACGACTGCAGCCCGGGCAGGCGGGGCCGGTCACGCTGGCAAGACTCACGCAGAATGCATCGAGACGTGAATCTCATATAACACACCCACAAGGCTCACTCACAGCCACACATGCACACACTCACATAGTCTCTCTCTCTCTCTCTCTCTCTCCCCCTCTCTCCCTCCCCCTCTCTCCCCCCCTCTCACCCCCCCCCCCAACACACACTCACACTCATGTGAATGTTCTGATGCTCTCGATATCATCCTGATGCAATCTGCAAAAAACTTTTTACTCCCCTTAAGCCGTGCGCTGTGGAGCCTCCTCTGCCGTAACGAGCGGTCAGGCC
>NW_026267173.1:1345742-1346065 GCF_000697945.3 Frankliniella occidentalis | reverse complement strand
GGAACCAACCTAACCGACGACGATCGGCATTTGTTCCGAAAGTCAATCATATTCTAGAAAAACTATGTTAAATGCTAGCGCTCGGAAGGTCCCCGTAACGATGCCTTGTTCAGTACGGTACTGCTCTCCTCGTCACGTCGTGCGCCGACTTGAGAAGTCCCTTTCATCACGGCAACTGCATGAGTTGTTGTTTTCACATGCCCAATGACACCAGCGGTGTTAATTTTATCTGAGCTGATAGTAAATGTTGGCGAATGTTTAAACAGTCCCTTAGGACTGTAGCATCCAGAAAGTGGAAGCGGTGGCTCCGGTGAAACTCGCAC
>NW_026267173.1:1338029-1344507 GCF_000697945.3 Frankliniella occidentalis | reverse complement strand
TAATGCGATACAATTGCCAAGTGCCCAGCCCAGGTCGCGGGGTCAGTCTGGCGACCCCGCTCCGCGCGTATACCGGCCGGCCGTTTCTTTCCTTGTTGGGCGCCACGCGGGGCGCCACGCGGAGAGGCGATCTATCATCGGGCGTCGCGCTCGCCGCCGCGCGCTCTGTGGAGCGGCAGCCGCCGGACAGCGCCGGACAGCAGCGCTCTCGCGCGCACTCCAGCCGCGCATAATGTCAAGGGCTTCCCTTTCTTCTCACTCTCGGGGGTGTGTGGATGTGGAGTGGGCAGGGCAGGGTAGGCCAGCCGGTGGGCCCTCGGTGTGCCAAGCCCACACCGTGAGTCCGACGGACGGAACGCCCCGCCCCGCTCTGCCTCGCCCCGCCACGCGTGGTGGACACGTGCTGCGCAATGGAGGAAGCGGCAGCCAACATGGGAAAATCTCTCATGTTGTGGTCGTGGTGTGGCGCCTGCCCGGCCCGGCCCGGCCCGCTGTCCACCCAACTCTAGTTACTTAGCCCTGCCGGCCACGCCACGCTACGCCCCACCCTTCCATACCCCGCCCCACCTCACCCCACCCAGCCACGCCCCGCCACCGCTAACGCTGCGCCGCCCGCAACAACGTGTGAGCGCGATTTGATAATTCTCATCTCGTGTCAGCAAGAAAAGCTAGAGAGAGAGAGGGGGAGAGAGATATATAGAGAGACTCGCCCCTGCATTTTGTTTGAAATGGGGGCAGCTAAGACACAACAAGTGGGCTATTACCCCCCACGCCTACTTCGCCTGAGGTGAAAGACACTAATGCCGCGTATGTACTCTACGGTGCTGCATTGTCAGTTCGATGTCCTCTTCAAAACGTAATGAAAATTTACAAGGGACTTTTCTTCAAAAGCGACTAACTGTGTTTACAAGTATCAAAGAAACAAGCAAACCTGGGTTTTGTTTACGATTGCTTACTCACGGCGCCCTCGCTGGCGAGCGGACAGGCGCCTGGGAGGTAGGCAACCCTCGCCGGCCGAGCGCACGGGTGCTTTGTGCCTGCCTAACCCTCAGGCGCTTGACGACGCCTCGCGCGCTCTCTCTCGCTCCCTCGGGCCCCTCTGTCTCGCTCGCACGGCAGCGGATCGATATCGCGCCGTTATGATTATCCACTCCGACTGGCGCCGCACACACCGCACTGCCAATAACGCCCTTGGGCCGATATTACCCTACTGCGTTATTAGCAGAAAAATGTGTCCTTGGACTCGGCGCTCGCGAGTGCAATTTGCTTTCTTTCTCCCTTTCTTTCTCTTTTCCCCGTGTGGCGTGTGCCATGTGCTCGGCTATACAGACTTGGCGGAGGTGGATCATCCGGCCGTTCGTGGTGTCCCTCCCTGCAGCCGAGCTGGGCGGATCCAGCCCAGCCTGCCGCGCGGCCTTGACCGTGGCAGCGACCGTGGTGGGGCTGAGCTGCTCGGACCGACCGGGTCGGGTCGCGGGGGCTGTGAGGCAACAGGTTGGGCTGGATCCACCACCAGAAGTGCTTCCGCACGCAGTCGGCCCGGGGTAGCTCGTATCGCGGTGGCACGGTTAAACCCACGCCTCACGAGGGGTAATACCCCTCCGAGTTTGCGGCGCTGGCGTTCGCCACCGGCTAGCGCCGATGATCCTTTTGGCTGGAGTCTCCAGCGCGGCGGCGGGGCGGCGTGCGGCCTGCATTCGAGATGAGCTGCATTGTCCAGCCAGTCGGGCTGGCGGGGCAGGGCGGAAGCAGGTGAGAAAATATCCCTCGAAACACTATGGGATTTATTTCCGTTATAAACTCCTGTGCTCCAGCACCAGGGGCACTTCCTTCCGCCTCACAAAAAAGAATTATGAAAAAAAATCATGGAAAATTAATGAAACTGAGGCCGTTTTGTTACAACGTGGAGCGATTCCCGCCGTGCTACCGCGTGGGAACCCATGTTCATTCATATTTTTCTTGGTACTCGCCCAGCGAAATCTGTGGCAGTGACTAGACGAGCGCACAACTTTTTCGTCACTCTTTACAAAGAAAACTTTTGTCGTCTCACCCACCAAAAATAAAAGAAAAAGATCTTCAGATGTTTTTTACAACCTGGACATAAAATTCCTTTTCGCTCATATGAGCGCCTGTCTCACATTTTACGCGAGGTTAATGTCACAAAAGTGTCGGTGAAGCTGGCAAGGCCAATGTCTGTTCTAGTTCATGACACCGCGTCGGCCGGCCTGTGAAAGGAAAAGGGGCGCTTTAGCACGCTTAAGGACATCCACTTAGCCGTTGTTGAGGCACGAGCTGGGCCGGGGCTTACGCGGCTCAGACCCCCTCTGACGGCTCAATTCGCGAGCTCCGTATAAACGCCCTCTGCTAGCGCGAAGCGGTGACGGCCCCCTCAGTCGTTTACGACGGGAGCCGACTTACGTGGGACCACGTAGTGAGGCGGCGCCGGTGTGGGGTGGTCGCCCGGCTCTGCACCTAGTCTGGCGCCCACCCAACGGTCGAGACGGACACGGCCAAGCACCACTGCTCGCCAAGGCTTCAACTTCAACCCCAAACGAGGCGACCACGACTCGGATTGGCTGGTTTGATCAGCGACTCACTCCTGGGCCAGGATCAGGATCATCCAGAACACTTGGGGGAGTAGGCTTCATGACTGGTGGTTGTCTCTAACTCCCTCGCAGCTTAACTTGAAGGAGTTCAGAGTACGTATGCACGCCATGTCGTCGTATACCTGATGGCTGCACACATTTTGTTTGACAGACCCAGACCAGACCCAGACCCCTATAACGAGGCTATGCATCTAATGGCCTCTCCAACCCGCCTGACTGGAAAATGTGCAAATCTGCGCAGAAGCACCGCCGTGGTATACGGCTCGGCTCATACTATTTTCTTACATCGATAGGCCAACGCGGATTAGGCAATGCGGAGTAGTAGTTTGCGGTATGTTGCGGTGCGTTGCAAGTCCACCCACTCCGCACCGCCACCGCGCCATGCTCAGTAGAGCGCGTACCCTGCTGCGCGGGTAGTTTCCACGCGCGAGACATATTTCAAACTGATACAGGACTATGGAAAAAGAAAAAAAAAACTGACAAGCGCTCTGTCGGAGTTTTAGAGAACCCGAAACTCCTTGAAATGAGCAAACAAACCAAGCTATAAAAGGGTTTGGGAAATCATGCTCCGACGACCAACGTAGTCCCCAATCGGGTCGAGTCAACCAGTCAGTCAGACGAATGTATCGTGACGGTGCCAGCCTCGGCCGCGCACGCCACGCCAGGCCTCGCCGACTCCATCTTGACAGTGGACACAGTCGATAACCTCTGCCCTTATCCCACCTGCCCTCTCTGGCCTGTGCAACTGCTGCAATACCTAAACCCTCTGATCACTCTCCACCCACTTCTACTCTACGGCTGGGAGAGACTGAGGTGCGGCGGGGTGGCCCGACCTCCCTGCGGCCCGCACAAACCCTAAAACACCTAAAGGCGTGGTTGGCAGAGAGCGGAGAGATGATGCACCTCGCAGGATGCGTCGTGGAATGCTCGGGACTGCCTACATGTTCGCACTACTTCCACCCTGCAAAAAAGGCAAAACGGATGGCTCTACGAAAAAAGCCGGCGTGCAATTACTGAAAGTCTGCTAGATAATAGAAATCCGCTGTGCTTGAAATATTGAGACCTATCTCGCAAAGTTTGCAACTCTGCCTTTTCGTGTTCATAGCTCTGTCCAGGAGACACACATGGCACTGTCGCCCGCCTCCTCCTCTGCATGCATGTGTTGCAAGGTGAGGTGCCTGCTGGACTGCACCATTGCAGCAGTGCAGCAGCACCAGCAGCACGAGCTGGACGCTTCACCAAACATTTCATTTCACAAGTTTACAGGTTCGCGCTGTCCCGCATTTCGGAGCCGTCGCGGGCGGGCGAGTTTGAAGACACGCGGCAGTGCGTTCGTGCGAGCACCCCCTTGACGATTTGTCGATAAACGATCTCTGAAGTACGACGTTACGTTATTTGAACGAAGTCGATCTCAAAAGGTTGCTGCGTAAAGGTTCATTTGGCATTTCATTTTGCAAGTTAATTAATAATAAAAACATGGGTCACGGAGTTCAGTCGCAAAAATAAAAATAACAGAAAAAAGAGACACCATCTACCCCCCAAAGTTTTATGGGGAAAAGGGGGGGAGGGTGATATTCACCCCTCGCCCGGCCAGCCCCCAGGTTATGCAAACCCGCAACATCCGATACAAACTCCCTGTTTGAAAGCAACCCACAGACACCCCTCCATCTCCCCCCCCCCCCCTGGTCAGCAGGACTTAAACCTGCGCCTGTTCTACCCTCTAATACCACGTGCGCGATGTTTATCCCGACTCAATAAAGCGCGAGCTATGTGGGCGCACGGGGCAATGCTCAAAGCGCGCAGTATGGCAGTATCGCCGGTTGTAGTAGCATGCGCACGCACCAGGAAGGGGCCGGGCTCCCACTCCCCTCCCCCTCTCCAAGGGACCCGCGCTGCACTAAATGCACCCGGGATAAAGACCCACGCTAATGTGTTTGGCATGCGGCAGCCTACCGTGCGCCCCGGGCTCTGTGTGGTGGGGCCGAGCGTGTGACAGGATAAAACAAACAGCAAGAAACGCAAACCTCACATTGCTGTGGTTATCACCGTTATTATATTTGTAGAGGCCTTCCCTCCGCGGCGCGGGAAACAGGTTCACCTTTGAAAACGGCCGCGCGCTGATTGCCTTATTTATTTCCCTCCCGGCTGCACGGCGGCGTGGCCAGTGGCCGGTCGCGGCTTAAGTTGGCAGCGCGTGAGAGGCGTTCCGGGGCGTTCCCCGCGCCCGCCACGCCCCGCGCTCTTGTATCTGAATAAACGGATCGCAAGTGTGTGCTACACGACGGCCTGGCGGCGCCTCCCCCACGCGCGCCTGCGTTCGACTCCCTCCCCCGGCCCCGCGACGACGACGGCTGGCTGTCTCGTTTTCGCGGTCCCGTTCCCTCCGCCCTCCCGCGAGTGTGACGGCGTGACGCGCGCGTGTCCCGCTTGCATCCACGACATGCTCGCCCCCATGCTGCCCGCCTCCCCTCTATTGGCTGGGCCGCCTGGCCGGCCGGCCAATGAGGCCACAGTATCGCGTTACTGCAGCCCCGGCCAGCCCCGGCCACGCTGCTCTATGCAACGGGGAAGCTGGTGGGCACTGGTGGGTATGCAGTGCAGTAATCTCATTCCTGTGCCGCCCTGGCCGGTGTGCCCCGCTCACTGTGTGCCGACATGCAGTGGCCGCAGCTGCCCGTGGCTCGGCCCGGCCCGGCCTGGCCAGTACCGGCGGCGGGCGCGCCGGGGGAGGCAGGTGGTGGCGCACCGAAACTGAAAGGTCACGCAGCACCCTCCCTCCCTCTGCCTCGGCTCGTCGCTGCTACTGATCGTTGGATAGAGGTCGAGGCAGGAGATGGCTCACTGCGCGGCTCGCCGGGCTGACAGCTGACAGCTGCGAGTCACTTAGTAGGGGTTTCGATACTACGTGACCCCTCCCTCAAGGGATGGGGGTTGAAATATTATGGAGCCCGATCAGGACCACCATTGGAGTCTGTGTAGCGCTCCTTTAATATTTGTACCCCCCCTTTCCCCTAGAGGTCACGTTTATCATGGGGTGCCTATGGACTCCAATGATGATCCCATGTGACTCTTTCGGGTTCCTGGGTTCCCATAATATTTTTTTTTGCCCCCCAAACGTCACCCATTTTTTGAACGACCCCGCTCACCAGCTATGGCAGATCAGCCCGTGCGTAATCTACGTAATGCAGACTGTTAAGCTATGCCTGATTGAGGAGCAGTAACTGACATCTTCATCCAGCATAGTTTAGCGAGAAGCACGTTTCACTTAAGGTACACAAACTATGCTTGACTGATATGCTTCTAAGTCTGACTAGGCAATGCTTGCTTAGTATGGACAAGAAAACTTTTCTGCTTAGTGAGGTTTTTAATCAAATATGGTTTTGTAATGTCTTCAGCAAAGCTATTCCTATTCTTGGTAAGTTACGATTTGTCTATGACTAAAGGATATTAGTGCTGTATTGTCTCCCACCGACTCGGCGGGCTGATTTGCCTGTAAGAGAAGGACCCTCCTCTGCGGGCTCGCGCTGCAGCCGCTGGCCGCCGCCCCAGTTACGCAAAACGATTTGTTTGAGAAGTGGGTCTGCTGCAGCCCGCTGCCGCTTCGACTACTGCACTCAAGCTTTTTCATCGACGCGACACCGCCGGCCAGCCGGCTGATATCGCTGATGATGATTGAGAAATGCGCGAGTGAGGACACAGCACTGCGCGTAGACTCCGAAGGCCCGCCTCCCTGGGCCCACTCGTTCAAGCGTTCAATTGTTTAAGTGTGCAATGACAATTTCAGTGGAACGTCTACAAAAACACAGCTTTCAAAAGATTTTTAAAAAGTTTAAAAAACAAAGATTTAAAAAAGCTAAAAAAAAGTATTTAAA
>NW_026267173.1:1316177-1337979 GCF_000697945.3 Frankliniella occidentalis | reverse complement strand
CCAACAACAAAGCGTTCGTTAATAAGCCTTCAACGGGAGCTCCAGCAGGGTCTGACCAAGTGTTGTGTGTTGTCTTCTCGCTCGCTCGCGCGTCTACAGGGAACGGTACAGATGTGTCTTGTTTATGCAGATGCTTTGCGCCACCACCTGTATAGCGAGCGGCTGATGGCGGCCGCATCTCAGAGTTTTGCTCCAATTTCTAGGTCATTGTACACAATTTTTCGACGATGCATCCGCACGATTTGCATTCCAGGCGGAGCTGGCCTTGAGGAGCACTTCACAACCCCTTTCGAGGCGCATCCGTTCGCGCGCGCCCAGTCACACTCCCACACACATGCACACACTCACACATGTACACTTTTTTCACTAGTGCTGGCGATGATTTAATCCGCGTACGTACCGTCAGGGGGAGCTGCATTGTGGGATGTCTAGTCGTGGACTGGGGTCGCGCAGCGCCTCTCCCACGGCTTAAGTACCTCGGCCGGAGCAGGGAAGGGAGGGGGGCCCGCCGGGGGCTCGCGGGGGGCGGCGCAAAGTGACGGGGGGCGGCGGGGAGCCATCCCCTCCACTGCTGCCGTCGGCACACTGGCCGTACCTGCACCTCGCCGAAGCCTGGAGGAACCGTTATCGCCTTATCTTATCGCAACATCGATGGCTCTTATCGACGATTGTCAACACCTTCGGATACATACCAATAAATTAAGCGGCTTTGAAATGTTAATTTTGACTTCTTGCTCATGTGGTGCACGGGTGCAGGTTATTTTTTTTCTGCAAACAAATACCCTCGGTCAGTGGGCGTTTTAAGGTTAGCAATTTATCTCTAATAATTGCTACACGAGGGGGTAAAAGTGGGTTCTGTCAGAGAAAAGAAAGAGGAAGAGAGAGAGAGGGAGTCGGGGAGACAGGGAGAGCTATCTCTCTTCGTGAAGAAAAGGCGCCCCCGCTACGGTCATAATGCACTGGGCGTCACGACCAGAGGGAGTCATTAGACCTATTCAGCCGGGCCGGCTGGACATGGCGAGCGCGTGCCAATGGGCAGTGGTGCTGTAGGGTGACCAGGTGGCCTCAGTGCCTGCCAAAGCAATGGCACTGGCCACTGGCCGCGGTGCCGCGCCGCCGCGGGCCGGACTAACCTAGGGAGGTGCATCGGCCGGAGGGAGGCGCTCCGCCGCTGTTGGCAGTGCCGACCGGTGTCCGGTGTCCCGCGGCCGCCCGGCAGGACCTGTCCCGCCCGCCCAGGACCTGCTGCTGGTCGCCCTACCGAAGGCCAAGGATAACGATCACGTGTCCAAGGTCCAGGGCGCAACGGCCGCGGCCGGGGGGGATCTGCAGGATGCCGGTGCAGCTTAAGCAGTCGTTTTTTATTTATTGGTTTTTCTTTGCCTTTTCGAGTCTCACTCTGTCTGGGAGTGTAGCGCCGAGAGACTGAGGCTGCCTCTGCTTTGTTTAGATCTGATTCCAGTAGTAACTAGTTTCTTCTTTCTTGTGTACTTATCCGTTTTTGAATAGGAAATATATTCATAAAATTAACTTAAAGGAAGGACATGTTCTTAACTGTCCCACCACTCTGCATACACTGTTATCTTTATGTGTTGCCGCCAAGGCGACGAGAACGTCACCAATTAAGGTGACACTGAGGGTGACAAATTTTATGTTCTCAATAGGACCCATCATGGCGGCATTATCTATTTCCATATGTATGGTCACATCTCGGTCTCGGCTGTCGCCAAAGATTGGCGACAAAACAGAGACTTTTCCTAAAAGAGAATGTCGCCTAGTATGGTCACTCATGTGTTGCCATAGAGATAACAGTGTGTAATCATGGTAGTGAAAGCACAATAAAAATGTACTACCAATTTAAGGCGTATGTGCGTTTCTTAACCGCTAATTGCACATTTACTAGCCAGGTAAGGTAAGGTTAATAATGACACAAATAAGACCGACATAAAAAAACAGCATGTGATGCAAATTTGTTGCCACTCAAGATTCAAAATTGCACTTTTTCAAATGTGCAAACAGATGCATGCTTGCAGTGGACAAAATTGTTGCTTGACATTTAGAGTGTAGTCAGTGTAAAGCGCCAGGCGGACAGGATAGTCCGGTGGGCGCGGCACCGCGTATAATTATCGACTGCTCCTGTTCAGGAAACCATTATGATTCGGCTCGTGGAAACACGATCGAGGCCTAAAACAGGCGCCGCTTGCGGCGTGTATGTCTGTTCCACTACTGGTAAAGGTGAGGACTTTGCGGAGGGGTGGCCAGGCCAGGCTGTTCGTCAATGTACATGAGGCGGGCGCACGCTGTGTGCAGTTAACCACGCCGCGTAAACATGTGCATATTGCGCCCCGTGAAACTGGTGCCAGCGGGGCGTGGCGAGACAGGGCGTGGTTCCCACTCCATTTTGCGGCAGTAAAGCTCCTTCCTCGTTTCGGGAGCTTGTCATCATGGGGGCTCCGATGCCAACAACAAAGCGTTCGTTAATAAGCCTTCAACGGGAGCTCCAGCAGGGTCTGACCAAGTGTTGTGTGTTGTCTTCTCGCTCGCTCGCGCGTCTGCAGGGAACGGTACAGATGTGTCTTGTTTATGCAGATGCTTTGCGCCACCACCTGTATAGCGAGCGGCTGATGGTGGCCGCATGGAGATGAGACGAGTTGATCTCCACCCCCACCCCCACCCCGCCGTGCGGACCCAACCCCATTGGGCCGTGGCCATTGCGTGCTCGACGAGGTGCGAACGGTTGGAGCAGGACTTTCAGCGGCGTAGCGACCCCCCTAGCACCCCCTCCCCGTTGGTTGTTGCTGTTGATGATGATGTTTTGTGGGTAGGAGTGGTATTTTGGGACGATACGATACATTTCCTACACCAGGAAAAAAGGTTGCATTTATTCAATTCCTCCAACTCCTAAAACGACACAAGTGCTCCAGTGAGAAGCTCGCGTGAAGAAGTACATTCCCCACTTTAAGAAAACTAGAAAATCACACACCCCCATGTGTGTGACATTCACACACTTAGATTCGCCCTGTAAGGCGCAAGTGGGCCCGCGCGGCAGGAAGTGTGGAGCAACACCGCCGCGCGGTGTTCGTATCCTTTCCTTTCTTTTTTATCCCCCTCCTCCCCCGCTGCGCGCGATCGAGAGTGATGGAGCCGTTTGGGCGTTGGCCACGCGTGGGCGGGCCGTGGGGCTGCGGGCCGGGCGGGGCGCTCGCGCCACGCGACACATGAGCAGCGCCTCGCAAGCGCACAGCGCCTCGCACGCGACGCGCTCCTCGCGTAACCCTTCAGTTCGCATGTCGTCCGTCGTGCGGAGCCCCAGCGCGGAGCCTCGTCGTGCGACGTGGTTTGGACTGTCTGTCACTTCCTTGGCTCGGAGGCCCGGAAGGGGGGAAATAGAGAGTAACCTCTTCGGAAAGCGCACTGTTAAAACAAATTTGTTCGAGAAAAAATGATTTCTTCTTTGTGACGGGGGGTTTGTGAGCTTGCGAAGCAAATACTTCGTGTAATACAGCATGCAAATGCCATTTAGCTTTGAAACAGTTTTTTTTTTGAAACGCATTTTTAAAACAGTTTGTTTAGCGGACGGATATGTGTCAAGTGTCAATGACTTACTGGCGTCAATTAACAAAACTTTGTGTTTTCAGAATTTGGTTCAGAACATGAGACTGGAAAACGAAGTGACTGGAGGAAAGGATCATTCAGAATCCTCCGTCATTTGCCGTTTCCAACTTGCCAGGTTGAGCCTCTTCAATCTCTCATCATAGCGCCTGGTAGATAGGCAACACCATGTTTCGTGCAGTGCACCCGTGTACGGCAGGTGGCCTATCCTGAGTCTCTCAGGCGCCAAGGTCCCGCTCTTTGCCCGAATTAATTTGAGAAAAGCAGATGTACTTAAGGCGATTCTTCACTGAAATGGTATCAGAAACTTAAAATGGCCAGGTTTTTTGTTTTTATAATATTTTAAATTTATTCTTTTGGCTGGGACACTAGCGGGAATGGACCATCATCCCGGGCAGGGCAGCGCGCTCCAGCAAGGCGCCAGGCGCTTGCATTTTCATTTGTCTGAGAAATATCGCTACGCTGCCATCTCCGCGCCGCGGCGGCCGCTGCAGCTTGCAGCTACCTAGACTTGGAGCCGGGGACCCGCGCGAGTTGTGTGCGACCGGGGTGGGCGGGGTCAAGTTCACCGAGGGAGCGGAGCTGGTCGCCGAGCAGGAGGGGCTCGAACTCGGACAGCATGTACTGTGCGGCTAGTTAATGCTCTCATTTTTTCTCTATGCCAATTCATTCTCTGCTTTCCCCTCTTTTTCTTTTTAAAGGGATCGACAGATTTGTCTCGTGAATAGTTTTTGAAATCGTCCCCCGCGCACGACAGGTTTCTTATCCATCGGTAGAGCTCGAATAAACCTGATTTTGGACACGTCGGGCAGGCCCTCGGTGCGTGGCCTGCTGGTATGGGCACTCATGTTGGCAACCAGAGCACTGGGCCCCTCGCTTGGCCTGGCTGGCTGCTCGCCAGTCTCTCTCTCTCTCTCTCTCTCTCTCTCTCTCTCTCTCTCTCTCTCTCGACCACGCCCGTTCGCCAGGATGGCCTTGCCTGGTACGTCATCACTTTTGCTCTCGTTCTGCAGAACATTCCCCCGGCGGCCGCCGGCCGCACGCGTGAGTGTGCGTGGACTCATCGGCCAAGCTTATTGGCAGAAACACTGCGCCTTCCTGCACACAACATACCAATCACCTAAAAAACATGAGAGTAAAAAGAAAAGGCCAGTTTTGCCGCTTGTTTCTTCCACTTAACCCAGCTGCTGCGAAGCCTCGCGGTGAGCCACCGGCAGCGCCCTTTACGAGTGCGTTGTTGACGTTACGGCTATACTTCCTCGCTCGGCGCGGTGTCCGGTACCGCCCCATCGTCACGTCGGGGGTCGGTCTGGAGCTCTGCGGTCACTGCTTGGATAGCGGGGCGCCATGGGCGGGGATAGGAAGGTGGAGAGATGGAAAGAGAGAGATATATTGTGTTTGTGACGTCATGGCCGCCGTCTAAGCGCGCCCACGATAGCCATCACGGGCCCGCGCTGCCGTTACGGTAGCGCCCCCCTCGGAGCGCGCCGCTGCTACACCGGCCCGGGGAGCCGAATGGGTGGCCTGCCTCCACGGCGTAGCTGGGCCCGCCGCCGTTGGAAGGGTTTCGTCGCGCGCAGTCTGCCACCCTAAAAAAAAAACTCCCCGTTACTGGTCTGTTTTTTCTGAACTATTTATTATCAATGTACTCATCCGTATTGCGTTCTCATAGCAGTCTTTTTTAACTAAATGGGGCAAAATAAGGGTTGGATCATTTTGGCTGTAAATTTCAGAACCACGTGAACATGCTGTTTTCTGTGTGTGGATGCGATCAATTTGTTTCAAGGATAAAATAAACGTGGTTCTCTTTCGGTCAGGCCTTGGGTTGGGTGAGGCTGGCGGATCTGTCTCTCTAGCCTGTTTTATGTTTATTTTGGTGCCGTTCCGTTTCCCGGAACCGTATCATCGTCGTACGCGTGCGTGTGAATCGAATTATAATGGCTCACAACTGGCCGAAGCCGATGATTTCGCTGTCCGCGCGCTGCCGGTCGGATGAAGTCATATTGCAGGAAGTAGTGGGCCGGTTGTGACGGTCCCCGCCAGACGCGACCACACCCCACCTTGAACCCCACACATCACTGGGGGTGCTTGCAGCGCTCGCTGCACCTGTCTGTCCTGTTCCGCAGTGCGCGAGCGCCGCCGCCCCGCCCCGTGCGAGGTGCAACATGGGAAGGGAATGTCTATCGCCTCCGCGCCGCCCCGCGCGGCCAGCGCGAGAGTGCGGAGGCAAAAGTTCGATGACAGGAAACGCGTGCTTGTCTCTTTGCGCTTGGGACATAACTGTCCGTACGCCTATGAGGCTCCGGCGTATTTATTTGACGGCTCGCGCGCGCACTCGAACGCGTCGCCGCGAGCAGCTCGGCTGTCCCTTTATGCCTGATCAGCCCGGTGTTGCATTCCACTCTGCGGCCGCTGCAGCAGCAGGATGCATGAGAGCAACGCGCCCGCGGGGAGTGGCGCGCCGCCGCCGCTGCTGCAGCGCCGCCCTCGTGTTGTTGCAAAACGGCCGCAATATGGGATGGCTTATATTACGCATAAGGCCCGAGCGCCGTCGCCCGTGACTTTGCGTGAGCCACTTCACTAGGAGGGACAGTAGTAGTTGTTGTTGTCGCCTCGCATGTGGGGGGCGACGACCTCGGCTTGTCCCTTGGGTCATGGCGGTCGTGCGATTATGAGAATTCCGAAATTGCAACCAAAAATTTATTTCAAGAACAGAGAAGACGCGTTCGCAACGTGGTGGGTGGTGGGTGGGGAAGGAAAGCAAAGGGTCCATTCCGCATCCAAGAAATATATCACATATTATCTAGTGCGTTTTTTACTTCAGTTTTTTCTTTGCAAACTTTGATACGTGCAATACCAAACGATAAAACCCAATGAGTGTACAGGTGTCCGTAGCCGATGGGCCTCACCCGACCACGCCTAGTATTACTTAACGCTTGGTTCGAAAGGAAAAGTAACGCTGAGCCGTGTTAATGGAAAGTAAAGAAGTGTGAGTGAGTCGATGACAGTTTGGAGCACCACCACGGGGGCCTGTTCGGCCTCGGCCAGCCCTGTAATCATCTCCGTCGTCTCGTTATTTGTTTTGTCTTTTTTTCGCGCTTTACGGCCGCCTTGCCTGACGCTTAGGCAGCTCTAAAGCTGCTAAAGTGAAGCTTAAGCGTCCCGCGGCGTGCCGAATAACAGCAATAATAAGACGAAAGATAATCAAAGCGGTAGCGGCAGAGGAGTGCGCAAGGCCAGCTGGACTGCCGTCGTTGCTCTCTTTGTCCACCCCGCCCCACCCCGCTACCGCCCCGCCGCGCGCGCGTTTAAAAAGACAGATCTTGCGCTCTCTCTCTCTCTCTCTCTCTCTCTCTCTCTCTCTCTCTCTCTCTCTCTCTCTGTCTGTCTGTCTGGGGTCCGTCGTGGGTGCGACGGAGATAGACCGCCCGCTGCAGAGAGGGTCGGCAGGTTAATGGGGTGGGGGGAGGGATGCCTATGGTCGTCGTCCCCTCCCGCCGACTTGCACCTCGCGCGCATTCCCGAGCCAATGTCCTTTGGGTATCAAGATCTCTCTGCACTGCAAGGCCAGGTCGTGGGTCGAGTTCTGTACTAAGAAATTTCCCTGCAACTCCATCGATCCTGCCCTGCGGTCATTATTCCGGAGTTGCCCGGTGTTGTACGAATGTTTGATTACTTTGGCCGAGGTAGACGGAGGCGAGGCTGTGACTTTCGCCTGGATCGTTTTCGTATACGGAATTCGCAGCACGTAGTGCATCCCCTGTCATACGTTACATTCTTAGCGCCAAGGTCTCAAGGATTACCACGTGCACTCTTGGAGAGTGCAACATTGTCTCGAATCTTGGGTTAATGGGCGCTGACTCGGATTGACTCCGGTTACTTTTTATCCCCCGTAGGCATGGAGAGACGAGTTGTGCCACAATCCCCGTACTTGTTTTTAGTTGTACTGTACCGCTTGCAGGGTGTTGGCGGGTTGCCTCCTTCTTCCGGACCATGGTGAGTGACATCGACAAGCAAACCGTTCCGCACACCTCTGTGTATGCGACACAATATAACCTTACAAAAACCCAGGGCCTCTGGAGGATTCTTTTTTAAGAAAAGAAGGTTTTTACTTGTATATGTTAATGTGGTAGTTTGTGGCCAGTTTTAAAAATTAACTAATTTCAAAACAACACCTCTTTTATTTTTTCACAATCGTGTTCAGGGTAGTCTTGATAGTCAACAAGCCGTTGGCTCACTGCTATCATTAGTACACGAGGGGTACGAATGGTAACATTCTATGGCATGAGGAACGGCTATTTATAGCAGAATCAGTCTAACCTGACTAGCGCATTCGCTGCTGTCCAAATAAAAAGCATGCATCTTTGTTTTTTAATAATACATCAGTTGTCTCTCTTCCTTTTCCGCGCGTTTCCGCGCGACATGACTTACCTCGACGTGATTAGCATCAGCTCTTTACTCTTCAACACAACACTGCATCCCAATTCTCGTTTATCAGATATGAGACGTCCCCCCTTGAGCATTGGAGCTTACAACCTAACCATCTTAAACGCAAATTTGTACAAGAGAAGGCGCGGTGTCTCTATGCGGACTTCAGCCGTTGTACTGCACCGAGTACGACCCGGTCCTGATGTCTATGTTCCTGGCCGGGTGTCCGTAGAACTGGTTCGGATCGACCTGGTAAGGCGCAGGGTTGTAGTAGGGCGCGGGGTTGTAGGCGGGCGCGGGGTTGTAGGCGGGTGCGGGGTTGTAGGCCGGCGCGGGATTGTAGGCGGGCGCGGGCGGGTTGTAGGCGGGCGCCGGTCTGTAGGCAGGTTGCTGCGAGAAGTGCTGCTGCACGTGGCTCGGCGTCCTGGCTTGGTACGCAGGCGACGTGTACTGGTGCTGGATGGGTGCGGGCCGGGGCGCGGGCCGGGACGGGGGCGGCAGGGACAAGCCTGGCCCGCCGGCGAGTCCGGGGCGGCCGCCATTCGCGGTCTCCTTGAGGTAGATGCTGGGGTCCTCGCGGTACTGGCCGTCGTCGTAGTCGGTGCTGCCCAGGTCGTTGTTGACGAGTGTGGGCGGCGGGACGTTGATGCCTGGCCCTGCCACCTCGAATCCGCGCTTGCCGCCGCCGTATTCCACCTGCGTGGGCGAGAGGATAAGCTTTGTGTGAGAAAAACGACCACCATACCAGATCTTATCTGTACCGCGACTCTGACTCAGACTCACCTCCCTGATGCTGCCCGAATCGTCGACGTAGCCGTACTTGCCCTGCACCTCGCCGTTCGCTAACTTGGTTTCGATCTTGAAGGAGCCGTCGGCGCCCTCGTAGCCGTAGCTGTAGGAGCCGTCCTCGTTGTGTCTGTTGATCTGCTTGAGGATGGGCACGGGCGTGGTCGTCTGCTGGTTGTACTGCGCGCTGGTCACCGCCAGGCAGGCCGCGAGCAGACCGAGGAGGGTCTGCAGACACGAAAAGAGAAAAACACGTATATGTCTAGCAAAATACTCGCGGTTTTGTTGCTCCACTGCATTTCACAATTGTGCTCGCCTGAAGGATATCCTCGTCGAGCTTTGAAAAAAATATCTTCAATGTCATGTTTTTACTGGGTGTGCGGTTGGTTTTGTTTTTGTTGCTGCCGTTGTGTTATCGCATCGCGTAACGCGTATGGCACGGAGGCAGTCGACCGGCCCAATCGGAAAGCAAAGCTACACACATCACCTCCCGCTGCTCAACCTCGCAAGCGTCCCACACCCCAACCCCTCGCTCGGTGATATGACATCATTACGCTACTTGTGCATAGTGCAGTAGTGCCGGTTGTGCAGCCCCCCCCCCTCCCCCACTCACAGCGTGTTCCAAATCGTTGCCGAACGCTTCCTGAATCAGTGCGAGCGCCAAAAGTCCAAAACACACAGGCGAACACACACACACACACACACGGACAGGTGCGTGGTGGTGGCCGACTGGCCGATCGTTCGGCGCCACACCCTGCTCCTGTTGCCTGGCTGGAACTGGGCATTCCCTCGGGTCTTGCAGCGCGGCAATAACAAACCTCTCCGTCCACGACTGGCTCGCTCACCCAGGCGTGCAGCCACGCAGTGGTGAGCGGGGAGGGGGCGCCGAACTGTGTGTAGTATCGAGATGCACGTGAGGACTCCGTGAGGGAGGCACGCGAGTCATATGTTGTTGGTCTCGTTGTCACCGCCGCGTCGCCCCTATGGCGCCGTGCAACGCTACTGGGGCATTGCATGGCGCGGTGGGGCGGGCCGGGGCGGGGCACTGTAAGGTGGAGTAAGCAGCAGTACATCGACGTGGCTGCAGCGAGCGATGAATCAAGCGACGCGACCGTTAGTGATGTCGTGGCACGGCGGCGGTCGCCGGCCGCCGCGGTGGCTGCTGTTTGCTGTCGTTCGTTTAACTATTTTTAATTACATGGCAGTAGTATGTCGGCCGCGGTCTTTGCTCTCTGAAAGAGCCGGGAGTGCAACAGAAAATGACAGTACTTTGGCGTGATACAATTAATTTCGTTAATTTTGCACGTAATGTAAAGATACCATTTAGTAATTCAAAAAGTGGATGGGAAAAGTACGTTTATACAGGAGATTCGCGATAAAGTTAACATTCTATAGAATGCTCTTCCTCATGTAAACAATATTCGAAAAGCGATGTACCACCATTCTCGGTGGTGATGATATCCTGGTAAAATAAGTGTCCTTTTCGAATTCGAATTGTAAGCAGGCCTTTTTTCTAGAAGCCAAAAAATCGGAAACCCATCTCTCTTTAACAGAGATTGTTAACCCATTGAGTACGCCCCCGATATTTAAATCAATCTCTAACAAAATAGCGCGATTTTGTGGACGCTTGGCCCCTCGATTGGCAGCACTGGTCGCAGCGCTGCACCGGCATGCGGTCCGGCGAGTCTTACGTCGCGGCCAGGGGCGTGATCCTGGCGCCCTGGGCCTCCCCACTCCACCCAACCACGCCCCGCCCCGCCGCCACGACGGCTCAGTTTAGCGTCCACGGGCGTGTGCATCTCCCGCCCCGGCCAGCCGCTCGGCCGGCACGAAGTTCACTGCACCGTGACCTCAGACACCTGCCTGGCGAGCCGATCGCGGCCGATCGTGGTGCCGCGCTGAGGCACGACCGACCGACTGTCCCCCCGGTCGTAAAAAGGGAAGGTAAATGGATGGCGGGGCGTGGCGGGCTGGGGTGGAGGTGGGACGATCGTGGTCGGTGACGGTCCTGGCTCACCAAGCAGCCGCCAGCTGCCCCTCCGCTCCAGCACGCCCTGCCGACCCTTCAGCCGATGCTAATGAACTCTCAGACACACGTTGCAGTAACGCCTGCGCTCCTCCCTGGAGCTGGAGCGAGCCCGGCGCGACCGTACAAGTAGGCGACCTCGCATTGTTGGTGTATTCCCTCTCGTTTTTATTATGATTGTTTTCTTTCTTTTTGCATGGAAAGAGCAGACGCATCGTTTGGCTGCCCGGCCGCCCCGCGTGCCGAGCAGTGGGTGAACGCGCTCTGTACTGCTGCACCTCATTACCGAACACACATTGCCGGCGAAAAATCGGCCAAAACAACACAAGGTTGTATTGCATCGCGTGATGAGGAAGCCATCCGCGAAAAGTCTGCATCGCGTCGGAAGTAAAGCGCGCTCCTTGTTGATCATCGGCTCCGCCCGCCGATGGTCCAGTTTTGGCGAGACGAGTTCGCGAGGCGCGTCCCAAGGTCTGACGCCGGGTCGGCCGTGTGGGGGACCAGATGACCCGCATGCTGCTGTTGCTGTGGGAGACGCAATCATCCCGATGATAGCTTCCTGCTGCCCGCTATATATACGAGGTCGAAAGCAAAGCCGTTTTGCATACGGCAGTGTTGTTATGATTGTCATAGTACGATACGACATCCGTCAGGCTGTCGGTTGAGATGTAGGAGACCGGGCAGGCGGTCTGCACAGTGCACCGCGCCCCGCCGAGCGCCCCGCACACCGACGCACCTTTTGGCGCAGTGCGAATAGCGTAGGGTAACGCGGTACACAGCCCGGGACACGCCTATAATCGGCCGCGCCCCTCTCCCTGCCCCCTCTCTCTTTCGCCCCCTCATCTCCCTCTCCCCCTCTCTCTCACTCCCTCTCTATTTCTCTCTGTCTCTATCTCTCTCTCGCTCCAACCTTCGTACGCGGGCGGTGCTACCTCTCTCACTCCCTCTCTATTTCTCTCTGTCTCTATCTCTCTCTCGCTCCAACCTTCGTACGCGGGCGGTGCTAAGAAGTGCTGTAGAACGGCGTGTGTCCGCATTCCGTCCAGTCTGAATCGAGCTTGACCGATGATTCTCCTCCCCCCCTCCCCTTTCCCTCGCTTCGAAGTTGGGCACCTCGTTACCGGGAGGCAGGTGCCGCCACCTCGCCGTCCAACTCTGCCAAATCATTCGGGTGGCGGCTGCAATCTCTACACACTAACTGGTGCCACACCGTCTCTCTGCTGCCCTTCCGCGCCGCGCGCCACCAAGATAGAGGGATTGCCCCATAGCGTCCATGGCGCCGCATTATGGAATTATTATGGTGGACTGCATGCGGCCGTAATTATCTTGTACTGCCGGGTGGTCCCTCCCCCCTCAACCCGGTTGCGAGCTGGGAATAAAATCAGGATTTAGTTCCCTCATTAGAGCGTAGAAGATTTTTTTCGTGTCGCCTCTTGTTTTTTTTTTTTGCAATGGCTTTTATGATTGATAGATTTTGCCATCGTTAATTTTTTTACGGGTCTGTTTCGAACTTTTTGTACTTGGCGTGCCGTTCCCGAAGCGGAATGTTTATTATTATTGGACAGCCATATCAGCGCCTGGCACATAGCAGCACTCTCCCCTTACCTGGTGGGACGGACGGGGCCTGACGGGGTGGGGCGTCGAGGGCGGGGCGGGGCATGGTTGTCAAAGCTCGCACGGGTGCCGGCGTACCCCATTTGCACCCGTTTTGGCGCGGCGTCGCGTTGCGTTTAGCTATGATGGAAGCCGCGGTGCCGGAGGAGGCCTGCCTACTAGACGGCAGCCGGCAGCTGCTCGGGGAGCGAGACCAGGCAAGGGACACGCAGTTTACGCAAATCGTTGCGCCACGAGCAACCCCGTCCCCCACCTTCCCCCACAGCAGAGCGCGACTCTGTTTTAGCCCTCCGCAGAGGGTTGCAGCCTGGCTCTCCGCTCTGGGGTCCGGGGTCCGCTTGTGCTAAGCCCTGCTCCTTTTACATGGAGATCTAGGTCGATGCTCTGGGCATGCTTCCTCCTCTAGGCGCTCGGCCATGTCCAGCCGGCCGGCGCGCCGCTGCCCACAGTGCTCGCGGTGTGGGGTCGCCCCGCCCGCCCCGCCCAACTACGCCACGCCCCAGCGCGGCCTTACATGCGTTGCATTGTGTCCTGTGGGCTTTGCAGCAAGGACGACGGATTCAGAGAGGGCGTCGTGCGATAACCCCGAGGGGACCACCCTCCTACCCCCCCCCCTCCTCATATCTCTCCATGCGCGCCTGGAGAGAGCAGCGCACCACATGAGCACGGGTTACACACGGCGGACACCAGAGAGCCTCTAATACGCAAGGGTCACACTGTTCACTTAGCAGTACAGAGGGCTCTCTCATGCACACGTTTGCCTGAGGAACAGTATTACGCCCCCTATTTTTAGGAGATGATTTTTTTTAACAAAACATGGGGACAATGGGACACTTACTTATGAAGTATCTTTTTATTTGCTTGCGCCGATTATTGCCACTGCACAAATACACAGACCTGCCTCAATTTGCTTTTCTCGGTGCTGCTGGAGACTTTTCTACTGGTCGTCAGCTCTGCTTGTCGGTCGCACCGGTTGAGTCGTATGTTTTGAACGGCGCGACCTGATCAGCAGCAAGTAGTAGTAAGTCACCGCGCCCTGCCTTGCCGCGGTCGCCAAGCGGCCGCACCGCCGCCACACGCTGCTGCTCGTTCGTTCCGATTTAATTGCTTCATCTGCAGCGCATTGACAGCCAGCAGAGCAGAGGCAGCAGCAAGCAGCAGGTGCTCGTTGAACCGGCTCTCCGCACCACAGCGCACATGTGGGAGGCATAAGGCACTCGTGCGTGCGTGTGTGTGTGTGTGTGTGTGTGCGTGTGTGTCAGTGTCACTGGTTGCGCCGGTCCTGGTCTATGGCGCGCTCGGTGGCGTCTGGCGCGGCACCTCGTCGGAATGACAAACAGCCCCACCGCACGCCACAGGGCCTCCTAACCACGGCGCGGCGCGGTGCGGCGGCCCGCGGGCTCAAAGGATCAGGGGGAGAAACGGGTCTTATCGAGGCGGCATCACTGCAACTTATTGCACCCCCTTCCTTCTGTAGGCACTGCTGCCACCGCGCCGCTCGGCTCCACTCTGCAAGACTTGTTGTTACTCCCACGAGGGAGCCGACTCCGCAAAAATTATTGGCATGCGACGAAATAACTTCTTTTTCGGCTCTCTGTTGGAGTATCTTCAAAACTACACTTCCAGGACAACCGGCCGAACGACTCCGGATAACCATGCATTCGCCCCCTCTGGAGTAAAATGAAATTACCCTTGAGTTACCGAAATCGCGCCTCCCGTACAGCCCCCTTCCCCTCGTCGATCATCTCCCACGGCCACAAACGGATTACCTTTCGGCTATACAGGATTGCCCAAGTCGATTCCGTCTCGCGTTCTCGGTATACTCCCATCGATTGTCTCGTCGATCTCCGTACCTCTCGCGCGCGCTGCCGTGCCCCAATTTCGGACGCGACCGACAACAACTAGCTTTGCGCTCCGCGCTCCGAGTTGGATTGGGCCGATTGGTGCCGAGAGGGAGATACACCGCACTATCACCACTACCATGACGCTCGCAGGCGAAACGGTCAGCAATACCGGCTGTGTGTGTGTGTGTGTGTGTGTGTGTGTGTGTGTGTGTGTGTGTGTGTCCAGCTCACCCACGCGCCTTGTCAGGCACGCGACACGGACACGGGTGCGTGTCGCCACCACGCGCCACACGTCGACCGACACGGGTGACCACAACACCGCGTTACCTGCGCCGCACTTCAAGCAGCCGCAGCCGAAACCACAATGCCAGTGAGAGAGAAAGAGAGAGAGACAAAGAACAAAGAGAGAAAGAGAGAGAGAAAGGGTGTCCAGGCTGCTGACGGAGAGCGAGATCAGCAGCGCCCAACTAGGCCCCAAAGGCGCGCGCCGTGTACGACTTCCTCATTCTTAATTAAGACGGTCGGATTGGCAGTGTCGGCACTCCTAATAGTGTTCAAACGGCACGCCAAGTGGAGCGAGTGCGGGCGCGCGCGCACCGCACAGCAGTTGCCTTTTTGGCAAGCACTGCGAAAGCGTTTGTCAAAACAAAAGAGATCCGGCACGAACGTGACGTGGGCGCATTATAGGACACTCAAGTGAAAATTGCTTGAAAATTAATGGTCGAGTACAATGCACCGTACATAACAGTCGCGAGCGCCATCTCACTCACGAATGGTCCAATGGTCCAGAAAGTACGTCGTTAAGAACCTGGAAAAGTGGAGCTGTTGCAAGCTCTCATACCGCCTGATGGATAGGCAACATCGTGCCTGCAGCACATGCGTGCGTTGGTGGGTGGCCTACCCTGACTTCCGCAGGCGCCGAGCTGCCGTGAATTAACCGAGCGATTATGAGACGATCCTTGATCAATAGAAGTGACTACAGCAAATGGCAGCATTCCTGTTTTCTCTAAAATCACACAAGCTACTGTGCTAAATTTTAACAATAACCAGAGCAAAAGTGCCAATTTGTTACTACCACATACAGCTATATTTTGGACCTGGAAAGGAACATTTGATTTATCCAGAAACTATAATTATCACTGACACTGAAACCCAATTGTGTAAATTTCATACACTACTAGATGCGTGAATTCCTATTCGCTCACTCGTATCGGTTGTTTCTGAGAGGACAGTTCGGTGTTGAGGGTTTGCGTACTCCATGGAGCAGGAGCTGTAAGCTGCCATGGCCCTTCAAGTAGTGGACGAATTGGAATTCCACGCGCCTACAAGTATGTGACTTCTAAACTAAACACTAGAGTTGGTAGTGTATCCATCACTTTACGAACTTTGTATAGTAATTCGTAGGCGATTTGTTATTCGTTGCAATGTTCCTGTAAATTTATAGGCATGCATCATTCAACCCAAACACTTACTATTATTCTGTCCATTATGTCGCTGTGGATGGCACGCCGGCTGCCCGCAAGATGGATGGAACTAGAGTGACGCGCGCGCGCGCCGCGGACTTCTTATATAGACTGGGACTCCGGTGCAGCGCGGAGCGGTGGGGAGCGGGGCGGCGAGGCAGGGTGGGGTGTGGCGGGGCCTAGTGGGGTGGCCAGCAGCTCTGGAGCACTCAGCGCCTGCTGAGCTGCTCAGAGTGAACTGCCCCCAGATTGTAAAAAAAAACAGCAACAGCAAAAAACAAAAAGAAATTCATTGTCTTTAAAATGGGAGTATCATCGTTATTCTTTTTAGAAACATTTCATCACTACTACGTTTTGTTTTTTTGCCAGCTCCTCAGTATACTGGAAATTTAAGCCCCGACATTTTCATTTCTAAGACAGCCATTTTTATCGCAGTGCGCTCCGTGCTAACGAGGGCGGCTCACGCGTATGATCGACACGCGGAAGAATGAGCCACGGACTTCCCTCTCTCGTCCGATCGAGCGCGCGAGCAGGAGAAGGCCCGCCGGATGGCAGCGGTGGGCGGGGTGGGTGGCTCGCGTGGCGGGTGTCGTCAGCCGTGCGAGTGGCCGTGCGCGCCCGCCGGCTAGGCAAGCCCGCCTGCCCGCTGCGCCAGACGGGGTGGCCTACCCAGTGGGGCGCTCATGGCTGACGCACAGCACGGCGGCGGGGGACCGGGGGGCGTCCAGCGTAGTGTCATCACCTCTTGGCCGCACCCCGAGACCGACTGACGCAACCGCGCGCAGCGAACTTTGGGCACCAACAGGCCGCCCGCTTTGGCCAGACTTGCTGTAATGGAGCCTACGCTGGGCGCTTGGTATTTTCTTCTTTTCCGCTCTATTACTTTTGTTTATTTTCAATCCTCACGGGGTATATCGTGTGCACGAACAGTAAAGTAAAACTCAAAGGGACCTTTCTTTTTGAAGTCACGGCAACAGATCGCCGGCGAAAGCAATTTTACTCGCAATTTTACTGATACTAATCAAACGCGTAAATTGTAATTTGAAATACAGTGTTAGAATCTTTTTCTGACGTGATTCCGCCCTCGGTTGCTTGAGGAGTATTTATGTGAAATCAAATATTCCCCCATATCCATTTGAACCTTTATCCTCTCTTTGTCCTCCAGATTTCACCTTTTTAAAATAATTTTGTAATAAACACTTCTTTAACGTACTGAGTGGCCATGCTGCATGCCGCACGTGACGCATTCCAGTTTACTATTGCATCGCTGGAGAAGGTTTTGGCACGTCTGGCTGGTCTGGGAGTATATCCGCGAGGTTGTGGAGTAGCGCCGCCTTTCCAGAGGCGGCGACCTGCACGCGCGGGGTATCTCTGCTGGGGCGACGCCGTCGGCGCCAGATCGCGACATGCCGGCAGATACAGCAAGGAGCCAGGAGGTGTCGTCAAAAAAAAGGGTGAGCAAGAAAAAAAGAAGGGACTGAGAGAGCTAACAGACTGAGCGTTGGGCGCGCAGTATTGTGCGCGTGCGAGGGAGACGAAAGAAGCAGCATCAGAGGATTTCGAGGTGATTCCCGTTCAATTTTCCACGTCATTAGGTGACGGTCCGAGCTGCCGCCTGGGTCATTCCCTCCGACCCCATAACCCTTTCCTCCACTCCGCTTCCTCCCCCCTCCCCCTTTTCCCACTCCGCGGCGCGGATGCGTCGGGCGCGTCCTGTTATTGCAGGTCGAGGTGCTACGGCTACGGGTCTCAATGCCATTTTGAGCGGTTGACAATAAGTGTTCGTTTTTTCGGCGCAGAAGCTCTGACAAAACGGAATATCTAAAGAATCCAATAACAGAAAAATATAGAAAGCTAGCAGCTTAGAGAAGTGGAAAGAGGGGGGGCTTGGGACGACGCCTCAAACTCACTCACCACTATCTAACTCACTCCATAAATCAATCAATATCTTAAAGTGCTGTCTGGTCTGGGGCGTCTACAGTCTAGACGGTCATGCTTCGTCAAGTTGCGTTCTTTATCATGGTAACGTAAACGAATTATTGACAATTCAGCCCCAATCATCGTAACCCCGCTCCGGAGTGGCGTCGAGAGTACGAATCGGCCACCACAATTCATTTCTGTTTACTTTCGTACTCTCATCTATTCTATTGCAACAGATATGCTTGCTTGTTCGATCAAATTTGAAAAGAGCTCTGTTCGGTTCGTTTGATACAAAATTTACTATGTTTGTGTTTCGTTTCTTTTTTAAAATCACATTCAAATTGGTTAACACTACCTTTGTACTGGATTTATCGTGTGCCATGTCGCGTCCCCTCTGACACATCCGGCATATATTTATGCTGAGAGTTGGTGTTTTAAGGTTCTGCCAATACGCCCAACAGTGGAAAAGCACTATTAACGCTTTATTGTGCTGTGTGCTGATTCGTTCGCACCCGTTCTGTTTGTGGTTCTGTGAAGAGGTGGTGCACGGTCCCTCGCCCGGGGCACAGCAGCTAGGGCGTCAGCGCCGCCGCCGCTGCTGCACACGGCGACTGCCGGTGCCGGACGGACCGGGGAGTCCCGGCGGGAGACAGAACGCAAATTGCGAAACTTTATGCCAGAGAGAATACAAATATGCAACAGACAAGAGCCCGCTGAATAAAACATGGGCCAGCCGGGGCCGCGCCGGCTCCACGTCAGTATTGACGATCCGGACGAATAAGGGGACGTAAGTCAACAACAGCCGGTGACAAAAGAGTGACCAAATAAACGCCCGTCGCTATGCTCTCCCCTCTCCTGGCCCCCTCCCCTTTCTCTCTCACATCGAGATTTTCTGAAAATATTTCGATATGACTGTACCAAGATCAGCAGCAGCGACTTTGTGAGAGGGAAAACTGCGACGAATCGTGTGCGGGCCCTGAGGTCCGGCGCCGAGGCAGGCCGGGGGTCCGGAGGTCCAGGGGGTCCCGCAGGACGCTCTGCTTCCTGTCTCGGTCCCGTCCGACGCCCCCTTGTTCACGGTCCCCTGACTCCGCCCCTGCGCGCACTCCCCCCCCCTCCTCCCCTTCCACCTCCTCCTCCTCCTCCTCTCACGGTCCCCTGACTCCGCCCCTGCGCGCACTCCCCCCCCCTCCTCCCTCTCTTTCTCTCTCTGTCGTCTCTTCCTCTAGCAGCGCGGGTCTCCTGGATATACGATACACATTTCGCTGCGACGAGCATTGAAAGGCTATGGCTCGATAGATTTATCGGGAGCGCAGTGGCCACCTGCCAAGCGACAAGAGGGAGAGAGAGAGAGAGAGAGAGAGAGAGAGAGAGAGAGAGAGAGAGAGAGAGAGAGGGAAAAGGAAGGGCTCTGCTACCCCCCGTTCCTCCTTCCCTATTCGAGGGGGAAAAAAGTGAACGGAACTGGAGCGCTACGCTGGCGCGCATTGCGCCTGCGATACATTGTGAAAATCAGTTGTCCAACGTGAAATAGTGTACGGCCGCTGCGGTCTGTTTGTTCCCGACCGGGCTGGGCCGGGCCGGGCGGGCTGCAGGGGCGCCATACAGAGTGCCCTCGGACCGGGCCGTGCGGCTCGGCCTGGCGTCCCGCCTAACAGGCGCCGACTCGAGCAGACGGAAATCTGAAATCTCTCGGCTGCCTGACGTTGCGGTGCCGCCGCCGCGACGCGGAGCAGCACATGACCATTGTCATGCCCGAATATTGCCTGTCTGTTGTGTCACCTCTTTGAATCCCAGCGGACCGGACGGACGCGCTCTCGCCCGGGGCGGGGCGAGGCAGCGGCCACCACTTCCAAAGTGTCAGCGGGAGAGGGGGGCGGACGGGGGAGCGCCAAACAAATCAAAGTGACCCTGGTCCATTGTGCCTGCCGCGCGCCGCGTCGCGTGCGAAACTTCCCCGCGCGGTCGGAGAGCAGCGGCGGCAGCGGGGGCAGGAGGAGGACGAGCTGGAGGATGTCTATGGAGATTTGTCGTGCCCCACCAGACAGCAGTGGACCCCCCTCGGACCGGGGCCCGCGGGCCCAGCTGGACGCGGTCCCGCCCCCCGCAGGGCTTTGGGCTGCGGCCAGTTCACAGCACCCGCTGCGGTTAAAGCCCGGAAGTTAAGACTGGCGTTCGTCGTCGGCGACTTCCCTGTCGCGATAATTCAAGATCAAATGAGCAAAATGAGGCGTGGGCGTGTGGCGTGTGGGCCTTTGACACCCCTGTGCGACCGCAAGCTGACCCCCCGTCGTGTACGTGGCGTGCATCCCCGCCGCCTGCACCTATAGTGCAATGGGGCCGGTCCAATATCGGGGCGTTATTTACCGCGCTGCGTGACACCAACAACAACTTGTATTATTATAGTGCTGTGATGTATTACCGAGGTATTGTGACTTGTTCGGGACTGAGGGTGGTGGGGTGGGGGACTTGGCGTGTGTATGAGGGAGAAGGGGGGGGGGGGGAGACTGTGCTCGGACCGGGCGGGGAGGGGGGGGGGGAGGGGGCACATATGGATGGAGCCGGCGGGGGTGCCTAAAGTTTCCCTCGCCGTGGCTCGGCGTGGCGTGCGCAACAACGCTCGCCCTATCACTGCGATCTGAGTTCGCAATCGCAGTGCAATCGCGGCGTGGAGGCGCACTTCGCTCGCGTGATCAATGTGTTCCGCCTCTTCATTCGGTTAGCGGAGGCGGGGCGGCTGCGGCCAAGAGCAAGGGGGTGGTTGTGATTGTTGTTCGATTCAGTTGCAGTGCCCTCGAAAACCCATACCTTGCAATAATTAGTTCAATCATCACGACTGAACCTCATTTTTTCGGCAGGAGTTCGTTTTGTTGTTTCCATGAAATGAAACTAAACATTACAACGATTACTTTCATTATCCTGATTCTGAAAAGGTCATAGTTACGCCGCGGGTGTCGTTTACCGCGCAAAATGCCGTGTGTGTGGTGTGTGTGTGTGTGGCTTTGGGCCAAAGTCCGAAAGGACGCTGCCCCCTGTCAGTGTGCGCTTGTCGTGTCGGGTTCAGCCGCCGCCAACCCCGCCGCTGCCGCTGCGTAGCAGCTTCCTCTTCCGTTTATAGACCCGTTATCAATTGTCTGGGCGACTGCAATGCGCCACTTGCCCGGCCGTGCCTCATGCCCATCCGATATAAATAATCAAAGCATCCCGATGGATGAGGGGGTGGGGACTGTCCCCCGGCGGGAGGAGGCAACGCTGCCGTTGACACTATGGCGTTTTTCTCCCAAATTGTTTTCCAACGGCTTGGATCGTTTCAATTAAACCGCCGGAAGAAATTGACTTTTTTTGCACCTATTTTGATCATGTTTGAATTTCACCCATAAATATTTTGGTGGAACCAGAACCTGTACAACTATGCCTCGTTTCGGTAGGGCTTCGTTCGCTCAGCCAGAAGCTGGAGCGAATCTCTTGTGGGAAAGGCAAATTAAAGGGTGAAGGGAGAGGAGGAAGGGAGGTGGGGGAGGGGGAGATTTAGATTTGGCTACTTGGTAACTCTTATCCTTTTGCGGAGAAGAGCGGGAGAAGTACCTGTTCGGAAGCGGCTCCGGCCACCACCGCTTGTGCTGCCTGTGCTGCTGTGGTGAGCCCCGGAGAGCCCCAGAGGCTTCGCTCACCCCAACAACCTCCGGGGAAATTAATTGAACCTGTTTTAGAGCACCCTGGGCGGCTGGTCCTCCCCCCTTACCCCCTCCATCTCTTCACGCTGCCCCCTTCCTGGTCCAGGAAACGAAACGCAACTTGTCTCATTCCCGCTTTTTTCTCGCCATTGTGTCGTACTTTTCCTCCCTAAATCGTTTTTTTTTTTTTGCTGTTTGATTTTGACAGATTTGAGTGATGAGTCGAGAGTGGAATGCATCGGACCGCCACCGCTGCAGCTGCTATCGGAACTACCCCAGCTCAGCGACGCGGTCGCCGGCCAACTTCAGCACTTCCGCAAACACGCAAGGCAAAGTACACTGCAGAGCAGCGGCCCCCGTTTCGTTCATTCCCCGTCGGCCGCCGCTTTCTAAAGCAAAACAGGTGAGGAGGGGGAGGGAAAGGACGAGGGAGGG
>NW_026267173.1:1313465-1316127 GCF_000697945.3 Frankliniella occidentalis | reverse complement strand
GAGGCTGGAATAGCGGGGGCGCTCGCCGCCGGATCCCGTTACCTGTGCGTCAGGAGGGTGCTTGAGATGAGACGCGCACGCGTTTCCACGGACCGGGGCGGGGCCGAGCGACAGTGACTGCTTGCCGGGTCGTGGCGGGACTCCATCAGTTTAAAAAAGCTTTGCATGTTTATGAGGCTGCTGGGCCGGGGCTGCTGCTGCCGCTCTAGCAGGCCCTCGTCGGGCTGCTCGGGCATGTAGGCTGCATGAGCCCAGCAAGAGCACTATGCGTACAATCTACTCTGCGAACGAAAATGAATTGCAAAATTGTTGCGACGTACCTCTTTATTGTTTGCTTATCGCGGCTCGGGGGTTGTGTCGATATTAACCCCCCCTCCCCCCCTTCCGGCCCCGCGTGTTGTGGTCCTGCAGGCGCCCTTTATACCGCCCAGGCTCGCTCGGGGCGCTGACACTGCACGTGTTGGCGCCAAATTAGTTTACATTGGGTGCACGCCCGGGGCCGCCCCGCCCCGCCCCGCCGGCCTACCCTCCTTAGTACCGCCCATTGGGCGCGCGGCCAAGGCGGCTGCACGGCGGCGGGGCGGGGCGGGGCGCTTGATGGCCGGTGCGTTGCGTCGTTTAAAGTTTGGAACGGCCCCTCGAACAGGTGGGGCGTTTGGGGCTGGGGGTATAATTTTCCGGCGGGGTAGTTAGCACCACCGCTCTCGGCTCGCCCTAGGCTGTCCCGCGGCCTGTCCTTGTCCGCTCTGCCCTCCTGTTCGCTGTCCGTTTCGGCCCACGCCACACTTTACTTCTGTCCAGTATATCTACGTATTCATATAGATGTCTTGCCTCTGTCGGCACCCAGGTGGTGCGCGTACATTAGATATACGCCCTCCCCTCCCTGCTCCGGACAAGTGGTTCGGCACAACGTGGGAGGCTCACCACAGTCGCCTGCGCTCAAAAAATTTGCTTCTTTTGATGCAAGAAAATTCAATTTTGAAAATTTGATTCTATCATGACTATTAAAAGTGTATATGTTGCAGTGTATATGTTATATTTGATTTTTCGTCACTAACTTTGAAAGTCTCCACTCTGCAAGCTCAAGTGTGAGACAGTATGACAGTTTAAAATGTCAGCCCACCGTGTCTCACACTTTCTAAAACTATTTTCTCTCCTTCAAAAGTAAAATTATTTTTGAGAACACTATCACTTTTGTCGCAAAATTCCGGTTCAAACGAGTATATGTATGATGGGGTTTAGAGCAACAATGCCAACAATTCATTTAATTATTAACAAGATGATTATTTCTAAAAGTCCTCATGGTGTCGTTGTTTGCGATCAGAACCCCATTATACATTTACTCGTTTGAACCGGAATTTCACGAGGAAGACGAGGGTGATTCCAAAAATAGTTTTTTCTTTAAAGGAGAGAAAATAGTTTTAGGAAGTGTGAGCCATAGTGGGCTGACAGTTTAAACTGTCATACTGTCTCACACTTGAGATTGCAGAGCATTATAATAAACTGCTTTGATGGAATATCGTTGAATCGCAAGATTTTTTTTTCTGAGTGTGGCCATTCTGTTTTGTGCCGGCTGCATCCGGACACCTCCATCCTCACTCAACGCTCTTCACGTTGGTAGTCCATAATGCAATTTTGCCCTGACGCCGACATCCTTATCGACCGTACCACACGTTGCGGGAGAACGTCGCCCGCGCTGCCGACCGCCATTACTGTTGCGAACGCTGACCGCAGGCCGACTTTCCGCCTCTGCTTCGCCGCATTTCCTGCTGGGCTGATCTCCACCTCCGGCCGCGACAGCATCAGACCCTCTAATTATTGTTTGTGTTGCACTCGGTAGCCGTTGCAGGGCTGTTGCTGGGGTGTTGCAGGCAGGCTGTGGAAGGCAAGGCGAGGCTCTGCAATATAGGTATATCGCAAGGGCAAACACACAAAGCGGAGCCGCGCCCAGCAGGCATTTATGAATCAAGTTTGGAACTTTAGTGAGATGCGGGCAGTACCCTTCATCCTCCCCCACCCCCTTTTGCCACACTCCTTCTCCGGCCCTGCGCAGCTTAGATCCTAGATGAATCAAGCTCCCCACCCCCTATCCCGCGCATCTTTGCAAAGAGAAGTACAGTTTTCCAAATCTTACGCGCTAAAAATATTAGTCACTAGTCTTCAGCTACAGTGGTGCAGCTTTTTTACTTAAAAAAACCTCCTTCGAACACTTATGTTTTGCAGTTTTTCCTCATCACGGTAGACAGGTGTCTGCCAGGTATGCGGGACATACATTGAACCATATGATACCAGTGATGAGGTTACTTAATTTGTTGCTGTCCGTTTCACGGACGATTGGTCGTTGATCATCACCATGTCATTCACTGAATCTTTCAACAAAATTATCTGAATCGTATTGAAGTGGAACTGTTGCGGAAACAGGGACAAGAAAGAAGAGGGGGGAAGGAGGGGTGTATATAGCCGAGCACAATGAGGGGAGGAAGGGCAGTATGGCGGGGAAGCAGCAACCCTCTAGGCTCATTCCTTACCTCAAGCAATTTCGAGGAGAGCTCGTTACTTTCACCAAGAACCGGTCGCCTGTCCTTCGTAATCCAAACGCCTGGTAGTAAAACGAGGGGGACATTCCATGAGTGAGAGGGGAGAGTGGAGGGGGGAAAGGGGG
>NW_026267173.1:1308097-1313367 GCF_000697945.3 Frankliniella occidentalis | reverse complement strand
ACACATTTCAGTGCTCTCAGCCTCCCACTCCTTATAACCCTATCTCACTCGAACCCCTACAACCCAACCCCATTAATCTCGCTTAGCGCAGATTATTGGTGAAATCAGATTTTGCCGAGGGGGAAACGACTAAGGTAATCCGACTGACAGCCGAAAGGTAATCCGGCAGGGGTAATCCGAGGAAATTCTAAAAAATCCGTGGTAATCCGGGGGAATTTTGGGGTAATCCGGGAAAACTTTGCGGGTAATCCGGGGGAATCCTAGAGAAAAAGCAACGTAATCCGGAGGACACCCTGGAGGTAATCCGGGTAATCTGTAATCCGGCTGACACAAAGTTTAACAGTCGTTTCCCCCTCGGATTTTGCAGTAGGAAAAATTAAGTAACTTTTTTTAAAATCTATTTTTCGCTTACCGCACTGCAGCTGTTTGTCGCGCGCCCGTGTATATTCATGACGATTCGTTCGGTTGGTCTGGAATCGCACAACCAGCGCAGCGCTGTCTCCCTCTTTATTATATTTTTTTTATCAACCTTTTGGTGTGAGTTTTATTTCCGGGAAGTGGAGCTATGCTTTTCGTCTGAGACGGAACACAATTGCAGCCGCGAAGAGGTTGGTGTGGGCTGGGCACGCATAAATTATGCAAGGCGTTTCTGTTCCCAGTTGTTTACAGAAAAAAACACTTCAAAAAGAAACTGATATGGATGAGCACTGGAAACGCAAGTGTGTGAATGTCGCACACTTGTACGTGTGTGAATGCCCTTTCGTACACTTATAGGGGTAAACGTGTGAATTTTTCCTAATAAATTCACACGTTTACCCCCCCCCCCCTAAGTGTACGAATGAGTCAAAATTTATGTGCGAATTCACCTTCACGTGTTTAGGTATTTTCCATAGCTTTGTCTGTTTTTTGAAAACATTGATGGAGAGGGGGCACTGCAAAATGTGTGCAAATAATGGGTTCGTATAGCAAACAATTTTCTTTGCAGCTTGCAATGAATTTTGCAGCACTGTAATACGAATTAGTTCTTTGCAAGTTTTTAAACTATTTCTTTGCAATACAAACTCATAGTCTGTACGAATTCTGACAACTTGCAAAGAAATGATTTGTAATTAGAACCATTTCTCTGCAAGACAACACTAGCCAATTCTTTGGAACGTTGCCAAGAGTGTATATGGCCATGTACACACGTAGAGCTCTATGCTAAAAGCTATGTGCCGAAGTGTGTATCTGGTCATGTATGCAGTATTTGCTGCATACATGGTCATGTACACACTATTTGCTGCATACATGATAATGGACGCAGTATTTGCTGCATACATGTAGGTTCAGTAAATAACGCATACATTTACACACTTGGGTTTCCAGAGAAAGGCTGCCACCATGGCTTATGCGAACACTAGTGGTATGTGACCCAGACGTGCTTCCCGCACCTAGTTCTATGGAACAAAAAACATGCGGCGAGAGGCCGCGTATTGCGAAAGAATGAGCAGAGTGCGGCGGGGCTAGGCAATCCTATGTTATTGGGACTCACTTTGTTAGTCGGTCACGCCGCACTCGTCGTGATAAACAGAGACAGAGAGCAGTATAGTTGTAGCTATGATGGCTGGTGTAGTGTCGCCGTCCAACTCCCCGTGAAACGTTTAGAGCGTTGTGCGGCAAATGTTATCATGACGACTCCGCATGCCGCGGTGGGTCATTGCAAAGTCGGCGCTAGTAAGTAGTGCGCTGGGAACACATTCTGGACTAGCACTGTAAAAATAAAGGTGCCAAGTCCTAATTGGCTGAGCGATAGCGAAGCCTATTACTCCAGTGATGTTAAAAAGGTTTCGTGTCTGTCTGTCTGTCTGTGTGTCTGTTTGTCTCTAATCACGATAACTCGAGAACGGTTTGAGCTAGGTGCCTGAAATTTTTACTGTAACTTTGTCGCATAAAAAGCAAGAACTGTATTGATTTTGAGCCCTCTAGCTTAAAAATTGACCTGCCAAAAAAAAACAAAAAACAAAAAAAAACACCCAAAATATTACTTTTCAAAAATATATTTTTTAACATCTTTTCAAGAGGTATAACTCGTTTAAAGAGAACCCGTAGGGCCAAAATTTCGTCCGTTTGGCTTTATCTCTAATCGTTTAGTCGCCAGAGGGCGATTTCCACTTGAAAATGACCCCTTTTTATATTAATGTTGTTTCTCAGACATTTGATGGACTCTGGTGGGGCAACTCGTGAAAATGAAGTCCTGGGGGTAAAATTTGTGTCCTTTGGAGCCGAAGGCCTATCTACGACTCTGTCTTTTGCCCGACTCGGGTGTCAGCGCCGCAGGCCTAGGTAGATGTATGCCAGGTGCGTCGCAGCGTAACAGTGTTTCGTGAGATATCGCGAAGCCTGTTACGCGAGACGTGGTCTGGCGCACATCTACCTTGTTTTAAAAGGCACCAAGAGTTTAGCACCTTTACATAAGCGCTACAATTGCCAAAGGCACCAACTTTTAGCACCTTTAGCGCTCTCCAGCACCTTTATGGAGGCACTAAACTGAAAATTTCTTTAGCACTCCTGCCATGGCACGGCTTAGAAGCTTTGATTTTTTCCAATGGAGAATAGGAATAATGATGTATGCATCCGTTTCGCACACGTATCGGATTTTTAACCATACCACTTAAAAAGGGTAAATATACGCTGGTCACACGGCAAGACCTATTGCGGGATAAAGATTTTTAACCATCTCTTTGAGTTCTCCCACACCCAGATAAAAAATCATACCTTGGATTTCACGTCAACTGCTTCCGTTGATTTAAAGAAAGTGTTTGACTATTATGTAAAGCTAAATTCCGTTCATTGAAGGGAATTCCTTCAAATTAACTTAAATCAGCTTTACACCAAAGTCAAAACTTCCTTTAGAACAAATGTAAGCAAGTTTGGTTGTGAAATCAAAGGTACATTTTTATGAACGCAAACTCGCACTGGAAGAAAAGAAAGTCGGTGGCTTTTTGACGCAATGCATTTTTATTCAACACCCTGCAATAAGAGCTGCGTCAGTCTTTGGAGTGATGAGCGGCACTCTTTACTTGCCACCGCCCTTGCCCGCCCTGCCGGGAGCGCCCAGAGAGGGCTTTGTGCGCGGGCGTGGTACAAAGGCTCCGAAGGACGGCTTCGGCGGCTGCGTCTTCGGGGGTGCGCCTGCAGGTTCGGCACGCTTGTGCAGGGCATGCGGGGCGTCCGGGGCATCGTCACCAGCAGCTGGCTCCATACAAACCTGTCAGCAGTAAGAAACATTCGTTGTGAAAAAATATTCTCGGGAGTACTCAACAAATTTGCGTTTATTGTGCCTTTTTTTAAAAGTGAAAAACGAGGGACGTATCGTGAAAGCAGATGATACAAATTTAAGGATATGCGTCTGTGTCCTAATTTTCTCTCATATTTTTCTGTCATTTGTTTATGGCTTTTTGTTACTTGCTATCTTGCAATTCGGCGGACTAGCGGCATAGCATAGAGGAAGAGATAGGGAACGGCGGGCAGGTGGGGCCGGCGGACGACTCGCGCCAACTATAAAAACAATGTCTCATTTTTTGAGGGAATAGGGAAAACTTTGAGGAACTCCCCTGCTTTGACAACAACTCCATTTATTGCGAGGAAGTCTCCTAAAAAACGTGGGATTTTTCCTCATATATGATCAAAATATATTTTGAGGAGATTCTTCAAAATCTGAGGCGAGATCAGAGGACTCTTCCTCAAACAAGAGAATTCCTCAAAGTTTTCCCTTTTTCCTCAAAAAATGAGACATTGTTTTTGCCGTGCAGTATTCTTGTAGGCAGCATTAACTAAAACAGCCGCGGACAACGAGATGCGACCTTTTGTCGCCGTTGTACAGTCTATACTTACAGCAAGGAGCACAAGCGCAAGAGAGCCTAGGACAATAGCGGTCTTCATGTTGAAATATGACTCTCACTGGGAACAGGCTCGCCTTAAATCTACGTTAAAGCGCAAAGCTTATCGTGCTGGCCGCCACAACGAAGTCACGACTGAACACCACGTGCGAACCTATTTGCGTCAGTTAGTGACCGTAAACACTAAAATTCGTGAACAAACGTAATTACCGTGTTTGTACGCCGTACAGTGCGCAAAATATGTTTGTTGTGTCATAAAGACCGAATCCTCTTACACTGTAAAAAGCTTACGAACTAAATACTTTGCAACGTTACGAACAATTTTCGTTCTTTGTATTGCAAAGAAATTGTTCGTATTGCAAAGCGATTGTTTGTAAGGCTAGACGGGTCTTACGAACAATCGGTTTGCATTACGAACTATTTGTTTGTAAGCTTACGAACAATTAGTTCGTAATACAACTCTTCAAAATCCTTCGTAAGCTACGAACGTTTTGGTTTGCATTACGAACCTATAGTTCGTAAGGAATTTACAGTGTACAACAGCAAATTTTTCTTCTTCATACACTTCGATCTCATCTACAGATAGAGAGTCTACGCACGTACATTTGCACTGAAAATGCAAGTGTGTGAATGTCGCTCACCTGCATTTACAGTGTGAAGACGTCTATTAGTCGTGAGAGGGAATGTCTATTCTTATACGGTCTAGGCACATTTAGAGGCAGACTCAATTTAGACGATTTTGGCGAGAACTTTGTTGGAAGCAAGACGTGGTCAAGTAAACGCCTTCAAACTTACGCTGTTGTTCTCCGCGTCTAGCTCCCGGAGCATTAAAGGATTTTCGTGCAAGCCTACATTTTCTTTTCCGTTTCTTTTCATCACGAGGGATGCGCGGCGGACGCGACAGTTAGGGGGGAGGGGGGGGTGTCTAGCTGGTGCCGGGCCTGGCTGGGCTGGGCATGCCCGGCCCTCTCCTCGGAGACAACAAGGGACACAATCAGTCGTTGTCTGGCAGCAGGACTTCGCCCCAAGCGAAAAACATCATGGCAGTTGTGTCTTGTTTCCAAAAGCCCGGCAGCGCGCGGGTCGCGCCTCCCACTAATTCCTCGCCACGATGACACCTCTTTATTCCACCAGTTTCCCCTACTTCGTCTCCGCTGCGAAACAAACTCACCGACCGACAAGTTCTGCACGGCCACTCTCATATCTCTATCTCTCTGTCTCTCTCTCTCTCTCTCTCTCTCTCTCTCTCTCTCTCTCTCTCTCTCTCTCTCTCTCTCGTTCTGCTTTTTCGAACAGCCTGCTGCGGATGTTGACATGTAGTGGGGATCTATATAGACCTGTGTTAGGATCCTTAATAAACTCAATTTCAATTAGTCTACTCCAGCCCCCCAC
>NW_026267173.1:1302981-1303247 GCF_000697945.3 Frankliniella occidentalis | reverse complement strand
GGACTAGCGGCATAGCATAGAGGAAGAGATAGGGAACGGCGGGCAGGTGGGGCCGGCGGACGACTCGCGCCAACTATAAAAACAATGTCTCATTTTTTGAGGGAATAGGGAAAACTTTGAGGAACTCCCCTGCTTTGACAACAACTCCATTTATTGCGAGGAAGTCTCCTAAAAAACGTGGGATTTTTCCTCATATATGATCAAAATATATTTTGAGGAGATTCTTCAAAATCTGAGGCGAGATCAGAGGACTCTTCCTCAAACAA
>NW_026267173.1:1296973-1298140 GCF_000697945.3 Frankliniella occidentalis | reverse complement strand
TAGTCTGCGCGGACTCCGTTCGGCCCTAGCCGTTACCACTTCCCTGGCATTTTACGCGTAATCCCTAGCCCCCCCCCCCTCTGCCCCCCTCCCTCGACCAACGTCGAGGTTTTCGTGTGCTCATCCCCTACTCAGCGCGCCCATAGGCCTCTGCTGCGGGTGACCCCCTCCCATACCCCCTCCTGCCTTCGGCCGCCGCTGCAGCCGCTTCTGTCTAAATCTCGACTTTATTTTTCTCGTGAAAGTGAAGCGGTGCGGCCCCATGGCCGCCGCCTGCTGACCAAGGAGCCAAAGTCGCCCCGCCCCACCTCCGCCCGGTAATGACGCTAACGCTGATGCGGTGGCCGTCCCGAGGCGTGCCCGGGCGTCCCTGATGAGACCCGTGGCGGGGCGTGGCGGCTCGAGCTAATAAAGGTACAATATTGCCATACTTAGACACCCAGTCCCTCTCCCCCGCCTCCCCGGGCCCTTTCGTCTTAACCCCGCCGCCCGCCTCGTCCCCCTCTTTTGCGGGGCTCCCCTGCCGACTCAGCGCCCGGGGCGTAGGCAAACCTCCGGCCGCAACGCAGGCGCGTCGCGCGGGCCGGTCTAACTTGCCAGGCGCTCTCCGTCCACCGGTACTGCCTCAATCCCCCGCCGGCCGCACCTCGGTGCATTCTACTTGAGTTTGTCTAGTTTTCTACTGGTGCATTCACCTGCGACCCGTGTCCCATACGTCCGTCTTCCTCCCGTCGTAGTCCCCTCCTCTCTGATTTTCCTTTTCTTCTTCCGTCCTCCCTCCTCCCCGCACGCTCCACGCCGCTGTCTTCCCCCTTTTCCCGCCGCCTTCCTTTCATCCTCACCCCCTTTCCACGAGTTGTTTGAATAGGGTCGTAAAACTTAATCGAGTAAGAGGATTGCTGTTTCCTGTCCGTCTTCCCACACGTCCGCACACCATGATAATGGCGACAAGAAGTGCGGGTTGGGGTGGCGCGAGGTGGGGGGATGAGACGGGGGTAATAAAATAGCAGAAGGTCGGTTCGCCGCACAACAACAGTATGCCGAAACGGAGTTAGCTAGAGAGAAAAAACGCTTGTACTTTGCGGAAAATATAACACATCAAAGTAAACGAAAATCTCTTTGGTATACTGACTGGTTCGTCGTAAGGAGAGTGCTCCGTGCAAGTTT
>NW_026267173.1:1295340-1296923 GCF_000697945.3 Frankliniella occidentalis | reverse complement strand
CTGCTGCGGATGTTGACATGTAGTGGGGATCTATATAGACCTGTGTTAGGATCCTTAATAAACTCAATTTCAATTAGTCTACTCCAGCCCCCCACCCCCGCTCCTTGCAGAACTGCCACCACACCACCACTGGCATGGCAAGGCTTTCTTACAACCCAACACACGGCGAATGTGTGTGTGTGTGTGTGTGTGTGTGTGTGTGTGTGTGTGTGTGTGTGTGTGTGTGTAAGGTTGGGGTGCAGCTGCAGCAGCTGGCAGGTGCAGCGACACGAGTGCGCTGTGCCGCACCTGCAGGTGTCACTCCGTAATTTCCCCCGGCTTATTGTAACCAGCCCGCCGGCTCCGTATTACTGCGGTTGCCGTGCAAAGAGCAGCCGCACGACCGCGTCGCCCCCGGTGCGCTGAAAGTAGTGCGTGCTGTTCTACTCTCCGGACCATTTTATTCACGCTGCAACTATTCCCAACGCCCAGGCGAGGCGAATCGTATGGACTTGTTCGGCTCACCGGATAAAATACGCATCGATATTCCCTACTGTGCACGCACTGCACGTTAAAAACGATGTCTCATTTTTTGAGGGAAAATGGAAAACTTTGAGAAACTCCCAAATTTGAGGAATACTTCTCCAATCTCGCTCACATTATGAGGAATCTCCTCAAAAAATGAGGAAATATCGCACATTTTAAGGAGACTTCCTCGAAATCTGAGGATTTTTCCTCAAATCAAGGGAGTTCCTCGAAATTTTCTCTTTTCCTTCTAGCAATGAGACATCGGTTTTACCGTGTGTGAAATTCCTGCAAAGAAGACACTTTGCAAATAATAATTGCGAAGAATTCACATGCTGTGAGACTGCACACTGAAATCTTATGAACATTTCTATTCATAGCTTACTAAGTTCTGTGTACCTGCCCCGCGTACGCATTTTACGCACGAAGTAATGATGTAAGTGCCGTTTATATCGTCGTTTGGCAAGCATCCGAATCTTTGAAAGAATGTAACAGTGTGGCTGCCCGCCCGTCCTGCTCGGCCCGGTTACCAGGCGGCCGGGGCCAGGACACGCCGCTACTCAGCTCGTTCAAATTACCCGCCTCATCAACAAATCTCCAGCCCGGTCCAATATCGCCCCGGGAGTATTTCAGAGCAGAGACGAGGCCGGCGGGCGTGCTGGCCGAGGCGTGGCGGAGAGTAGCGGCGGCCGGGGCGCGCGCGCTGGATCTGCCTAAGCCTTTTGTCCCCACAACAGCATCTGCCCTGCAGCCCCACTGGGTCGAGGAGGGGGGGTTGGTTCGGGATGGCGTCGGGGGCGTCCGCCGGGTATCCGCCTAATGAGGGATTCAGGCATTAGCATAAAGAGTCGCGACGCCCAACAGGCGTCCGGGGCCCCGGCCGCGCCCCGGCGTGTCGTCGGCATTCTCTCCGCCCCTCACACACTTATTAGCCCTGCACGTGTGTGTGTGTGTTTGTGTGTATGAGGGCGTGCGCGTGTTAGCTGAGATTAGGACGCGACCAGGCTTGGGGTCGGCGCGCCCGGCGGCGGGGTGTGGCGCCGGGCGCCCCTGCGGCGGGGCGCGGCGGCCGCCTGCCC
>NW_026267173.1:1286172-1287400 GCF_000697945.3 Frankliniella occidentalis | reverse complement strand
TAAATTACGATTGTCAGAATATGTTGTAAATTTACGACAGCGCCTTCCTGCTCGTCAATGAATTTCAAGTCGATACACAGAGTGCTTGTAATTTTATAATTTTAAATTGTACTGTTGCAACACGCATCGTGAAAAAAAATACCTGTTACACTCACAAATTTTTCTCATAGCGGCATCCCTTAGGAATTGGGCGTTCATATGAACAATTTTCAATTTAGATTGGCGTGCTGTGGATAGACAGAGTGACATACACACACGCCTATCTGCAGGAAGGGTAGGGAACTCCCGAAGGAGTACGATGCGAACGTAAGCTCCAGGTATGGGATGAGCCGGCGGCCTTTGTGTGAGTTGGTAAGTTAGGACGAGCGTGGCGGGGCGCGGCTCGGCGTCGGGCACCTCGCACCTCTGCCTCTCTCGCGGACGGGGTGGTGTGCTCGGGCGGGGTTGGGCGGGGCGCCTTGTATTGCCGCACAGGGAGGTGACGACGACGTGTACCGACGTTGCCAAGGCGCCATTAACAATCTAATTTGGTTGGAAAACGCGGCGAGCGTCGCCCGAGGACTGCTTGCTGTGCGGCGCCCGGCTCCCCCCAGCCCCCGACTAACCCCGCGAAATTTGAACTCTTCGCACTCCCACCGTCACCGCTACCGCTACCGCATCGCACATCTCACAAATTTATTTTTTTAAAGATAGGAAGCAGGCTGGACACTGGAACTATCAAAGAGCAGGTTCTAGCGCTGACAAAAGTCATCGCGTTTCTTTTATTTCTGCTGCACTTATTCTTATTCGGTTTAAAATGATAGTTGCAAAGCAGTGGTTTTTAAAAACTGTATCAGAAACTGAAGAAAAAGTAATCCTTTTGCTTTATTATTGTGTTTTTGTTTCCCAGCGTGTATACCGTAGTCCTCCCTTTAGGAGTATGATGTTTGCCTGTTATTGCCGAGTGCTCCGCGAGTCAGTATGCAGCCCGCGTATGGTGCCGCGCGTCTGCGCGTGGTAATCTCTCTTTCTCTCTCTCTCTCTCTCAACACTGTTAAAAAAGTTGTGAAATTTCACATCAAAATCAGTTGTGAAATTGCAAACGTGGTTGGGAAATTTCATAACATTGTCAATTTTGCAATTAGTTATTAAAATTCATAACAGTTTTCTGAAAATTCAAATCTGTCTTCTGAAAATTAGGAAACATTTGTAATTTTACAATTTGCGATTGTAAAATTGTGATCACTCT
>NW_026267173.1:1280535-1281823 GCF_000697945.3 Frankliniella occidentalis | reverse complement strand
AAGTTTGGAGAAGAGAGGAGGAGGAGGGGGGGGGGGGTCAGGGACAAGCCAATTGGTCGACGTTCTTTTTGACCCCTTTAATTTATTTTGCCCCAATCAACGAAAAACAGCAACGTTTACGGGTACCGGGCTGACCTGATTGGCAAGGCTGGTCGCAGACCGGTGTGGTGGTGGGTCAGCGAAGCCGTCCGATGCTCACTCCTTCCCACACACACTCACACCCCCACGCACACGCTCACATGCGCGGAGTTGGGTGTGCTCGGCAAATAGATGGCCCTGGTGCCTGACGTGACCACGTGACCTGCCACTCTGCCGCTCGTGCTCTTGCCGCCGCTGCTGCCGCTTCAGTGTTTGATCGAGCAGGAGGCTATTCCTGCGGTCATGATTTCCTCTTCGCTGTCTCTCTCTAGTCTGGACGTACCACGTTCTCAGCTTTCCACTTTGAGTTGGAGACTTATGAAATTTTGCACAGTTGTACTACTGAATACCCATCGAAGGGTCGGAGGTCAAACGATTTCGACCCTCATCGTCCTCAAGGCCACGTCGGAGCTCTTAAATAATGCGTCGTTTGTTACTCGTCAACGCGTTGAGCGAGAGACCTCGTTCTGTATCCAGAAATTATAAATCCAACATTTTAGGGTAGTAATTGTAATCAGATCTTATTTTTTCTCTCTCTTTCGTGGCCCCTCTTTATACTTTCTTCTTCTTCTTCTTCTTCTTCTTCTTCTTCTTCTTCTTCTTCTTCTTCTTCTTCACTACTGCTGCACACAGTAGGATAGATAACTAAATTCTGCGGGGAAGCGTTGCAGGGGGTCACGACAGCGCCGCTGTCCATCTCGTGCACACTTCCGCTTCTGTGAAAATGGGCTCGCTTGGCATGTCGCCTGTCCCGATACGTTTTCCTCTTTCCATACACTCTCAAACAGTCGCTCATTACCGGCAGCTCGCGAAAATATCGACAGGGCCGCTGCTACACAGTTCGAGTGATCGAGATCGATGACTGCGATCATCGCGTATGGATGGATGGATGGATAGCGGCGTGTGTTGTCCGGATGCGCGGCGCGCGCGGCTCAACGGACCTGTCAATAGTTTTTCGCTACTTCTAGTACTGCTGCTCGTGGGATCTGCGGCTGCTGTTTTGTCATGGCTGTAATACATACGTCACGTCATTATGAACAGTTCCCCCCCCCCCCATGGTACATGAAACAACCGTGAAAAATTTCCTCGTAAGTTTACGATATAGTTTGGAATTAATATTTACTAAACAAATGTTGTAGATTTACGACAC
>NW_026267173.1:1273066-1274050 GCF_000697945.3 Frankliniella occidentalis | reverse complement strand
TGATCTGTAACACAATGCTGTAGCTGGCTACGCATTTGTTTTTGAGCAAAAAGTCAACCAAGTGCCCCAAATAATTGGTCTTATTCCAGCGCGCGCCGGTCCCCGCTACCTCTCCTTAGTTAGGTACGGCGCCGTTCGCACCCGTTCAGTAGAGCGCGCCTGTGAAGCGCTACCGTATTTTTGCTGTGACTTTATCCTCAGAGGTAACTGGCACTTCTTCAGCCCGACGAGCTGATTCCTAGATCGTCTGTGGTTCACCTACTCCATATTCATGGCAAATTATTTAAATCTTATACACACTAAATCCTTATGCATTCTGTTGTGCATAAGACTTGCAGGATTTCATACAGCCATAGCTATGCACAGTTTTTCATGCATAAGTATGCATAACTAACGCCACTATGCACAAATTTGTGCATAGTAATGCTGAAGTTTTACATAGTTATGCATGAAATTTGGTGCATAACTATGGCTGCATGAAATCCTGCATATTATGCACAACAAAGTACATAAGGGTTTAGTGTGTAAACCTTCATGTTTTGAAAATTCACATTCACGTTTTTAATTTTCAGATCGCAGATTGTGAAATTTCAAAACACGTTTGCAATTTTTTTTACAAGTGTTTTAGCTCGTAATTTTACAAACATTGAATTGCGTAAAAAGTTGCCAACAAAATTTGTAAAATTACAATCGATTTTTTTAACAGTGAAACAAACACACTCACATAATCTGACACAAAAACATACAGACACCCTCAACTGCACCGGAGCTGCCGCTGTGGCCATTAAAAGATGTAGGCTTCATTAGGCCTACCTGCCCATACTCGACACGACCTGGCACAGAACAGCGTAGCCCGCCGGGGGGTAAATTGGGTAGGCGGAAAAGGGCGGAATTGGGGGAGAGGGGGGGCTGCTAGGGCACAACACACAGTGGGCAGTCTCGTATTGATGAGTAAAGTGTGCCAGCTGAGTCCTCTAGAAAAAA
>NW_026267173.1:1271627-1272749 GCF_000697945.3 Frankliniella occidentalis | reverse complement strand
CAAACATTTTGTATCCCTGCGAGGGTTGGCGTCGTTGACTTTGTCATTTGGCTCCTGTGATGTTTTGTTAAGATACACATGTGTCAAAGTATCAGAAGACTATAATGCTTATGTTGAAGCTTTCACCAGCTTGAATGGTTGATTTTTACCCCAGCAGCTCACTTCTATAGTCCTTGCTTTTGCGTTTGGCTTTACAAAAACTTATCGACGGAAGCGTGTTTTCTGCGCCAACGCCCCCCCCCCCTTCCCGTCGACCACGCGACGTGCCACGACCTGTATCTCCCCCCTTCTTTCTACTTCCTCTCCGTATAATAGAATATAAAGTCCCCCTTTCACATCACCGGCCTCCGAAGAAGTTATCGAGGCGCAAAGAGGGAGAAGAAGCTAATTAATAACGGAGTGAATGAACCGAGCAGGGGACGAGAGGGGTCCCCTCCAGCCTGGAGTCTCCAGCAGCAGTCGCCCGAGGCGTTGTGGGGCGTGGCGGGGCGTGGTGGGGCGTGGCGACCAGAGCGTTATCAACAAGTGGACGGGTGGGCTGCTCGCCCCGCTCCCGCCTCGGGCTCGGCTCCTTGCGTCGGAACACAACCAGTCATGTGGACATATTTCGCCCGGCTCCCAGCTCATCAATGTTTGATCCGATTTCGGACAGCGCTGCTAGCGGCGCGGAGCACAATAACGGTGTCCTTATTGTCTGGCCGTGGACGCCGCTCCACCTGTCGCCGCCGTATACTCTGCCCTCAATATGATTGTGTGGCGCCGTACCTGTCTCAATCTCCGTTTTCTTTTCTTTCCCCATCAAACTATTTTTACTATACACCCTGGTTGTGACAAGCTGTATATGCACCATATCGGAAACCTAGTAAAATCTGCAAACCGTGGAACTTCTTTTAAATCATTTTTTGCACTGTTTTCTTTTTTTGTTGTGTCGTTGTGTCTGCATCCTTTAACTTATTGCGTATCTTTGTCTCATTTGCCTAAAATTTTATTTGTCGTGGTGCTCCGTGCGAGCATCCGCATTGATGATGCAGAGCAGAGCAGGGCTTAGGCGACCTCCATATCCGAGTGTCGTCCAACGGCAGCAGAGGCAGCAGCGGCCAACAGCGTGGGCTTGCTACAACG
>NW_026267173.1:1262064-1266304 GCF_000697945.3 Frankliniella occidentalis | reverse complement strand
GGCTGCTAGGGCACAACACACAGTGGGCAGTCTCGTATTGATGAGTAAAGTGTGCCAGCTGAGTCCTCTAGAAAAAAGGGGGGGGCGACACAAAGCTTCTGTGCCGAGGGGGTTTTCACTTCCGAAATACCGTGTACACCAAATAAGGTATTTCACAGGTATTTCGGATGAAATACACCAAAATATGCCGAAATATGCTCCAAAGCGGTGAACTTTTCCTGAGAAATACCGGTGAAATACCGGCAAAATACACGTATTACGAAATACCGTGTACAACGAAATGTCGAGTGAAAACCCCCTCGTTCTGTGCTGCTCTAGTTTCCGGCCCGGTAATACGCAAACATTTTGTATCCCTGCGAGGGTTTGCGTCATCGACTTTGTCATTTGGCTCTTGTAATGTTTTATTAAGATACACATGTGTCAAAGTATCAGAAGACTATAATGCTTATGTTGAAGCTTTCACCAGCTTGAATGGTTGATTTTTACCCCAGCAGCTCACTTCTATAGTCCTTGCTTTTGCGTTTGGCTTTACAAAAACTTATCGACGGAAGCGTGTTTTCTGCGCCAACGCCCCCCCCCCCTTCCCGTCGACCACGCGACGTGCCACGACCTGTATCTCCCCCCTTCTTTCTACTTCCTCTCCGTATAATAGAATATAAAGTCCCCCTTTCACATCACCGGCCTCCGAAGAAGTTATCGAGGCGCAAAGAGGGAGAAGAAGCTAATTAATAACGGAGTGAATGAACCGAGCAGGGGACGAGAGGGGTCCCCTCCAGCCTGGAGTCTCCAGCAGCAGTCGCCCGAGGCGTTGTGGGGCGTGGCGGGGCGTGGTGGGGCGTGGCGACCAGAGCGTTATCAACAAGTGGACGGGTGGGCTGCTCGCCCCGCTCCCGCCTCGGGCTCGGCTCCTTGCGTCGGAACACAACCAGTCATGTGGACATATTTCGCCCGGCTCCCAGCTCATCAATGTTTGATCCGATTTCGGACAGCGCTGCTAGCGGCGCGGAGCACAATAACGGTGTCCTTATTGTCTGGCCGTGGACGCCGCTCCACCTGTCGCCGCCGTATACTCTGCCCTCAATATGATTGTGTGGCGCCGTACCTGTCTCAATCTCCGTTTTCTTTTCTTTCCCCATCAAACTATTTTTACTATACACCCTGGTTGTGACAAGCTGTATATGCACCATATCGGAAACCTAGTAAAATCTGCAAACCGTGGAACTTCTTTTAAATCATTTTTTGCACTGTTTTCTTTTTTTGTTGTGTCTGCATCCTTTAACTTGTTGCGTATCTTTGTCTCATTTGCCTAAAATTTTATTTGTCGTGGTGCTCCGTGCGAGCATCCGCATTGATGATGCAGAGCAGAGCAGGGCTTAGGCGACCTCCATATCCGAGTGTCGTCCAACGGCAGCAGAGGCAGCAGCGGCCAACAGCGTGGGCTTGCTACAACGGCAGGGCAGTGGTTTGTGGAACTCTCATCCTCTAAAAGCGAGTGCTAGCAAGAGTGAAGTGCACTTTACTACAGTTTCTATAGGAATAAAAGAGGTTCTTAAACCGACGAGATCCTGCCCCTGAGGACCTTCCGGATCCCGAATGACTCATCCTGGACTCCGGATCCTGGACTCCGGATCCTGGACCACACCTGCCCCCTCCTGCTGTTCCCTCTCCTGCTCCTCCTCTGCCAACCCCCGCTATATGGTCTTTGGAATTCTAGATAGCACCCCGCGACGCTCCCTCCTGCACTCCAAGATTGCATGTGCGTCCATTGTATGATTAGATCATACGAGAGTTTTGCGCTTTTCCGAAACACAATGAGTTTCGATTTATACCCTTGGCCCCAGCCCCCTTTCTGAGGAGCAGATGGCAGCTTCCACCGCCCCACTCATCACGTTGGCGTTTCTAGCCGGATGCGCAATGTATAGCCGTAGCACACCTGTCGCAAAGAGGGCTCGGAAGACAGGAACCTCAGCTTAAACTTCAACGTGTTTTTTGTGGGGGTTTTTCCCAGCAAGATCGCTTTTTTTTATCACCTTGCGTCCGCGTTTTCCTCTTGTCTTTGGCGTTGCCACTGCTTCCACCGCGACATCGTCCTCAAGGGACGCATGTTTGGTACAAACTAGAGCGCATTAGATCAAAAAAGTCGCCCGCTGCCCGCCGTTACCCACGTCGCCACCCCCTCCCATGCGCTCCCGCCGCAATGCCGCCGCGCTACGACAGGTGACTTCAAATTAAGTCCCAGCTGCACTGTCGCTTCGCGGGCAGACGATCTGTATGGTAAGGATGACGTCCCGAAGTTGGGCAAAGTGTATTAAAACTTGGCCCTCGTCAGATCTTCAATCTGTTACGGTTATTGGCAGCCGCCCGGGCCTGATGCTGCTACGGCCCCACTGTCGCGGCCCGCTGTAAACGCGCCCGCAAGAACGGAAATTTTTAGCACACTCTAAAATTTTTGCAAAGAAAGTGCTTGAGTTTGAAATACACTTCGCCAATTCTGAAGGATTTGGACGCCTTGAATAGGGGAACACCCACATTTTTTTGAGGAGCGTAGAACTTTCTGATATATAGTCGAAACTTTCAATGTCAAATTTGATGACAAATTTTCAAATAGGCCCGAGAAAACATTTCTATATATGGGAGAAATTAGAACACAAACTTTTCTTCTACTCTTAAATGCCTATCGTCTGTTTAGATAATCTATTCTTGGTGAAGCTTTTTAGCAGACGATGTTGTACAAATGAGCTCCACATTTAAAACATAAAATATACACATCTGTACGTTTTCGATGTGCGAACAGGCCTGACCTCGCCAAGGCCACCGTGCCAACCAAGCCTAGTCGCTTAGGTAACTCAATCTAGACGCCTGGGTCGCATGGGCAACCCAACCTAGTCGCCTGGGGCACCTAGGCATCCCAACCTAAACGTCTGGACCACCTGCGCCACCGCGCAACCCAGTCTAGTCACATGGGCAAACTGGGAACCCAACCTAGATATCTGGTCCGCCTGTGCAATCCAACCTAGTCGCCTGGGAACCCAACTTAGACAACTAGGCAACGTAACCTAGACGCCTGGGGCCACATGGCCAAGCCAACCTAGACGCTTTGGCAAACTGGCCAACCTGTTTAAGCTGAAGCTACCCTTGCAGTGAGGTCTCAAAATGAATCGCTATTCTATGAAAAGAGTCTCATATTTTTAGTTTGCCGCAGTAAGCGTAGCAGCATGCATGTTGGTACCAGTACCACGAGGAGTGTTTTTTTTTTAAACCCAACCTAGCTTTGGTGTGATGGGGGCAGGCGGGGGTTTTGTGTAACCTGATCTATCTCGCCCGATCACACTAATCACTCGTCCAGGATTCAGGGATCCCTCTGTGGGGCACCGGGATCAATCTGTGGGAAAGCGCGCATACGCACAAGGGTCCCCGTCTGCGCCCCCCCCCCTTTTTCCTCCTATTAAACCCCGTCGCCGTGTGACACAAATGCACCTCCTTCGAGAGGAACACGTGCAGTATTGGCAGTATTGACAAGGCGGTGGATCTTTCTCTCCCCCTTCCCTCCCCACCTCCTCTTAGCCGCCTCGCTCACCCTTTTTCATCCCTCGTTTCCCCTTTGCTTTTCCCCGGCCGCACGCCTGTCTGCCCCGCAAAAGAACTCGCGCTACACTGCCGCGAGTGCGTGGAGCTGACTGTTACTCAAATATGTCTGCGACACATGGTGTGTTTTGCAAGACACGCCATAAATCTCTGTGAAAGGCGAGTTCCCTTTTTTAAGTCACCAAATTTTATTGCATTAGTGGTCGTCCAAAAAAAATACGACCGTTTTTGTGAGATTGATTCTGTTAGGTACGAGAGCTCGACAACGGTGGGCCACCCCGCAGTACAGGCATGAAATGCAACCAAGCTGTTGCCTCCATATCACACGCTGTGTGTGCTTTATGTTGAACTTGACAGGTTCGCAACTACAAATGACGGATGTGCTTTCTGAACAATGGGCCCTTACTCGTTGACAGAAAGGGGCGATAAAAACATCGTTTGCAATCTTTCACGTTTATTTTTTTTGTCTCACTTCGCAAGCGACGACGACGAAGACGGCGAGTCTTCCTTTCGCTCCACCAAAAGTACCCCGCCCCTCCCTACTCCCGCTGCCCTCTTCACCTGGAGACGTGCGACAGTTATACCCCGCCGCGCCCCACCCCGCCTCGCCGGGCAATGCGATGGGGATGAAATGGATTGGGAGGGCTCCCCGCCC
>NW_026267173.1:1252953-1254564 GCF_000697945.3 Frankliniella occidentalis | reverse complement strand
CCCGCTCCTCTACCCCCCCACCCCCCGCCTTGTCTCCGAACCTCCGATCTTTTGTCTCCTATCCGATCCGGATTCCCCACATTTGCGCCGCACTGCTAACGTACGACGGCCGGCCGGGGCGGAGCACATGCCCTGCTGCTCTCTTAGATTTTCCCCCCTTTCTGCCCCTTTCTCTACCAGGCAGGCGTTATGAGCGAGAATTCTCGGAAATGCTCTCTCCTTCTGGCTCCCTCTCTCCCTCTCCCTCCCTCTCCCTTCCCCTCTCTAACTCCCGTTGGCTGTATCCAGCTCCCGCACCTGGCCTGGCCCCGGCCGGCGGGCGCGCGGGCAGTGCGCAGTGTGTTGCGGTGTCCGGACGCATTGTCTGCCTCGTGCGGTCTGGGTCTGGGCGTTTGCGTTTGCGCTTTCCTTTGTCCGGCAAATGATTGTCCAAACGGCACGCCGTGCCTCCTGTCGGCCGGCTGGGCTCGCGGCGGCCTGCTCAGGAGCGTGGGCCGCATGTACCTACACCTCTATGTATGTAACCCGCGCACGTCATATGCCTACACCCCCAGGTATCAAGCTGAAAAGTGCGCCCGTCTTTCCAAGATTCAGTTGGCGACGAATAGCAGGGGCTCGGCGCCTGCGAGACTCAGGGTAGGCCGTCCCGCAGTACGCGCATGAACTGCAGGCGAGAAGTTGCCTACCTACCAGGCGCTATGAGAGCTTGCGTCGGCTGAACATGGTAGTTTCGCAAAGGGGAGTGACGCGCGTTACCTTCTAGATGATTCACGATACCAGATTGACAAAAACATTTTCGCTGTCTCCGAAATGAAACCTTTTGGTCAACGTTAACTGCGGTTTCTTTGCAAAGTAAAGTGTAACGCGTGCATCATTTTTTTTTGTAATTTTTTCGCACAACTTCTGTCGTGTGTGAGTGTCTATGAATAATAGTCAGTCTCTGGCCTAATGTGACACTGGTGGCTGGGTTCGTGTAGCAGTGCCCCGGGGCACAAACCAGTGGATACCGGTGACCGACAGCCTGCCTGCTTGACTGTGGCCAGAACCGATCGCTTACAGCACCGGCAAGGTGAGCACCGGCTACCTGGTTAGATGGGGGGGGGGGGGGAGCAGTCAGCTGGCGGTTGTGCGCCAATTCAAAGGTATCTGGGGGAGGGGGCCTGGGTTTTGGAGCAGAGGCGAAAGAGCAATACGGTGCAAACGGTTTGTCAAAGTTCAGGCTGCCAGCCGGCCGCCCCGTCACGCGGGCTGGGCCGCCGGGGCCCGGGAGGGGGCGGCCGCCTGCGAGCTGTGGCGTGCGGTGGTGGAGGAGGGCCTCCTGGCCAGCGGGCGCGTCGCTCGTAATCCTCGATGGTTGTAGTTGAAAACTTGAGCTGCAGATTAGGGCAAAGCGGCGCACAGTTCCCCCCTCTGGCCTGGTGGGCCTGCCGGGCCTGCTGGGCGCGACCGAGGGGCGGAGGGGAACCACCAGGGACGCAGGGGAACGCCTCCGGGGGCGGGGGCGGTGGAGATGGGATGCGTCATGCACCCCTGCCTACCCCTGTGTCACCGGCGGGCCGGAACCAACCCGGCTACCCACCTAATCCAACAGTTGTTGGAAGGGATCCCCCC